>NC_135359.1:26945398-27263297 GCF_051622035.1 Arctopsyche grandis
GTAACTACGATTTTTTTCAGCTAAAATCTGTTTTACTTCTCTGGTGAACCAGGGCATTAGTGTATAATTATGCTTGATGTATAATCTCTTGGTTTGCACACACTTATTTTTAGCATCCATTATATTACTAATCATTCTGTTCCACATTAAATCTACACTAATACTATCACTCTCCCATTCACATTTTTGTAACAGTTCATTTATTATTTCATAATTACAACTTTCCCTTATAGAAACTTTTGTTGTTAAACTGCTTGTCTCACCAAACAGAGGTCCTAGTAAGATTTTAATATTTGAGTGATCACTTATTTTTACTACATCATTAACTTCACAATATAACTTCTCAATATTAGTCACAACTAAATCAATGAGAGAGCTAATTTTATCATTAACTCTTGTCATATCTTTCACCTTTTGTTGATATCCCATCTCATTAATCCATTTAGATAATTTTTTAACATAGAATTCTTCCAATCTCACCAAATTAAAATTCCAATCTCCAAACATAATTATATTTTTATTTATATCCAAAGTCTTCTCACTTAATTCATACAAATATTTGATAAATCTTGCACTCTTTCCATTTGGTGAACGATATACAACAAGTAAAAATACAAGTATCCCATTTATAATTACATCCACACCAATTACACTGAGCAACAAAAAAAAAATACCAGAGCGGAGACTAGCCAATCTTTACTAAATTTGACCCACTAAATTTGAATATGATATTGATTTTTGTTGGTGGGCGATCGTTTACGAGATATGAGCGTTTAAAAAAATCCGCGATTTTCACAGTTTTTTGGCTTTTGCGGTCTTTAACTCAAAATTTAGGATTGTTACGCTCAAAGTGAGTATTGTAATCAATAGTCAGATATTTTTCCTATTACTTGTTATATTTCATTGCTTTAAAATACTTCTAATTAATTGTCTAGCGAATTTTAAAAGTCAAAAATATATTTTTTTACGGATTTTTTTTCCGGGCTATTTTTCATTTATTTGGCAAATTTTTTATTTAACCACGTTTATAAGGATTGGTTTTCTATCTCAATATTTTTTTTTTATCTAAACGTACTAACTAAAGCGGTAATTGCATTTTAAATGCTTTCGTTGTATATATTGGTGACGGCATCCAATATCTCACCAATTTTTTCATTGCTAATAATATTGTTTTTTAGTATAGTTGCTACATTTTTCTGTAATTTAAACTGTCTAATCGTCTATTTTCAATGCTCACTTCACTCTCCATTTTTATGTTCAGTAAACAGAATAATAAAAGAAAAAAAAATTAAAACAATATTAAACAAACAATTATTCTACAACAATACTATGTATCTTCAACAACACAGCTTATCGCACGTCCGATCACCCGACATGCACGAATTGCACTGTGAAATTACATTCCAACTTTCGAATTACATTCCAACTGTCGAATTACATTCAATATGTCGAATTACATTCCAACTGGTCAAAATATATTACAACTGAAAATAGAGTTCGACTATAAGCTGGTACCAGGTTAGATAGAGAGCCTAGGTTTTCGTGAAAACGTCACTCGACTAGTAAATTGAGTTGGAAAGTCACATTTTTGTTTTGAACACATTCTTATAGTTCTCGTAATGCGGTACTCATTACCTTTAGTCGTAATATCTAGCAAATATTAATGCATTATTAATTTCTAAAGCATTCGTAAAAGCATCAGAGCTGTCAAAACTCGACTGTTATATTACAATTGGCGCACATTGTTGAAAGTGTATTTGCGCTTGTAGATTTAATTTACTAGTTGAATTGTACATATTTGAATATGAGTGACGAAAAACGCCAGTTCTGGAATATACATAGTATTATAACTGAAAATACACTTCGACTTAAACAACAACAAAAAATATAGAAAATAAATAAGGGTAACTAATGAAATAGATTTAAGACATATTGCGAACATACTGTGTACATATATACCTTTGTATATGTACATATATGTATGTCAATTTCAAACCAAGCATACATATTGTCATAATATACTTACATACATAGCCCCCAACAAGGATTAAAATTGTTTAAAAATGGTAATAAATAATTAATAATAAAGTAAAGTAACAAATAAGAATAAATTAAGTGTGGTAGAGCATATTGAATTTCAATTTATATACAATATTTGATTTAAATTATCTGTTGTAAACAGAATCAATTTAAAAGACTTTTAATCAATTTAAAAGACTTTTAGTCACCCGTTAGCGTTTGCGTCTGTGGTATTGAAAGTAAATTTTAATAGAAGTATATATTATTATATTTTAAATATTTTTAGACTATCCATGATGGAATTTGTAAAATCGAGAAAAGGAAAAGAAAAAAAAACAATTTTTATTAGGATTTTGGAGTTTTGTATATTTTAAATTATTATTATTGATTACTGATTTTTTATTATTGATAATTGATTATTTATAAAGAATCTGATATATATGTACATATGTATATGTATTATTAATCTTTTTTTTCTGGCTGAAATAAATTAGCATCGATACTGACTCTTCATTAAAGATACTGTCAATTTTTATAAATATTTTTATCCTTGACGGGGGGGGGGGGGGTTATTCGCACGGTGGGTTAATGTCCAGGGGTTTTTTGACCGGGGGTATATGTCCAGAGGGTCCTAGAACCATAATACCTACCAATATCATCCCAGTTTGAATCATTATTCAATTTTAATGGCTTAACTAAACCTAATAGGTAATAATATCCAATCATCCGTCTTTGACCATCAAGTGTCCGCGCCGTATCTTCATCTGACTTACTTTCGATCGCGTTTCCACCGGTAATTTTTCAACTTTCAATCCGTTTGATTAGACCCATTACGTTTTAAAAGCGATAAACGCAAACCCGCAGCAATTTTATCTTTATAAATAGACACGTAACAAAACTATCGCGATAAGACCAACGGGTACACCAAGTGCCAGAAAGTTGATGGAAGTTATGCAATTATGTAGGTGTTCGGGTGAAGGTCGTACCCGGTGCAGAAACAGTGGGAAATAACCCACCCAACCACCCCCCCCATAATGATATGTCGTGTCTACAACATCGATATTAATCGAAGTACTGGCCGATGGACAAACAACACAACAAAATTTAAATCGCCACGAAATCCTTCATTTTGTATCTCACGTGTTTTGCAACCTCTCAATATATACATATGTACATATATTATATATGTACGTGAATCAATATGGTGCAGCGCTCTATGCACCTTTGATAAATAACTTTATAAGAATTGAGCGGAAATCACGTAACGGGGATTTATTAAATCAACAACCGTGTACTTTCAGTTGAACCTTGAACTTTGTTCGTGTGATTCTGATATGCAATAGTGTAATTTACATGAGATTTTCATGCGCATACATTCATTTACATAATTTTCAGTTTTATTTGTATTACGAAACAATGTACATATATATGTATATCCTCTTTCATATGTTGATATAAATATATAGTACAGTATCGACACGTGTCGATATATATTTTCGTACAATTTACATTTTCGATTTTTGGTTGATACTTTTATTTGTTCGTAAATTATTCAAATTACCATGCGATTTATTTATGATTCATACATATGTATGCTTATACAAACATATATTTGTATTTGAATGCTGTAATTGGATTACAGACCAAAAAATATATATTTTTACCGATGATACATTCGTATGCACTAAGATTACCATACAATCCCTTTTCCTCGGACGTGTCATCTTTTGATACTTTAAATCTCTTTAAAACTCATCTTTTGAATTTGTGACCCACTGGTTCTACGTGTATGTGTAGATATGTATGTAAGAACAAATTGCAAAAGGGTTCCATATGATGCAAGTGGATTAGATCAAACGGCTTTTATTACGCGTCATGCCTGCCAAAGGGCTAGTTTTTTTTTTAAATATTGAGTTTTTTTTTGTATCTAATATATATTTTCGAAAGAGATTTTGTATGTATGTTTATTTGTTTGGGTCGTAGAACCCGTGACGTTCAATAAAAAAAATGAATATTCAAATAAATTTAATAAAATATTTACTATTAAATTGGCCGTGTTCAAGCGGTTTATATTACAAATACCGAGCGAAGCCGGGTAAAAACACTAATAATATATTATATTTTTCTATGACGCCATTGCGGATTGCCCCTGAGCGACTCCTACGATAATAAACTTGTACATATATTATATGTACATACATGCAATATACATTTATAGATTATAAAATTTTAAATCATATTCAGATAATCGTGACAAAATAGGTAGGATGGTTTTGTCAATTTGATGAGGAACCTTTTCAACAATGAAATCAGATAAATTAACAAACTCTGGTATGAACCGATCTACTTGGAGTCAAAAAAATCCAAGTCTGACCAGCAGTACTAGAATAATACTTCTAAAAAATTCGTTTCAATCAAAGTCAACCCGGAAACCTCTCGGTGGTAAGGATTAACGCAACCACATAAATGCTTTTATTGTTCACAATACATTTTAGTTGTAATTTTATATTTTTCCATGATCGGCTTGTTGAAATCATATTCAAATAGTAGTGACAGAGTGGGTAGGATGGATTTTGCCAATTTGATTAAGAACCGTTTCAACAATTAAATCAGATAAATTGACAAAATCTGATAGGAAACGATCGACTTGGAGTCACAAGTATCCGAGTCTAACCAGTAGTACTAGAGAAATACTTCTAAAAAACTCATTTCAATCGAGGTTAACCCAAGGCTTGAATCCGAGAAGCTCTCGGTGGTTAGCATCAACGCAACCACCCAGCTATACTACTGGCTAATGAAATATTAGTAAAACATTTGATTTGACCATGCTGCTATATTGATTTATAAATGCTACTTGTTATTAACAATACATTTTTTTAATTTTATGTTTTTCCATGAAGCCGTTATCGGCTTGTTGAAATCATATTCAAATAGTGATGACCGAGGGGTAGGACGGTTTTTTCAAATTGTATGAAGAACCATTTCAACAATTAAATCAGATAAATTGGCAAAATCTGATAGGAAACGGTCGACTTGGAGCACAAATATCCAAGTCTGACCAGCAGTACTAGAAAAATACTTCATTTCAATCAAGATCAACCCAAGGTTTGAACCTTAGAAGCCTTCGGTGGTTAGCATCAACGCAACCACCCAGCTATACTGCTGGCTAATGAAATATTAGTAAAACATTTGAGTTGACCATGCTGCTATATTGATTTATAAATGCTATTTGTTATTCATAATACATTTTATATATTTTTTAATTTTATATTATTCCATGATGCCGTTATCGGCTTGTCGAAATCATATTCAAATAGTGGTGACCAAGGGGTAGGACGGTTTTTGCAAATTTCATGAAGAACCATATCATCAATAAAATCAGATATATTGGCAAAATCTGATAAGAAACGATCGACTTGGAGCACACATATCCAAGTCTGGCCAGCAGTACTAGAAAAATACGTCATTTCAATCAAGATCAACCCAAGGCTTGAACCTTAGAAGCTTTCGGTGGTTAGCATCAACGCAACCACCCAGCTATACTACTGGCTAATGAAATATTAGTAAAACTTTTGATTTGACCATGCTGTTATATTGATTTATAAATGCTACTTGTTATTAACAATACATTTTTTTAATTTTATGTTTTTCCATGAAGCCGTTATCGGCTTGTTGAAATCATATTCAAATAGTAGAGACAGAGTGGGTAGGATGGTTTTTGCCAATTTGATGAAGAACCATTTAAACAATTAAATCAGATAAATTGGCAAAATCTGATAGGAAACGATCGACTTGGAGCACAAATATCCAAGTCTGACCAGTAGTACTAGAAAAATACTTCATTTCAATCAAGATCAACCCAAGGCTTGAACCTTAGAAGCTTTCGGTTGTTAGCATCAACGCAACCACCCAGCTATACTACTGGCTAATGAAATATTAGTAAAACATTTGAGTTGACATGCTGTTATATTGATTTATAAATGCATTTTGTTGTTCACAATACATTTTATATTCTATATATATTTTTTAATTTTATATTATTCCATGATGCCGTTATCGGCTTGTTGAAATCATATTCAAATAGTGATGACCGAGGGGTAGGACGGTTTTTGCAAATTGTATGAAGAACCATTTCAACAATTAAATCAGATAAATTGGCAAAATCTGATAGGAAACGATCGACTTGGAGCACAAATATCCAAGTCTGACCAGTAGTACTAGAAAAATACTTCATTTCAATCAAGATCAACCCAAGGCTTGAACCTTAGAAGCTTTCGGTGGTTAGGATCAATGCAACCACCCAGCTATACTGCTGGCTAATGAAATATTAGTAAAACATTTGAGTTGACATGCTGTTATATTGATTTATAAATGCATTTTGTTGTTCACAATACATTTTATATTCTATATATATTTTTTAATTTTATATTATTCCATGATGCCATTATCGGCTTGTCGAAATCATATTCAAATAGTGGTGAACGAGGGGTAGGACGGTTTTTGCAAATTGTATGAAGAACCATTTCAACAATTAAATCAGATAAATTGGCAAAATCAGATAGGAAACGATCGACTTGGAGCACAAATATCCAAGTCTGACCAGCAGTACTAGAAAAATACGTCATTTCAATCAAGATCAACCCAAGGCTTGAACCTTAGAAGCTTTCGGTGGTTAGCATCAACGCAACCACCCAGCTATACTACTGGCTAATGAAATATTAGTAAAACTTTTGATTTGACCATGCTGTTATATTGATTTATAAATGCATTTTGTTGTTCACAATACATTTTATATTCTATATATATTTTTTAATTTTATATTATTCCATGATGCCATTATCGGCTTGTCGAAATCATATTCAAACAGTGGTGACAGAGGGGTAGAACGGTTTTTGAAAATTTTATGAAGAACCATTTCAACAATTAAATCAGATAAATTGTGCATGGAGTTTTAATTTAATTTATAAATTTATGTATGGAGTTTTAATTTAAAAATTGGTTCCATATACATATGTGCTAATATAATAAAATGCATGTTTTTTTTTATTATTTCAGGCTATGCTCTGAAGTGTCTTCGAAGAAGAACCACACGCTGAAGCCACGTGTAGTACTACCCGAGCACTACGTCAAAGGTAACAATCAATCTTCGAGTGAACCCAATACGATAAACCGCGACCTTTAACAACCGACGATTCCGAACTCCCACTAAAGACTACTTAGCCTAATGTATCACTATCATCGAAACAGCCATAAATATCCAAAAATCCGATTACGAACTTGAAAACCCTCCATTATCTTGTACATATTACGACGGCGGGCTCGCTATCAAGATGCTCGCCGTTCGCGGATTTTTTTTTTCTTTTTTGCTTCCCTCCTTTACAAGTCTGTGTACGTGAATATTCCGGGCAGATTGAGAGGCGAGATTGCGGCGAATAGTTCCGACGCACGAAAACTGCAGGCAATTTTATATGGACATTAAATATTCAGACCGGATAACGGCCGGCAACACGGGGGTGGATCGTTAATGTGCTTGACCTTAGGCGTTAGCGTTGGAAAAACTTTTACGAGCGAACTTGAAAAATAAAAGTACGGAAAAGAAGAGCAACCCCTCTGTGGGGCCTCCGATTGAGTTTCACTGCCATTATGTTTAAACATGAAAGCCTTAAGCGGCTTGCGGTATCTGGAAAATTAACATAACAACACCACACCAACTCATCAATGTACTATGTGTTGGGGCGAAAACATACAGTGATGAACGGCACACCGCGTGCATGGCTCCTCGCTGTGGGTGGTCTCCTACATTTCTTCAAATATGAGATACACCATTATCGATCACTGTCAAGCAAAGATAAATAGAATCATACAATTTGACCGAAAAATGTCCAGAGGATCATTGTGGCCGGCACGGCACTGAATGGCAATTTTTTTCGCATGTTTAACCCTCCCTCACCGAAGTGGGGTATGCAAGTACCCCAATTTTTACGTTTTTCGTAATAACTATGTCGTTTTCAAAGCTATACACCCTATATTTCTTGTATTCCTAGAACGAACTACAAGAAATTTATTTTTATAGATTTTGTATGAATTAGGAAAGGGGTACATCGTAAAAAAATACATTTATACATTTCTACGTTCTAAAGTATGATTTAAAGGCGGTAACGATAGGTTATGTTTTTGACTGTTCGCTTGCATATTCTTGTTGATCGATGAATTAATGCGAGAGAAAGAGACAGCTATAATTTCGTAACTTATTTTTTTCGTCGCTTTTGGCGCGTGGCTATTGAGTCATGCAGTCACCTGTTGGCCTTACCTATGTGCGCTTGCGTGTTGATGCCTGTCGTTATTTTTTGATATATAATAGTCAAAAACATGCTATAGGACTAAAACTTTTTATGTTGATGAATATATAAAATGATTAATAAGATATATATTGAAACCATTTGTATTGATAAAAGCTATATTTTGATTTAAAAATACTGGGGTCTTACTCGACCCCGGTTGGGGACACTCGTTCGATCTCGACGATTTTTATCCTTCAAAGGATAAAAATATCTAAAAAAAACCGCGTGCCACATTCACCACTGTGTGATTTCGCCCTTATACGGCTGAAAGCTTTAATCGTTAAAAATTTAATGCTAATGCGGATAATACCAAGTGCTGGAATCCTGACAACGAAAAACCACAATTCAATCAAGCTACAATAACGACAAGCCATAAAATTTACATATTGACCGGAAAACTATCATAAAAATCGAATTTTCATCATACATACATACATCCAAGGTGCGGTAAAAGTCGCTTTAACAATTGATTTTCGAATAATTGCGAACTAAATGTGACAAATAAATAAAAAAAATTGAAATGAGAGCTTATTTTTGTTTGTTTTTTGCATGCATGTATGTATGTAGGTATTATACATATATGTACATATGTCAAAAGTTGTAACAGAAACATGTGAGCTATTATATTGTATGCTCTTTTCGTGGAATTTTCCATTACTTTTCAGTATTTTTTGTGTTATCATTTGAGCTCTTCCTGTACAGCTCATATCTCCAACTGATTCCTGATAATTCAAAAGCGAAAAAAGAATATAATTTATTAAAATATGTATGTAGTTCACGGACTTTAACCGCACCTTGTACAAAATTTGTCACAAATAAAGCACATTTTTCCAAAAGCTTTGTCATTATGTATATCGGGCTTTCAACATATGAAACGTCCACTTTTCTTCATTTCGAGACATATGTACATGTGTACATATCTCTCAAAACTTTAAATATAATGTTTTGCATTTAACAATATTTAAAAATACTGGTGGTCTAGAATACGTTTATTCTGCTTTTTCGATATTCTGGACATATCGTATTAAAAGAAGTGATAACAATTCGTGAATTAAATCAAATAGAAATAGTTTTTTAGAACTGAAAATTGGACTTCCACCACTTTATGTACATACATATTGTATGCACACCAATCAAGATTGAAAGTGGGACTATGGATTTTATATTTCACAACGTATAGAAGAATCCCTTTTTATCATGCCATATTAAACTCAATATACATATGTAGTACAGTAATATTTTTAAACATGAATAGTTCTACTTGTGTAATATGTAATATTGAATTGAAAAATAGCTTGGATATAATCTATATGGCGTATATGAATTGCGTCATTTTATATTGCTCATATATGTATATGTATTTTATCACGTTCTAGTATTATACTGTATAAATCTTAATGTAGTTTTTTTAATAAACCTTCATTAATTAGTAGTGGATTAATTTTTTTAAAAATAGATTCAATAATAAAAGAACTAGGTTATTCATTATGAGTGTACAATGAACATCTATTTTCTTATTAACTATTAACCAGCAAACGCTTTTCAATGTCTTTGCAACGCTTATTGTTGCGACCTCGTTTTAAAATGTCCATATTGTAAAGGACTAGTGCGGATAAATGGTATGAAAAATATTATCTACAGTCGCAACATGAAAATCGTTTTATCGCGTTTAATCGTGAACTTCAGCTAAATATACATACATACTATAATATAAATACTATACTTATGTATATATATATACAAGTAAGCTAAATAATAAAAAAATATATAGTTTTGAACATATAATATCTGATACTACAGTGGAACTTCGATTATCCGAATTTTCGATGATACCGATTGTTAAAAACAAATACAAATTTTACGATTTTGCTGCTTTGATTTGCATACCATAAAAATTCGAAAATAAAACGGAAAAATGAGTCAGTTGTCTTCAAAATTCAATACTCAAAGGACGTTTGTTTCTTGAAATTTTGATCGCGATTTAAATATTTATTTTTATTATTAGCAATATGGAAAAGAAAATAATAACAAAACGTGTTGTATTATCATTAAAAGAAAAAATTAGATATATTCAATGCCTTAAAAAGCAGTGTCTTAGGACGTTTTTTGTCAAATAAATATGGTGTTGGAACGTCGACGATCTCGGATATAAAAAAACAAAGTGAATTAATTATTAAGTTTACTGTTTCTTCAATGTCAGAAGATATGAAGAAGTCGACGATTGTATTTTTATATAGTTCATTCAAAGACGATCGTCTTGTCAGCCAATATCTGGTCCATTATTGTATGAAAAGTATTCGCGATTTGGCAGGCTCAAAAAGAACAGCTTTAAGCAAAAATCCATGGTTGAATTTCTTAATAAAGAATAATTTAATATAGATCTTCATGTTATTATATAATATACTAGTTGTTTTACCCGGCTTCGCTCAGTATTTGTAATATAAACAGCTTAAACATGACGAATCTAAAAGTAAATATTCATTTGTTTTTTTATTACAATTATTTGAATCGAAAATAAAATATATATTCAAGCAATCGAATCGTCATAGAAAATGACTTGTTTTCGATTTCCAAACAACTATAGTTACAAACTTACAAAGTCTCTTTCGAAATTATATATAAGATTATTATATGTATATTATACCAGAATCCGGCGGCTCCCCCGGGGGCATTCGCCCCCAGCACCCCCCGGGACTTCGCCCCCGGCGCCCCACGCCCCCATTTCGTCATGGAAATTTTAACTTGTTTTTGAAGTTCCCAACCATTTTTTAACCAACAATACAAAGTCTCTTTCGAAATTATACATACATATATTAGATGTATGTAAATGTAAACAAATAAAAATTATTCATACTGAATATACACATCTTTCCCTGTCAATTGTGATTTTTTCAATTATCCGGACTACCTTTATCCCTGACTAGTCCGGATAATCGAGGTTCTACTGTATTTTGTAATACGAAATTTAGACAGGATTTGGCATGCATAATATTTTAATATTTACAAACTTCCAAAGTCTCTTTCGAAATTATATATTAGATGTATTATATATTATACCAGAATCCGGCGGCTCCCCCGGGGCCCTTCGCCCCCAGCACCCCCTGGGCCTTCGCCCCCGGCACCCCCCGCCCCCATGTCGTCATGGAAATTTTAGCTTGTTTTCTACGTTCCCAACCATTTTTTAACCAACAATACAAAGTCTCTTTCGAAATTATACATATATTAGATGTATGTAAATGTAAACAAATAAAAATTATTCATACTGAATATACACATTTTTCCCTGTCAATTGTGATTTTTTCGATTATCCGGACTACCTTTATTCCTGACTAGTCCGGATAATTGAGTTTCTACTGTATTTTGTAATACGAAATTTAGACAGGATTTGGCATGCATAATATTTTAATATTTACAAACTTACAAAGTCTCTTTCGAAATTATATATTAGATGTATTATATATTATACCAGAATCTGGCGGCTCCCCCGGGGGCATTCGCCCCCAGCACCCCCCAGGCCTTCGCCCCCCGGCGCCCCCCATCCCCCGTCCCCATGTCGTCATGGAAATTTTGACTTGTTTTCGAAGTTCCCAACCATTTTCCAACCAACAATACTTAAATACAAAGTCTCTTTCGAAATTATATACATATTAGATGTAAATGTAGACAAATAAAAATTATTCATACTGAATATACACGTATGTATTTCCCTGTCAATTGTGATTTTTTCAATTATCCGGACTACCTTCATCCCCAATTAGCCAGGATAATCGAGGTTCTACTGTATTTTGTAATACGAAATTTAGACAGGATTTGGCATGCATAATATTTTATCTACCTACATATATTGGATCTACGTGACGAGACAGGATGTTAAATTACAGAAAACGCAAATATCGGAAGGCAAAGATCGAAAATCGAAAGATCTTAAGTCGAAAGATCAAAAAAAAATGGTGCATGGTAAACGGTACATACTCACTTAATTTGCACGAGCAGGATACAACAGGAACAAGAGGAACGTGCTTTTCCTCCCGTATTCTGCGCGCGCACATTAATACGGGAGGAAAAGCCTGTTCCTCTTGTTCCTGTTGTATCCTGCTCGCGAAAATTAAGTGAGTATGTACCGTTTACCATGCACCATTTTTTTTTTGATCTTTCGATTTTCGATCTTTGCCTTCCGATATTTGCGTTTTCTGTAATTTAACATTCTGTCTCGTCACGGAGACCGACATATATTATATATATATATACATATGTTTTAATATTTTTGTGACATGTTATGGTAAAATATATTTTTTTGTTCAATAGCAAACACTCAAGGTTACTTTGATGAAAAGTGTGTGCTTTGACACTAACCCCCCCTAATAATTAGTTACTGAATGATTTCCATTGTTGATTCGTCAATTTTGTAAGTTCGACGATTGCACCGTGTCTGCGTGACCATGATTTCACCTTCCAATAGTCAAGGACCACTTTCGTTCGGTGTTCCATTGTCATAGTATGGTGATGAGCAGCATCTAGGACTCGTACGAGCACAATGGCCGACCAGCTCGGCGTCACGTGAACCGAATGATACGTTTTATTGGCCGAAGAATCGACGGCCGCGACGGTCCCCGGTTGTCCCCTTTGTCCATTTAACTGTCCGACTGCTCGTAAATCAATTTGCAAGTCATACACGTGAACCGTTAATATTGATTAATGACCAACGTTCCATATAAACATTATGCGAACATCCATCTGCATATCTCTTAAGATAATCGAGCCGGTGAGTTAGCCAATATCCGTGTGTGCAATCTAACACTTAGCGGGGGATAATGGCGATTTGGAGAAAGTTAACTGCTGGCAAAATTTGGGAATTAGATTTAATCACTCTATAATTCAATAGCACGATGGAAATGATACAACAAAAAATTTGAAAACAATTTTTAATAAATTTAAATGCAAATTTATTTTTGATTTTTAAATGCTTTTATTATTACAAAATTATGTTTACATTACATCTTATATCTATTTTAATAGCTACTGATCTACTGATCATTTTCTATTTTACAATTTAATTTAATTTGGTTAGTAATCATAGTATTATATTATTCTAATATTAATCTACAGCATAATAGGAAAAATATCTCAAAAACCTATTTACAATCCTTATAAATGCTCATAATACATCTAATACATAATATTGATTAAAGACTCACTAAAGTCGATGACCTAAAGCAGATTGTATTTGGGTAATCTATGTTTATACCTGAAGGGTATAGACATTTTGTTATAATCACCGAGACTCTTCACAAGTGTGTTAGTATGGTTATTAGTGATTTTGTCATAGAATATACTGGTTAGTTTGTTAGTAATGTCTGTAACAAACGGAATATTATATATGGCATGCAGTTTTTTCATTTTAGTATATATGGGTGTATTATAAGTTATTTTTAGGGATTTATTTTGTATTATTTGGAGCTTGGAAAGGTTGGTATTCTAGGCGTTATTCCATACAGGTAAGCATAGGTTCAAATGCAAATTTATAATAGTTTAATAAAATATAGAGTTATGGGGGTGGGACGAATGAGACGACTGGGTTGTTGATGCACGAGTCTTTATTATGGCAGCCGAGGAAGAAGTGCTGTAGCAACTTTTAAACGCGGCCGAGTTGGTCCCAACTCGCAGGAATGTGACCGAAACTCGACCATGACATAAAGCAGAGCATCGTAACCTCTGGATATTCGCGGCACACATTGTTTACGACTCGTAGAGTTTGTCAGCTACGTACATACATATGTATGTACTTTATCGGCAGTCGCTAGTTATTCCGTATATGCATAGGTGACAAAACGCTAACTAACATCGGTTTTCTCCCTCACACGCGATCTCACTCGCACGCATTAGGCCAAAGTGCTGTTCGGGGAACAAATATTGCCGCGGCACACAGGTTAAGATGCTCTGACATAAAGCCGCCATAGAGTGAAAAAAGAAAAAGTTATAGGCGTTTAAACAATTAAAATCGGACATAGTGAGAGGGTGGCGAAAAGGGAGTAAACGATCGGAACAGACAATACACGTCACCGAGAAAGATTATGGAGTATTTTCAAACGTCTCTATTACGATTATTTTTCACCATCATAATGGCAGACTTGATTTCCATATATATATTGATGGCCAAACCGAGCAAAATGGCAAAGTTTGACAACGATTGGAAGAGTGTGGAAAAAACCCAAATTTCGTCAAATGAAAAAATCGAAAGTGAAGTAAGAAGAGGCTAGTAATAATAATAATCATAATATGGGGCGTATGAAGTGAAACGACGGAATTGGTAAGGCACGACTGTTTAATGTGATGGGCGGGAAGGAAGTAAAGTAGCAACAGACCAACATGGCCGAGTTGGTCCCAACTCGCAGGATAGTGAACGAAACTCGACCATGTCGTAGAGCCACCACAATAATAATAATAAAAAAATCAACCTCCTGAATAGATGAGCTGATTTCAGCATGGAGAATAAAATAAAAACAAGCTCTGTATATATTACTAGTGTTGTACCCGATGAAATATCATCGCATGTGTCATATTAAGTTATTAAATAAAAACAATTAAAATGAATGTGTCGGTCCTGTGTTCGATCTGCACGCGGTCGAATTTTTTTCAAGTACCTTTTAAATATATTTAATTTAATATTTAAATTTAATTGTTTAATATGAAAAAAATGGTAAAAACTACCTACCTACCTATGTACATATAAACAATATAAAACAATGATAGAAAAATTAATTACTTAAATACGTTTTCAATAGATGGCACTAAATGCTCAGAGCCTAATTTGCCCAGAGGAAACATCGGTAGCAAAAAGTATATATTATATATAGAAGTTTTTCGTTGATCTGTTATTATGTTCGTATTATATTCGTACATTTTGATGGCAGTGGTTTAGCTGTAACCTACATATGTATGTCGAATCGAAACGACTATTATAGTACGGCGAGCGTTATCTCTGACAGACAGACAGACAGAATAGCGATATTATATATATATGATGATGATATGTAAGAATACTCTATATAAAAGTTGCTTATATTATATATGAACTGTCTTAATTAAAAAAAATATTACATAAGTGGTTTTTTAAATTTATTAACAACTTTATTTTTTTACTGAATTTGTTATATGTATGTACTTTGCAGAAGTTAGACCACCGTCAAAAAAAGGACAACCAGTTGTAGTTGAGTTCAGTATTTATGTTGTGGATGTCAATTCTATCAATGTTGAAGATATGGACTTCCGGTAAGTGCTACATATTTCCAAACTAAAGTATTTCATACTGAAAAAAGATTTTTTAACAATATTCAAAAAACTAATTTTTAGTGTGGACATGTTTATCCGTCAAACTTGGACTGAGTCTCGTCTACAATTGCCCAACGACATATTTGAAGAAGGAGACGACTATGTAACGTTACCTTCAGAATTTTTTGACAATTTGTGGCATCCAGATCCCTATTTCTTGAACTCTAAAATAACAGGTGAATTTTCATTGATCTATACTTCATTTTTACAAGGCTCTTTATTCTAGCTTTATATTGATACAAATATTAATTGCCTTTTTCAGAAATTGCAACGCTCACTCATAAGTTTTCATCGGTCACTCTATATCGAAATAA
This sequence comes from Arctopsyche grandis, assembly GCF_051622035.1. Classification (NCBI taxonomy): domain Eukaryota; kingdom Metazoa; phylum Arthropoda; class Insecta; order Trichoptera; family Hydropsychidae; genus Arctopsyche; species Arctopsyche grandis. The sequence continues at coordinate 26,961,402 of NC_135359.1, forward strand.
AACCGTGAAATATGCAGCACGCATGCATGCTATAATTGCATGTCAAATGGAATTTCAGCTGTACCCAATGGACATTCAATCTTGTCCAATATATATTGAAAGTTGTAAGTATCTATGAAGATGGGATAAACGGGAAGGGGTCCAACCAATAAGACAATAATTATCTTGAAAATGAACGCTCATTAGAAGTTAAATATTAACTAAATAATAAAACGGAACTACTCACAATAGCATTTTGCCATAAAGTCATGTTTTTAAGATTCATTCGGGTGAGCTCATCACTAGTTCCAAAAATCCAGAGATTATTACCGAGGAAATTGATAGGATACTGACCGACAACATTTATATGATGTCTTATAGATTTCATCTGATTGAGACTATTTTAAATAAACAATTTGAAAAAATTGCAATTTCACACACTTTGTTTTTATTTACTTGCTGAATATTTACTTTTTAATTTAAGTGTAAATTTTCAGATCATAATTGTCCAATTGTTAACCCCAAATTTATTACTACATAATATAATATTAAAATTATATATTTAATACCGGTCTCCGTGACGGGCCGGAATGTGAAATGCTAGAAAACGCAAATATCGGAAGGCAAAGATCGAAAATCGAAAGATCAAAAAAAAAGGGTGCATGGTAAACGGTACATACTCACGTAAATACTCATTTAATTTGCGCGAGCAGGATACAACAGGAACAAGAAGAACAGGCCTTTCCTCCCGTATTAATGTGCGCGCGCAGAATACGGGAGGAAAAGCCTGTTCCTCTTGTTCCTGTTGTATCCTGCTCGCGCAAATTAAGTGAGTATGTACCGTTTACCATGCACCATTTTTTTTTGATCTTTCGATTTTCGATCATTGCCTTTTGATATTTGCGTTTTCCGGCATTTCACATTCCGGTCCATGAGTTAGACCCATTTAATACATATTATTTTTTTTGTAGTTTCATATAATAATCAAAAAGTAAGGTTGCGTTGGAACGATGCTGGAGTTACAATAAATCCAGAGCTGAAACTGCTACAGTATCATATGGGTGAGCCACTAAGACTCGACGAGACGGATGCTTATATGGTAGAAAAGGATGGTATGCTAACATATGTATAGTTCTATTTAAAAAATAATATTTCTTCCATATAAAAACTATAAAAAGTATATTTTTACAGGTAATTACTCGCGTCTGGTGGTCTATTTCAGATTTGAAAGACAAATCGGACACCATTTGATACAAACTTTTGCACCGTCATCGTTAGTTGTAATGCTTTCTTGGTTCAGCTTTTGGTTGGATTTAGATGCAATCCCGGGGAGAGTAACATTACTAGTGACATGCATGTTGACTTTAGTTACAATGTTTACAGGTCTTCGTGCTGATATTCCTCCAGTGGCTTATGTTAAGGTATTTCTACATTAAAAAACGCTTAAATTTGAATACACACAATGTAAAATATTGACTTTTCGATTGATATTTAAGGCTTTAGATTTGTGGATGGCTGGATGTATGGTGTTCGTATTCGCAGCTTTGGGAGAATTCGTAGTGGTTAAAGTACTTGATGTTCAATACCAAATAAATAAGAAGAAGACCCAAGACGGTCTGCCTAGAATCATTCCGGTGGTAAGATTATGCACTTTATAACACTTGATCATTAAATGATGTCGTTTTTAAACGTTTTAAAACAATTTTAGAGGATAAACTCAACGGAAAAAGGAGGATGCAACACAGTGGCAGCTTGGGACAATGCCGGTGTGAGATGTAGAAAAGTAGAAGTAGTTTCGCCGTCAAATAGTACGGCAGGCCGTGGTATGGAGCGCAGACAGAGTATTTTGCAAGTGGCCTGGTTGGATTCAGATACTGGCCAAGAAAAAGTGTTGTGGAGAGAGATTGACAAGCTATCGCGCATGATTTTCCCAGCCGTCTTTTTACTTTTCGTTATTCTGTATTGGCCAGTTCTTATTTTGAAAACAAAGATGGTAGAGTAAATTCGGTTGCTTTATTTGGGATTATAGGTTGTGCTAAGTTAGTTATTTTATTTTATTTAAAATAATACATATGTGGTAATCCGCACAAAAGTATTATTATGAATAGTATAAATGAAAAGTATTATTGTGGATAGAACAGCAGCGGAGATCGATCAACAGTAAGCTGTCGACTGTAAGAGTGTCTAGTTTTAAACCATTATACACCAAATATGTAAAAATTGGTATACCTAGTTCACTCTTATATTTTAACGTTTTGAGTGAATAAAAGTCAGAATCAAAATGTTCTTGTACATTATGTTAGGTATTTGTATTTGTTTAAAATAATAATTTATGAATACCACTAAAACTAATGAGTATTTTTTGATAAATAATCCAGAGATAGATTTTATATTCAAATTCAATCCAGACGCAGATTTTATTTTAAATAAAAAACTGATTATTTTGATTATATTCTATTATTATAAAAAAATATTCGTGACATGGTTTGAAATCACCATTGTGATGTGATAAAAATAGACAGAGCTTATAGAGATATATACTCATTTCATTTTGGCTAAGTCGTATGAAAATTTTAACGATTACATACATTATTGGATGCAAAACATAGAAATCATTCTGACTGAGGTGAAGATTAATTGGACCAATGTATCAGAAGAGCTAGGTGTGGATTATGGTGAAGTGGGTTAATCGTCCTTCAATATTGCCTACTTTGAAAGTTATCGATAGTAATGTGAGGAATTGCAGAGATTTGCATTGAAGATTTTGCTTCCAATTATTAAGAAAGCGCTATATAGTAAAATAAATTTGATTATAAATTTTATAAGAATACATTAATAAATAATTTTAATAATAATATTAAATATATATATATTTGGGGGGACGGAAAGTAATCAAAAAAATATTCTTAAATTCCCCGTCTATGCAATTTTCCTATGCGACAAATATAGACCATGGACAGCTAATCTTCGAACGATAATTCCTGGATGGTTTGATGAGGATCTGATTCCACTATTGACGTCAGGATATTATAATCTAATTTTTGAGCTATCTCCTTGATGTCCCTATTCCCATTTTTAAATTGTTTATACCATGATGACACTTGTTTACTTTCAAAATATCCCTGTAAGTATCGGTGATTTTTTTCACTGCTTCGTTTGCCTTCATTACTTGGTCTTACATAAACAACATAAAATGACGCAAGTGCCCTTGGTCTCAACATCTTTCCTCAGGTAGAAAACAAAATGTTTTAAGCGTAAACAATAAATTTACAATAATAACTTCAACATAATATGAAAACTTAAGTGTTTACTGGAACGTGTCTCGACACAAACTGACTGCGAAAGAGCTCGGCGAAAAATTTTGATTACTTTTCGGTCCCCCTGATTATATATACATATATATTAATTATTTATTAAAGTTACCTCGAATAATTTTAAGAATTTTTCGTAAATAGCTTTATTTTAATATTGTACAATAGCAAATATAAGCGGAGAAAAGATTTTTTTTTAATATATGAAAAATAAAAACAGTCGTCCGAGTATTTTACATACTTTTAATAAACTTTCATGCTTATTCGTATTATTTGGTGCTATAATATATAAATACAAAGCCCCCCCCCCCCCTTGTTTATATTAAAATGTTTATATTGAACAATTACAACTTCAAGTAGATAGTTTTTGCTAAAGTTAAATTGAAATATATTATAATATTTGCTATTTAATTCCAAGTCATTTAAGATTTATCGTTGTACCTGTTATTGATATTAGAATTTATTGATTACAACAATATTCATCCCTTTAGGACTGTTTGTACATAATACAAATATCGTTATTAAACATTGAAGATAAACAATTGAAAATCACACAATAAATGTACCTTTTATTTATATCATGTTAAATTATTATATATATAGTAAAATATACACATCTTAATAATTTTTGATGTTTGATAATATTATCTGATTGTGTACAACAGTCTAATACTTATTTTTAAACCACGCAGATGTCTTACAGAAACATCTTTTTCAATGAAAACAAAGAAATGTATGCAAAAATTATACTTTCGTCACATATGTAAATATGTATATTTTTATTATAAGTGTAAGAGAAGAAGCAAATATTTTATTGATGTTATAAATCAATTTTTCATTTTTAATCAAAGCGGTTGAATGTGTATAATGTGCCACAGATTACGTTCAAATAAAACATAGATCTTTTTAATAAGAAGCGAAATATAACTGACATTTAATAGAATTTGTTAATGTTGAAAATGTTTCATCCCAAAGTTTTATGCTCCAATCGATAAAATTAAAAAAGTCATGTTATATATTCAATCTCTTTGGTTTTTATTGTTAAAAACATAATGATGTAGTAAGCCATCATAATATTTTTGGTACTGAATAGAATAAAAGAAGTTAGGTATAAAAGTTATATAAAAATAATTATAAAAAAATAAAACAATGTTTGTCTTTCACAATATTCTGTTTTATGCACAAATTTAACAAATAGAAACTACATTAAATAATGTTTTACGGATATATCATTCGGAGGATATTACATAAAGAATAAATTTTTATGAAATTTACTATAAATTGCATTTAAATTAAGATCTTTGTATTTTTACTAAGCTTTTTTGAAATGAAAAAAATATTATATATAATACGCATACATTAATTTGCGCTGATATTTAAAATTTATATTAAATTATACGGTGACCGGAAAAATGCACTCTCGAGTCATTCAAACTTTCAAAGATGCTCAAGGAGAACTAGCGCAATAGAACTCCACAAAAAAGCGTCAAGGGGTATTTGGATGTTATCCGAGGGTGCTAACCTTTTCATTTTTGTGGAATTCTATTGCGTAAGTTCTTTTTGAACAGCTTTGGAAATTATGACTTCTCGAAACTACGCTACTATTCAGTGCAATTTAGTGCATCTTTCCGGGAACCAAATTATACATATGTACATAGAAACAAAATGTTTTAAAATGTGAATGTTCTCTTCCGTGATATAATTCAAATTGTTGCAATGTCATCGAATACATGTAATTGATTTGGTTTTCATTTGACGATAGTATAAAAGATGCGGCTTATATGTATTTCTTTAAGAAAAAATCTGTTATATCAAAAACAATATGTGTACTGTAAACTGATTCATTGAATACTTCAAATTTGGTCTGAGTCATAAGTGCCCAATAAACTATACATATGTTGCAGAATGATTTTTTTCTTATCTATAGAGAATAAGAGCAATGTTTTTTTATACAAATTTCGTAATCAAAACTACATTCCTTTGTAAGAAAATCACATATTAATTTCCTTGACAAAAATATTGAAAACGTGGTTAGAATTTCACTGTAAAAATTAAAAATATGACATGAACGGGGGAAAGCATTTAACTTTTCGTCGGGCGAATTTGATCAAGAAGATTTAGTCATCTGGCGTTCCCAATAGTTTCCCTTTTTTAACGTGCTCCAGCATAAACTTTCCAATTACCTTGTCCTTGACCTTCACTATGGGAAGTTGTTTAAAAAATCTCATATCGCCGAAACTCGTTACACTTAAGGTACGTAATGCGCAAAGTGTACGTAGGGATTTCCCCAGGGCCGCTCTAAGGGATGATTTAAGGGTGCAGAACACCCGGACGCACAAGCCTCAAAAAAAAATTATACCGACAGCTTCCGTTAAACAAAAATCGAAATAAATATGCGACGTTGCCAAAGTCTACGTTTCGTGTGCAAAAGTGTGGAAAAAAAGCAGCCACGGCAGAAATGTAATGCACATAGACATGTATACACGTTCAATAATTAATATCAGATAATAATTAGATCGAAAGTAAAATTAAATTGTCAATAATTTAAGTCTTTATTGAGTTACATCAGTTAATATAGGTATAGATATTACTTTAAGATATAATATAAATATAACTACGAAAGGCCTTCAATTTTGAATTATAAATATATTACAATATTTTCTTTTTATTATCATTTTATAATTTTTTGGGGGGCGGGGGGCGCAAATTTTGGATTTGCATCGGGGCGCCAACTACCCTTAGAGCGGCCCTGGATCTCCCAACTATTATTATTCACTTACCTGGAGTCAAAGGGAACGCGACGGCTGCTAAGACTGTTTTTTATTGTTGGAATTGTCTATTTACCAAAGAAATATCAAATATGATAGTAAAGTACACTAACTAATCAGTAAATAGAAACCATCAGGAACTAATTTTCCAGAGATAGGGATATCAAACTCACGGATGTAATCGAAATGAGAGCTTTTATTTGATAGCTGTATCTAGCAGGGGCATACAGAGGATATCAGCAAAGTCTCAAGGAACTTTGGTGATAAGACGGTGATGTTGAATTAGGTTTAAATGTGTGCCCATCAAGCACATTGCGCCAGAACTCAGCAGTCATCGTATTGCGCCCGACGGAAGGTTAATTTGCCAATAAAAGACTATGCCCTACCTAGCTGCCCTAATCTTAAGAGAAGAAGAATGCCAATCAGAAATCTGCAGAAGAATAGGAATGGCGAAAACGGCGATGATCAGTCTGACAACGAAAATCCATCTGGTGCAATATCTGGTACAATAGACATTGCAAAAAGGAGAAAGGGACATGTTAGATGCCTTTGAAATGTGCTGCTGGAGGTGAATGTTGCGCATTCCATGGTCTGCAAGAAGCACAAACGTCTGGTGACCGAAAAAATGCACTCGAGATAGTTGCACTCTCGAGACATCCAAACTTTCAAAGATGCCCAAGGAGAACTAACGCAATTGAATACCACAGAGCCTTTGAAAATTAGGACTTATTACTAAATTAGAACTGCGCCACTATTCAGTGCAATTTAGTGCATTTTTCCGGGAACCCAAACGTCTCTATCCTCAAAGAGCTGGCAGTTTCAGAGACTCCACAGCTGGTATAAAAGGGATTCTATCAGTGGCGGCTCGTGAGAATTCATAGGGGGGGGAGGCTGCAGAGATTAATCGGGCTGTAATAGCCATACCAGTGATCAAATGCAGACAAAAATAGCATGAATATGTACTATACTTCAGTCCATATGGAGGGCAAAAATAGCATGCATTTGTACTATACTGGGAGGGCTGCAGCCCCGCAGCCCATATAGACGAGCCACCACTGGATTCTATCCTACTTTGGTCAGATTGCCAAGAAAAATGTAGATAACCTCGAGAAGCTGGTAGTCACCGGAACACTAAAGCGACGGGATGGTCAGATCAAATAAAAAAACTGATAGGATTGTCCCTAAGCAATGCATTTAACTGGTGCAGGACTGAGAAAAGTGGAATTAGATCGCTCACCGGATCCATTGATCAAAATGAAAAAGAAGAATTTGCCAATACGATTAGATAAATTTTTCAGTGTATGGTTTTCAAATGTCTCGTAAGGGTGGATTTTTCAGCATATGCTTTGAAACAAATATTACACTTGTGTGGTTTTTCCCCAGTGTGAGATTTCAAATGCGTCACAAGATAATGTTTTACAGCGAATGATTTTGGACAAAAGTGGCATTTGTGTGGTTTTATCCCGGTGTGAGATGTTTCGTGCGTCTTAAGGGTAGATTTTTGAGAGAATGATTTTAAACAAATATCACATTTATACGGCTTTTCACCCGAGTGCGTTCTTTCGTGTATCGAAAGAGCAGATTTGTTGGGAAATGGTTTCATACAAATGTCACAATTGTATGGTTTTTCACCGGTGTGAGATGTTAAATGCCTCAAGAGGGTGGATTTTCGAGAAAATGATTTTAAACAAGTGTCACATTTAAACAGTCTTTCCCCGTGAGATTTCATGTGTGTACTAAGATTGCCTTTGCGGCTGAATGACTTCAAACAGACAACGCATTTGTGCGGTTTCAAGCCGGTGTGAGATTTCATGTGCTCACTGAGAGTATTTTTGTGTGTGAATGATTTTAAACAAATATCACATTTGAATGGATTTTCCCCGATGTGAGATCGCAAATGGCCCTCGAGGTAAGATTTAACAACAAATGATTTTAAGCAAACATCACATTTGTATGGTTTTATCCCAGCGTGCGAATTCATGTGTGCAACGAGACTATTTTTGTGAGTGAATGATTTCGAGCAAATATCACATTTGAACGGCTTTTCTCCGGTGTGAGTTCTTAGGTGTACCTTAAAGCTATGTTTTTGAACGAACAATTTTAAACAAACATTGCATTTATATGGTTGTATTCCGGCGTGAAATTTCATGTGTGTACCAAGATGATGTTTTCGAGTAAATGATTTTAAACAAATATAACATTGGTATGGCTTTGCTTCAGGATGAGACTTTTTGTGTACCGCTAGGTCAGACTTGTTCGGAAATGATTCTAAGCAAATGTTACATTTATATAGTCTCCCCGCGGCGTGAGATCTTATATGCTTCACAAGATTTATTTTACGAGTGAAAGATTTTGAACAAATTTCGCATTTGAATGAAGTGATTTTTTTTTTACGCGGCCGTACTTTAGTTACACGGTTAAACATGACTTGGATATTAATTTTATGATCCGATTGAGAATGTGTCGAGCTGATTGCATCTGCAGTTTTCAATATTGAAGACTCTTGCCGTAGACTTTCAATATCATCTATTTTTTTTAGTCGGTAATCATATGAAGAAACTTTTCCTCTACGCATCTGTAAAAAACCGAATATTATACAGTATATTGAATGAGCTTAGTATCTTGAAAGTGTGAAAATGAGTCGCTTTACCGATGAATTTATATTTTCATTCATTTCGACATTGACAGTGGAGTTTAACACGTTTGGTGGCGAATCTTCACATACTAAATCTTCCAGATATATTTCCTCCGTCTTGATTTCCAAACACTCGTCTAGCCTCATTTTCGATGTTTGGTTACTTCGAAGACAAACGTTTCGAAAACTACTGAGCAACTTCAGATTGTTTTCACATGAAAGACATATCATATCTGGAAGTCCATCATCTTTAAAGGCCTGCAAATAAGAAAGGTGGTAATGAGACTGGATTGATGAGATAGCAGTGGGTTCAAAGTAACTGTAACCGACCCGCAGTTGGCAGCAGGCCCAAATGCGTTGCACCAGTGGATGAGGATCCTCATAAATGCTGACAGAAAATGCGGCTGGAGCTGGACAAAGGCAAAGCCTGCACTCCATCATACGAGACATTCTAATACACGACCTACTCGCTATCCAACTCTACAGCTGACTGATCGACTCAGTTGACTGCTGTTCGCCGAATCTTCTTCTTCTTCTTAAGATTTGGTTTAAATCGATCAATTTTAAGCTATAAGTTGACTCAAAACGACTGAGCAGTTTTGTGTAAACAGAGGTAAAATAGAAAACATCACTGTAAGAGTGAGCGCACCACGTGAAGCTGTATTTTTTCAAGGGCCGTGGAGTTGATAAAAAAATATAAGCGATTCCAATTGATTTTTTTTCTATTTTTGTTTCTATATGTGTGAGACAGTTTTAGTTATTATTCCACACACGTCACTTAAATCTCGATCACGGAACATCTGGCACCCCAAAATGCCATCCATCGAGAGTTAGCCACTCGAACTATCGTACTAATGAAAATTGCAATGTCAGATATTCCGTATTCAGTGAATTTGGACAGGTCAGGAGATGCATATAATTTGATGAAATACTGTGGCGGCTCGCTTATACGACATGGTCGAGTTTGGTTGCCTTCCTGCGAGTGGGAACCAACTCGGCTGGGTTCGGAGAGCTACTACTCACTCTGTCTTCAGCTGTCATATAATAAACACGTGCATTAACATGCCAGTCGTCTCATTCGTTCATCCTCCATACTGGTGACCCCCGACATCGAGCCACGCAGCCTCGATCAATTTCAACATGCCGCTCATCCCTGCCTCGCCGAGTCAGGCGGGAGAAGCTACCCGCCGCGCCCCCATCGCCATCAACAGAGCGCGTCGCGGCCCGCGGGTGGCAATAAACGAGCAGACACGGCTACCTACCTACCTACCTACCGACTGGAGTCCAGCCAACGTCGATGACAGGTGGTTTAAAAAATGGGGGAGCGAATGAGACGACGATCTTGACAGCTGGATGTGGAGTCATGCGCGATCCACTACACATAGAACGGTCATCCAGCACCACAAGACATACACCACCTCAGCACCATCATCATCATCATCATCAAGGCCCCGTCCGTCCCCACGAGCGTCGTCACGCCGAGACGGGTGGTAGCGCTACAACACCTCCACGAGCCACAACGACTCACAGTCCAGCTCGGAGTATCATCAACCACATCGATGCCCCTGCCGCCCCCGCCGCCACACCAACCGACATCAGCCTCGGAAGAGCGGCGCCGCCGCAGCATCGCATCGCATCGACGCGACCATCGGACCAGCCACCGTCCTGCTCGCGACGTCACCGCCCTCGAATCTACCGACCATTCAGGGCGGTACACCTATGTACACAGCGGATGACCCACGTCAACAATTTTTTTTCTCCCCACGTAATAATTTTTTCTCTTTGTGTAACAATAATTTTTTTCTTTTGTAAAATTTGTTTCTTTGTAATATGGAGGATGAACGAATGAGACGACTGGCATGACGACGTCTCGGCGTGACGACGCTCGTGGGGACGGACGGGGCCTTGATGATGATGATGATGATGATGGTGCTGAGGTGGTGTATGTCTTGTGGTGCTGGATGACCGTTCTATGTGTAGTGGATCGCGCATGACTCCACATCCAGCTGTCAAGATCGTCGTCTCATTCGCTCCCCCATTTTTATAAGCACCTGTCATCGACGTTGTGGCTGGACGTCGGTAGGTAGGTAGGTAGGTAGGTAGCCGTGTCTGCTCGTTTATTGTCACCCGCGGGCCGCGACGCGCTCTGTTGATGGCGATGGGGGCGCAACGGGTAGCTTCCCCGCCTGGCTCGGCGAGGCAGGGATGAGCGGCATGTTGAAATTGATCGAGGCTGCGTGGCTCGATGTCGGGGGTCACCAGTATGGAGGATGAACGAATGAGACGACTGGCATGTTAATGCACGTGTTTATTATATGACAGCTGAAGACAGAGTGAGTAGCAGCTCTCCGAACCCAGCCGAGTTGGTCCCCACTCGCAGGAAGGCAACCAAACTCGACCATGTCGTATAAGCGAGCCGCCACAGTAATTTTGGTATCGCTGATGCTGGGGGGGGGAGTGATGTGGCGGCTCGCTTATACGACATGGTCGAGTTTGGTTGCCTTCCTGCGAGTGGGAACCAACTCGGCTGGGTTCGGAGAGCTACTACTCACTCTGTCTTCAGCTGTCATATAATAAACACGTGCATTAACATGCCAGTCGTCTCATTCGTTCATCCTCCATAATACTATAAACCTTAATCAAATCGATTATTCGTTGATTATAATCGATGCTTAGAATATATTCTCAGATCTGCATAAATTGTGGATAAGTAAGTCACTCTCGTTACAAACACGAGTCCTAAACTAAACTTACTATTGATTATTCAATATTTACATACATTATTATTTATTAACCTTCGCTTTACGGCGCTGAAAAAATTGGTGCTGTGCAATGAAACACATGCAAAAATGATTGATTTAAGTAAAAAGTCATTCGACTTTTTACGACTCCAGCAAAAAATCAACGACTCCGATTACACAGACCTGATTATTTTCTCTAACGGATAAGACGCAACCGCGACCTGTTTTATTTTTAACGGTAAAGTGTTTGTCGCGCTTGCAAGCTGTCAGTATCAATAATGATTCATACTCACACTTATACCAAATCCATATTGACGAAAATTCTATTTTGCACTAGGCTTACCGGCCAGGTAGGTTTTTGAAAATACATACGTAGTAGTGTTGCATAGTAGGGGTGGGTGGAGGATCCAAGTAAAAGGCCAAAGTCGTTTCACAGCATTTATTGGTGATTAAGGAGATACACGCGCTGGCAGTGCTCCGTCCAGAATGTCTTGATATCGCCTAAGTACCGCCTTAAGGTCTGTTCATACCTAGTCAGCACGTACCGACTTCAGCAGGTATCCGGCCGTACGAAAAGTATTCTTTGGTACATTTTGTATGGGTATATTCATACCAACCGTCACGTTTACGCCACGGCAGGCTTACAGCAGTACCCGACATTTCCTGTTCATACCTTACAGCAACATCCGTCAACGTATTGTATCCGTTTTTTGGCCATCGTGGAAATATACACGCGAATTACGTGCCATGAGTCTGCCGCTTTGCTGTTTTGGACCAATTATCGATAGTGACAGTTGTACAGACTCCAGGGATGTTCAACTCGAGAGCACCCCCGAAGTCGGTTTTGTGAGATAGCTAGTGGTAAGCGTGGGCGGGACTGGTCTCCTCCAAGGGATCTACAGGTCGTCGTCTGCGGTCTGGTCTCTGCTGATGTCTATCTCTCTCTCTCTCTCTCGTACAGTGTGCGTAAGGGAGTGTGATACAGGACAAAGGCGGGAAATTATATAATAATGATAACAGGTTGTAATTCTGTTTGTATGGTGACTGTATTTTATATATATATATATATAAATACAGAGAATAAGCAGGGGGGGGGGAGTAACAAAGTAACCACGCGTGCCCTTTGAGGTTAGCCACGCGTAGCTCAGTTGTCTGCCTTCTGGACGAAGACAGACCAAGCTTCCTCTGGTGCACACCGGACGGATACTGGAGCTGGTCTCCAAGTATCGTCACAACCCTCACCAGCCTCTAGCTGGTGATTTCGGTGGCGAGGTGGGCCCCGTAAACACCGGGGTGATTACGCGCCAAACCGCTATGACAACTGTCAGTTTGTGTTGGCTGTCAGGGTGGCCAGCACAAAAAAATATATCGGCCAAATCGTGGGTCGTAAAGCCACGAAAGCCGATCATCAGACATAGTCTGAACAACAGTTGACAGCTGTTCAATCTTTCGACATGGTTTCGGCGCAAATATTTAAAAAAAAAATTAATTTTTTACGGAAATATTTAAAAAAAAATTCTTCATCATCCACATATTGCAAGTACTCGACAATACGACGTAAGCAATATTGCGCCGTATCGTCATGGCCTCTAATGTATAAGTAAGCCGATTTTGCCTTGCACTCGGCCAAAGTGCTGTGAACGTGACGTGTAGGTAGATATGAATAGAAATGTAATAAAATGACATATTTGAAACGGAGTCGTGCAGTGCTGAAGCCGTGCAGTGCTGTTAAGTATGAACAGACCTTTATAAGGGGCATGTCTCTCAGGACATCTTCGACTTGCGATTCGTTTACTTATTGTTATGGTCACGTACTCGGATATGTATTCTCACGATATTTGGTCCCACGGTACCAAGGTATCGGTCACATCTGAGAAGGGACCACGGGAATGCGACCGGTGGCCGCTACTACGCCATTGTTTAGCTTACTTGCACTAAGTTTGCAGATAATCCTCGAAACCAATTATAGCGGTCGCACAGTGTCAGGGATGCGCCTCGTCCTAATCTGATTGCACTTAACCGGCGGCTCTTTATTAACCTCTGTGACGAACGGATTTACGCGCGCGTGATGCAGAGGGCGTTATACGTCGTTATTCTTCCAAGGGTCGGGTTATGTAGAAACGTGGACTAACCTTGGGATAGTTATATATATGTATATAGTCGGGGAGGTTCCTGACTGCAAGTCGTCTTCGTTGATAACAGCTTCCTCGTCGTCTCACGGCTGAGGTTTCTCCGGAAACAGCGTGAGGAATGCAGGGGAAGTTGTGCTGGAACTCAGGGGAGGGAGTGATGCTACACTCGACCTCGCAGCGGTTCTTCAGCACTGATGGTGATGGATCTCTGGGCCCCGTCTCCCCCTGGAGACGTGCATAGGAGAGATCTTTCTTCGTCGGCGGTGGGTGGGTAAGAGGGCGCGCTCCACATGCGCGCGCGCCTATAAGGGCGCGATCACACAGCGAGGGAGCGGTATGCTATACGCGGGATATTTTTTTTAGATAGTTTTAAACACACACAAATTGTAGGGTCATACCCGGTACGATACGCCGGATCTTACGGGATCGTGCGGGATCGGAGCGGTCTCGTTGAAATTCTATAGAATTGTTTATACTAACTTGACGGTGATATATACCAATTCGTCGACGCTCGGACGACGCTTGACAGTGATCGATAACGGTGTATCCCATATTTTTTTTGACATCTCCTCCCAAGCTTCATTGCGAATGTTTTGGTCCTTATATTTTACGGATCTGACGTCATAGACACATTCGTACTGTCGCACAACTTCTATTAATTTTTCTGACATTATGAACTGCGATGTACCGATATTATGAACTGCGATGACCGAGCTCAAAAGACGAACTGTTTGCAGTCACCACTTTCTTGAGTATAAAAAGTATAAATAAAAAATACTTTGTTCTTGATATAAAATAAAGTAAAAATGGGCTCTCTTTAAACGAACATGTTATTGTATCGACATGTACATACATTCATACGGAAATGCATTTAGTATCAATTAGTTACAGTCCATATTGAGTGCACTATAGCCCTTTACGTAAAAAACATCTTTGTTCGTTTATCTGTTGATGGTATTAGGGATTTAAGTACGTATTTAGTTTTTGTACCAAAAAACTTGAGTCCATTGTCTAGTCATTTCTGTTTATTTAGTAACAATTGGTTCCGGTAAACAATTAGTGTACTACATAAAACCCTTTATGCTGAATACATCTTTGTCCGTGATCGCAGAGTTTGTTTATGAAAGTATCGAATGAGTATTTAATTCTTAAACCTACCCGGAAACATTAGTCAATTGTTGTTATAAACCGGACACTTGTTTGTCTATTTTTGTTAATTGTTTACTAATTAAGTTTAAAACTGAATTATTAAACAATAAAAGCTTGAAATCCTTAATGTAATTTGTATTTTCTATAATCTTATTATTCCGACAAGTTCTGCTATATTTTTTTGCAAATATGGGATACACCGTTATCGATCACTGTCAAGCGTCGTCCGAGGGTCGACGAATTACTATATATCACCGTCAAGTTAGTATAAACAATTCTATAGAATTTCAACGAGACCGCTCCGATCCCGCACGATCCCGTAAGATCCGGCGTATCGTACCGGGTATGACCCTACAATTTGTGTGTGTTTAAAACTATCTAAAAAAAATATCCCGCGTATAGCATACCGCTCCCTCGCTGTGTGATCGCGCCCTAAGGCTTTTCCCTGGGTGGCCACTCGAAATAAAGGGCGAGTGTTGCCCTATGGGACGATGGGAAAACGTCGCGTTACACCTCTTATTTTAGTATACGTAACAGTAGGTACGTAAGCAAAATTATGGCCGGCTTAAAATATATTTATGGCTAATTGAGAGCGCGTGGAATCGCATTTGCACGGTCGACAAAACGATTGGCAGCCTGTGTGTCAGAGAACTGTCAATCGGCGTGCGCGTCGAGTATTTCATGGCAACGTGGTACCGCAATCGGTGCTGGTAATTACGATGTCCCTCTATCTCCTGGTTTACTTGCTGTGGTGCGCACTGATCGTGTGGCCACCAGCCGTCTTCTCTGCTGCCGGTCTCACCTTGGCCCAGTTGATTTCTGCGCCCTTGGGCTCGGAAACGGACTCTTTCGTGGTCTACCAATGTCGCCGAGGAGCTCTCACGGCCTTCGTGCACTCAGCTCTGCCTCTGGGCTATCTGTTGGGGATGCTGCTTCGGGATTTGCCTCCGCACACCGACATGCTGCTAGAGCCCGCCTTCTCCTGGTGGAAACTGGCATGGACTCTCGCTCTCATCATACCTATATACGCGCTCGTCAAAATAGCCGAGTGGTACCGGGACAATTGGGCCCTGCATCCGGCCTGTAAAAATCTTGCTCAATACTGTGATTCTAATACGTCGCTGTCATCTTTAATTGCCAGCGTCAATGCTGAATATAAAAGGTTATTTCAATTCTTTTGTTTATTGCTCATTTTTCTGGAATATATGTGATTGATTCTAATATGCAATTTGATAAGGATTTGAGATTGAAATGATTCGATGCAACATTAGATAGTCAATAGAACATATGTTAATTATTTATGCCTGGTTTTCTTAGCTTTTAAACACTTGTGACCTTGTAATCGAATAATTATATAATAATTGGAAATGACATACAGTAAGGTGACCACTCGTACTAATTCTACCAGGACAGTACTGGTTTTTTGGGTATCTGTCCTGGTAAGTTGTGAGATAAAACCGGTACACTCTTTTATGTTATAGAATATTTTTTAACTAATAGATGGATAAATATACAAATTCTTAAGCGAAAATATTGAAAATTTAGTCAAATGTTGTTTACATTTATCAGGAACAAATGCACCAGCCGAAGAACTTTTTACTTTCATGCACAATATATAGTCCAGTGATAAAACGAAATCGAATTTTGAAACGTTAAAATGTTTGCTAATCACTTAGTATAATGTTTTTATAGTCTTGTGTATATAGAATTATAGAATATATAGAATTTTATATGAGAATTCAAGAAAATCAATTAATTTTTTCATAAATGTGCGTCCATGATTCTTTAATCTTCGTTTTAAATATTTGAAGTATTTATTGATACGTTTTTGGAAAAAAAATGTCCTGGTTTTGAATTTGAAAAAAATGGTCACCTTAACATACAGTCGTGTTTGCAAATTTGTAGTCTTTAAATTAAACATTACCTACTATACGTGCGGTACTAATAAAGTTTTATTTTTCAGTGTTCAAAAAATAATTATAAGTACGAACGAGACTAATAAAATCATCGTGACTGGTAATTGGATTATTAAAGTAGGTTTTTACGATTTGAAATTTGCTCAACAAAATGACACTATAATGATTGTTAAGACTGTGAGTGTCTTTTTTTTTAAATAATACAATTATAATAACGTTGAATTACTGTTTTGGAATTGAAAATTTATATATTTTCAGGCAGATACTCATCAGCTGTCGCCGACTAGTGGCGGTGAACAATTTATCAACATTGAAGTTAAATCAATGAGGAGAAATTGCGTACTATTTCATATTCGAATAAATTCATTGGATTTTAAAGATTTACAGAGTAATGTTTCAAGGCCTATAGTGATATTGCCAAATATAGTTTTTCATAAAACAATTATTGAAAAATTTATCGAAGTCTTTTTGGATCAGATAAGCTTAAACGATAAATATGAAACTGAACAAGTTAGTAAATTTCAACATATGTTAAGATAATACATACATATTTACAAGCCTCTTTCTTTTAAGCTTGTTTTTAGAACAAACTTTATTTATGAATTAAAATGTTTTTTTAAGGATCTCGAACTGTGTATTGGATGTATGCAAACTGTTGCTGATATTAAACTCTATAAACAATGCACTAATGCCCAACAACGTGGTGAGGAAGAAGTTGAACAATGTCAATCATGTGGTTGCAGGTTAATTACTTTTTTGGCAATTTTTCCATCTTACAAATGTATATATTGTTCAACATTGCCGTTTTATTTTGTATTTTTAGACCAATGTGGTGTGCCGATTGCATGGGACGATGGTTTGCCACTAGACAAGATCCCGACCACCCGGAAACATGGCTCAGCAATAAATGTACTTGCCCATTATGTCGTCAAGTATTCTGTTTGCTTGATGTTCACTATGTACAAGTAGTCAGATCGTAGTTAAATATTAAAAAAAAAATCTGAACATATTTTCATACTCGGATCATACAATATTATATAAGTGTAGAGATTTTATCAACCTGTTTCTCAATACTTTATATTATATATAGTGGAACACTGACTTATATTCCAAAAATTTACGACTTAGTTAAACCTAGTTTTTGTACAACAGTTTAAAAAAAATTATTTAGTACAATTTAGATAATGAAATTCTTATACATTTTATTTGTTGTTATATTCTTTTATTTTTATTAATTTTTTCTTTCTGACTATACATATATTTTCTTTATATTTTATAATTTTTTTTTTAATGGAATCAGTTTTTAATTCAGAACTACACACATACAGCGCATTTTAATGGAATTCAGAAATAACTTATAAATAAGATATATAAAAGTCATTATTATTAATTGTATTAAATTATGATTTTTTTCGAAGAAAACTCAAGGAGCAAAAATTTTAATATCGCAATTTCTTAAGACATTAAAATGATCTGTATTTTATGTATTTAATTTAGGATTTTAGTTATTGCGATTACTTAATGCATAGTACATTATGAAATATATGCCATTTTTTGTTATTAAATTTGTTTATGTATGTATATATAATATATATGTATGTACATATATGATTTTATTTTTGGTTTATTTTTGTTAATAACTTGTATGACATGCTATTAACACGTAATAAATATATGTATTGTGATAATATAGCGTTGATTTTAACATAATTGTAAGTCCTCACTCATTCTATACATTATTTATTTAAAGTTTGGACCACTGTGGCATAACAGGTTCCTAATACGCCACAATGTTCGAAAATATAATAGAAAAAATACATTTTTATATGTACATAATATAATACATTAAAAAAACAGTAGTAAGTAGTCACAAAACATCATAATAGTTAAGTATAAGAAGAAAAATTGGGAATATCTTGCATCAACAGTCAGCACCAATATACATATGTATGTATGGACTTTGCTTCATGCGGGTTTCACACAGTGTCATTTATACTCTAACTTTCTTCTCATAAGCGAGTTGAAAAGCAAGCGAGAAGACAAAGGTTTGGAGAATAACCTTGCATATTCTCAAGACAAATCCGAGTCTGCGAAAGGAAACGTCAGCGACTGTCTTGATGTGGTTGTGAAAGTTGAGTTAAGGATCAAAAGTGATACCCAAATCATCCATAGATTCCATAGCTTCAACGAGACAGATCCATAGACATATAGACAGACATAATAGAGCGAATGTTCAGGTCCATAACTCATTATAACTTATTACTAAGCTTCGGCGTGAACCTGCGCACCATTCTTCATTTTTATGGTGAACCTTTTTTTTTTGCTCTAGCTTTGTAGTTTGCCTTATTTCCTGGAAAATATCCTCAAAATTCCCATTTTTTGTTCGAAAAGCACGCTCCACCGCCGAAGACTACTTATTACTCCTCATTCATTATAATACGGAGAATAGTAGGCTATTATATTATTACTAGTGTTGTAGCCGATGAAATATGAACGCATGGGTGTTGGCATATTGAGTTATTAAATTAAAAATAAATTAAAAGAAATGTGTCGGTCCTGTGTTCGATCTGTACGCGATCGTATTTTTTTCAAATACCTTTTAAATATATTTAATTTAATATATATTTTTAATTGTATAATAAAAAAAGGTTAAAACTACCTACTTACCTATGTATATATAAACAATATAAAACACGAATAGAAAAATTAATTAATTAAATAAATTTTCAATAGATGGTGCTAAATGCGCAGAGGCTTATTTCCCTAGAGGAAACATTGGTAGCAAACAATATTTATAGAAGTTTTTTATTTTGTTATTATATATTCGTACATTTTGTTGGCAGTGTTTTAGCTGTGACGTACATATGTATGTATGTCGAATCGGAACGACTATTAGGGCCGGGCCGCACCGTGCAACTTTGTCGGCCGACTAGTTGCGCGACACGAAAAAATGTATGGAAATGTGTGCGATAAACAAGTTGACGGGTGTGGCATGTCCCATCTACCTGCATGCATTGGTCTGGTCGCCCTCAACCATGTCGCTCGCAAGTCGCACGGTGCGGCCCGGCCCTTATAGTACGGCGAGTGTTATCGCAGATACACAGAGACACAGAATAGCGATATTATATACAATATTACTAATTACTATACTCTTATATTATTACTAGTGGCTTTGTGCACTCAATTTGATCGGCTAAAATTTTAAATATTATTATATGCCGCGTCTCTTTCTACGATTCCAAGGGGAGAAAGAGAGACGGAGCATGGTTAACGGACAGAAATTCGTACACACGCACGCATTAGACAATTCAGACATATTTCAAATAATATAATAACCAATTCAAGCAGTGAAAATGTATCAAACAATGAATTTACAACGTTAATCTCTATACATTTATTATAACCCAACAACCCAACCCAATCTTAAATGAATAGGGCCAACCCTTACTTATCCTAACCTATATTAGCCCTTAAATAATACCAATCCTAACAATCTAATCTTAAATTAATAAAACCAACCCTGAAAACGTAACTGGTTATGATTTTACCGAAACATCAGTGAAAATATATTTTCACTGTGACATACAATTATTATATTATATATATTACGCTGCGCTACAAATGGTTGCAAACTACGTGGCCGCATGCTCATTTCGCTGCATGCTCATTTCATACTTTAGTCTAGGCTTTTGCCATTTTAAACTTGCCAGAAAGATCCAACTCAATTTTAAGATTTGCCAATCGGTGTACATACATCGAAATGTCATCTGCGCAAACCCATGAATATCTCATCTTTCGTACATGCAGAAATTCAAACAGTCAAAATTCAATCGAAATGAGCATGCAGCCACGTAGTTTGCAACCATTTGTAGCAAAGAGTATATATAACTAAATATAAATTTGACTATGGGTTGTGAATTGATCAATACGAGTAATAAACATTCAAAATGTATTGTTAAAATTTGCGTAAGTGAAAACTAAACAATAGGAGGCATTGACGTGGGACTATTTAGGCTAGTGTTTTAGTGAAAACGACATTATTAAATTTCGAATTTGAGAACGTGTGCAGGTGAATAATGGGATTTGATCTCCTTTGTGCAACATCTGACAAAACACGCACACACACACCAAGTGTTATTAATTCGACAACGTATGAACGGCGTTAATCGAAAATTTCCGCTCGATTCGCAAACCTGAAATACGTTATGATACGCTTCACATGTATGTGTGTGTGTCCCTAAAAGTACATATGTATGTGTGTCTTAGAGCAGATCGGAAATTAATGGGATCGGTGGAAAACGAAGAGCGTAGAACCAATTTACGGTTGTGTGGATTTGCGCCCGGAGCCGATCCCGAAACGGAAGCTGATCCTGAACTGAATTTATCGATCTGTACCGGGATAATGCTCCGATTCGTCCTCGGACAAAATGCAATAAAAATAAAAGGACATGATTTCGGCGAAAAGTTGCCAAATGAAAATTTGTCGCGGACGTGTGGAAAATGTCCGGAAAGTGGCAGCAAGTTAATAGGAAAAGTTTCATATCGTGTGTTTCGCCGGAGTAGTTCATCAGTGTGTTACACTCCGTGCAAACACTGCGGAAAACTAAAGAGGAAAAGTTCGCTTAAACGAAGAAACTATGCCACTGATGAGAGACTACAGTGAGATAAATACCTAATTTACTATCTATTTATTAGCTTCGAATAATATAAATTAACCCTTTGAATGCTGACCAATGCCGATCAGCATTTTGCCAACAAGTCCATGAGGTGTAATTTTTGAGTATGTAAAAAATAAACAAGAATACTACCCGCTAAGCCTTTCCAGGTAGCATTGAACATGGGTCATGTGGGTTTGGTGCAAACGATCGACAAGCGCCAGACAGACTGAACCACAGATTAACTGGATGGCTGCTTTAAACGCAATTCTCGACTTCACGAATGATAGATTGCACATCAGATGACGAGTAACCTTTCGATGTGCACAGATGCAATTATTAAAATGGTAATTATTAAAATTGAGTTGGAGTTTAATAAGGCAAAATTCGGAACTAAAGTATCAGAAGCACAGAACGTATACAGGGACTTCGGGTAGATTTCGCTTAGTGTAAGTGCGAGCAGTGCGCACGCATAAGGTACACATGTCGTTAATCTGTGGTTCAGTCTGTCTGCCGCTTGTCGATCGTTTGCACCGCATCGGGGTCATGTAATCCGTTTAAGACTGGTTTACACCGGAATTTCTGAATTTATAACCATAGCAGAATTTCTTGATGGAAATCCCTAACTGCTGAGTATTTTACATTGTAGCTTGGCATTTAGATTGTGGGTATAACATTTTAAAAACAATGAAGAAGATGGAACCAATTTTGTAAAAATACATTCATCAATAGAATTTTGTTTATTTTATATTGTTGCAAGATGTAGGTATATTAGGGTCCAAGCACACCTTTACAAAACTCGAAATCCTCGGCGGTAGTTATCTAGGATTTGTTTGGATTAGCTACAATTTTTATACCTGCTTTCTATTGGATTTCTAAATAATTCTGGTTGGAAATGTTGGCGAAATTTTCAGCGTGGTGGGCTTTCAACAGAAAAGACGTCAGCACATAAAGGGTTAGTATAATCGATTTAAAATTTGGGAATAATAATTTCAAAACACACAACTTCGAAAAGTCATGTTGGAACGAGCTTTTACAATAAACGAGTCTCATTTCGTTACTCCTATTCAGTAGTGTAACTAGGCCTAGTTTGGGGGGACACCAAATTTTTCAAATTGAAAAACGCTAATTCGACATATTTGTCGTATGACGGTCCTCAAGTGGCTACACGTCTCATTCTGATTTCTGTATATATACAGTTTTCTGTATTTATACAGTTAACGTGAAATCCATCTGGCGCAGCTATATATATGTATGTATAGCATAAAATATGAGCCATAATTGGCATTGTTCGAATTCCTGAGAAATCAGTGTATGTGCCTAAAGGTAAAAAGGTTAACTGATTCAGTCAGATGGATACGCAATCCAGAAACAAGTCGCTGAATTACGAGACACTGACTTAAACTCGCAAATTACCGCGACATCTATGAATTGTACATAAATTTTATTGTACATTTAATCATGGTGGTGATATAGTAGGTAGGAAGGATTTTTAGTAAATTTTTAATCGGGAACCGTTTCAACAATGAAACCAGAGAAACTTGGCAAACTCTGGTAGGAAACGATCAACCAGGAGTCACAAATATCTAGGTCTGGCCAGCAGCACTACAGATATACTCAGAAAAATTCTTTTCAATCGAGGTCAGCTCATGGGATCGAACCCGGCGCCTCTCAGCGTTAGGCAGAAGCTAAACGACCGAGTTATGCTGCTGGCTATATGTAATTTGATAAGAATTAAGATCATGTACATGCATATAATTTTCGTTGTCACTTTCCTTGTGACTTTCCCGTCTTACAACTTCCATAATGCGGCCAGTTATGGTCCTTCAGCTCGTATTTACTCAACTACGGTTTGCATATCAGGCCTGGTTTCTCCATCTTGTTGGGGATCTTCCTCTTCCTTTGCTTCCCACAATGTCTCCCAGAACGACCAATTCTATCAATATGTCCTGGTCTTGCCTCACGATGTGCCCAAAGAACTGAAGGATACACCTAAGACAGATGGCTGACAGCCTTTTACGAGCTATCAGCTCTTGCAGAATGGAAATATTGGTTCTTCTCGCTGTCCAGGAGATTCTAAGGGCCGGGCCGCACCGCTCAACTCACGAACAACTTGGTTGAGGGCGACCAGACCAATGCATGCAGGTAGATGGGACATGCCACACTCGTCAACTTGTTTGTCGCACACATTTCCATACATTTTTTCGTGTCGCGCAACAAGTCGGCCGACAAAGTTGCACGGTGCGGCCCGGCCCTAAGCATCTATGGGGGTAGGCCAAGTGAGACGACTTTGTTGGTAATGTACAACTGTTTATTTCGGCAACCGGGAAGGAAATGAATGCTTGACGGCGAAGCACTGGCCAACCGATGGCTTTACGGTCAGTACCTCGGGGCTGCTACACATCCATCTCCAACATCACCTCTCAAAAGCATCTATTCTCTCGGACCGCTCATGTTTCCACTTCGCATGGAAATACGGGGATGATTAAAGTTCGAACCAGATGCATTTTCGAAGACACAATGATGCCCCGGTCTTCTAAATTTTATTCAGTTTCGACATTGAGATTTTCACCATGTCATTCTGCCTTTTCATTTCAGTCTCACACCCTCTGTCATCCACAGCCCAGGTTAAACTTCATGGAAAGTGTATATTTTATTAAAATTCAGTAAATATAATGAAGAAATCAAGATCTTTTTTTAAAAAACCTTATCAACTATTTGCAGATCCGTTTCGTATTGTGGAACGAGTAGGGTTTTCGAGTGTTTTGTATTATTTATGTTTTTAAGTCTCTTTAGGATTACTCTTGAATAAAGGACTTCTTAAATGATTTTCTACTGAAGAACCTATTAGGAGCATGGAAGCCAATTAGGAAATTTCCGAAAATAGACATCTCAACTATTCCCAAAAGTCATAGCATATTAAATATTTGAACGAGGTTTCGACTTCTATACTATTATATACCTTTTAGACTACGAAAATAATGAAATATAAAGAAAGCACCAGTTATACATACATATATAGGTACTATTACAAAATGCCTCATTATCATAGTACTCAAGTTTGTGACTCCTTAATACAACCTATCACCAGACGCTTCGAACCCACATCTTGAAATTTGGCATTTTTTTGCGTCCTCTCACTTTGAAAGCATTTTTAGTAGCGATAAAAATAGGCCTGGAACGCAATTCATACAAAATCTGACGTTGATCCTCTTATATAGAACCAAGCCACAGATGCATACTTGGGATTAAACAAAATTTCATGTATGTAAACACATACATGTAGTCTCTCTCTTATTTTTAAAATATAAAATTCAACTTAAGCCACGTCAAAGTAAACGTCTCGTATATGAGTACAGCACGTTTGTGCTATTTATTATTTGTTCATACCACATTGCGTTAGTGTAATGGAAAATATCTTGCAACTTTTTACTGTTTTTTTTATTCTTTTTGAGCCGACGAGGAAAATCCGCTTATTTTGAGAGCGCGTCAAGTGTCTCACGTCAGACAGTAGATAGGGGGGGAAAATAGCAAGGGGGGGGGGGGTGGAATTTTCGCCAAATATGTGAGATTAGTCTAGCGATTTGTTAAGGAGGAAACGGAAGCGCGAGACGCGACGCGACAAACAAAATGTAATCGCTGACATTATTCTCTGGAGATGGCTCATCTGTCATAGGATTAATCCCAGTGCGGCTTCTCGAGAAATTTTGCCACAAAAGACGTTTTGGTTCGATACGCTCTACGTGCTTATCCACCCACCCCCTCGCATCCCTTATCCGGCCTATTCGTGCCTTAGCATCTATACCCTTTTCAATGCTCCTCTCGTCGTTCCCTTTGATCAAGTAATTGAAGCGCGAAATTCATCCCAGACTGGCCCTTCGCTAATCACGTGACCCGCTGCTCCCCTAATTAATTTACGGGTAAAAACTAGGATTTGCGGGGTGCAAATACTGGTTCGCTTTGGTTTTGACCCACTTTGAAGTATCAACGTTATTAGCAAAACGGGAATGTCAGACGTCCCACGGTACGCGAGATTGTTCCACTCGACATACATACATAGGTACATATTCAACTAGTATATGTGATCACATAAAACATATTTTCTGAAACTATAAAAATACCAAGCTCTTTATAAATTCACAACCAGCAGAATACACTAGTGGTTAGCATAACATGCTTTGAACAGGGTTTAAATCCCACCGCTGGCCAGACCTTGGATTTGTAAGTCGATCGTTTCCTATCAGAATTTGCCAATTTATCTGATTTTCATTGAAACAGTTCCAACAAATTGGCAACCTTACTTATTTTCTCGCAAAATCTCGGGTTTTCAGCAATCTCGAATTTCACTGAACTGTATAAAATGCTGCAAATTTACAAATTTATATTAATTGATATGTATTTATGTACTTTGTATAATGCTGTTGATATTTGTATCAAATGTACAATGTTTCACACATTGTTCAATATGTAAATTCCATACGTACATATGTTTTTATCTAAAGCTGTAGTTGATTACGTATAGATGTGATTTATCTTTTTCCATAATATAATAATAAATTTAAGTTCATTAAAATTTCCACTTATAAATTTAAAGTTGAAATATTTACCAACCATTTTTGTAGATACCTCTGTTGTACAAGTTTTTATAAACTAACGAAAAAATAGATATTATTAACTTTATTATTCATAGGTGTTGTTTTAAAGAAAACAAAATGAATTTAGCTTCATTTAAGATGTAGCAACTATGTGTGTGTGGGCGCGTAGAAATTTCGACCCAGCTTAAGCACCCACCGGTAGGCGCTCGGTGACGAAATGGTAAAAATTGATCAATTTTTGTTTTAAAAATGACTATTAATTACTTATTTTAATTTATTAAAATAAGTAATTAATAGTCTATTCATTATAATCAATATATCTATTCAACTAATCAATCAACCATTAGTGATGCTATCCGGCTTCGCTCGGTAAATGGAAATGAAATGAAAACCATGAAAACAATCTTCATTTGTTATTTAATTGAGTTTATTTGAATAAAAAAAAAATATATTTAACGGCCGACCAATCACAAACGTCTTTGACCAATCAAGCCAACCAGAAACGAATTACAGACGCCGTTGCCATTTTATATAAGATTGATTAATTTCAATCATTCGAAATAAATTTACCAACCCATATAGAGGTTCTTACTAATTTAATGATTTGCAATATTAGTTACATTTTTGGTAGAATTATTTGTGAATTATTTTTTATTAAATACATTAAAAGGTCCGTTTTTGGGATATTTAAATACCTGGTCGATAAAATGAGATCTTGACACAGTGTTCTAAAGCTTATTGTTACCGTTTAAATCGTTTTTTTATAGAAACAATGTCATTGTATCCTTTTTATGTAATTTATTTATTTATTTATACGGATATACACTGATATATTCAGATAAATGGGAAAACTGATAGGAAACGATCGACCTTGGAGGAACATATCCAAGGTCAGGCTAAAAGCATAATGCCAGAAATTGAACCCGTGACCACATAATTGAATGCGATATTTTCCACCTCGGTGAGCGTAGATTATCGGATATTATTTTAACATATTTATCTGGTAACCTGCACTCATCATTACTTTCTTAATTTGAATGTGATGTATGAGTGGAATCTTAATATACTCTCTTCCATTTGGGCCTCGCTGTGATTTTATTTTTTATTCATATTATGTTTTATTTATTTTACTTTTTCTTTCTCCTTTGTACATTATTAAGTACTATTTTAATTGTATTATTATTTTCCTTTTGTTACTTTTTTATTATTATTTTATTTTACCATGTTTTCTTTTTTTTAATTTTTCTGTTTTTTACTAATTTTACTTGTATTTATATATTTGTTAAATATAGGCCATTGTGGCGCATTAGGTTCTCCCTGTAATGCCACAATGGTCCAAAACTATTAATAAATAAATAAATAAATAATTGAAAGCTTTATAAAAAAAAACAATTAAAAATTACGTTTGAGGATATTTTATATTATATATATATATGTATATAATATATACATGTATTTATACAATTAATTTAATTTAAATTTTAAACTTAACTTTAAATCTTTAACTTTGTGTCAATATGTATATTATAATATAATATGAGATTATAATAGAGCGAAATTTTGACGCTGAATATGAAAATTTCTTCCACTTAAGTGGAAAATTCCTTCCACTTCAGGGTTAACTCTTCACTTTAAATTTCGTTTTAATTGAACATTATAAACACACTGCAGAATTTCCTCATAAAATTGCCATAAATCGACAGCGTTATAATTAAAGCGAATTTTATATGAAATACGTTTATTTATTATTATTATGATTAAATTAATGATACCTCAATGGTGATTACGTGTATGTAATTAACAACCCGTGGTTTGATTTAAGCGTTGGTTTTTGTTTGCCGACTTAATTGTTAATTTAAAATTTGATTTGATTTGCGAATATTTCAATCATAATTTGGTTGAATTTTCATTTGTATTTTCAACGGTAATTGTGCATTTCAGACCTCGTAAAATGGTTTTTACGATCGTTCGATATGGAAAAACGAAGATGACGTGACGGCAGATTTGAATTCGACGCTTTAGAAAGCAAAATCGCATTTCAAATTGCAGTGAGTGTTCTTTCAATTTCAATCCAATTCCATTCCTTTATGCAAACATATTTTAATGTCAATAGCGGGCACATCTGGCGGATTCAATAGACTTTCGATCAAGGTTCAAGAAGGCAGCATAAATTTTGCATTTATTATATGTTTTTACGGCTACACATAGCTCAGTAATGGCTTTTAAGACGCTTCAAAATTAATACGTGCATATTAGAGTCTAAGAAATAGGTATAAAAAATTGTATTTATTTATTTTATTTTTTACATATATGTATATTTTATTTTACATATTTCATAGAACATGAACATTCGCTTTTACAGATCGCTCCAAAGCGAAGAGTGCTCTTAAATTAATATACATAACAACCAGCAGCGTGGCTCGGTCGTTAAGCTTCTGCTTAACATTGAGAGGCGCCGAGTTCGATCCCTTGAGCTGACCTCGATTGAAAAGAATTTTTCTGAGTATATCTGTAATGCTGCTGGTCAGACCAGGATTTGTGACTCCTGGTTGATCGTTTCCTATCAGAGTTTGCCAATTTTCTCTGATTTCATTGTTGAAACGATTCCCGATTAAAAATTGGCTAAAAATCCTTCCTACCCACTATGTCACCACTATTTGAGTATGATTAATGTTAATATTACAATAAAAATGTATGTACAATTCATAGATGTCTCGTTAATTGTCGAGTTTAAGTCAGTGTCTCGTAATTTAGCGACTTATATAATAAAAAATGCTGTATTGTTTGTAATTTGGCCAGAAAGGCGCATTGGGGTTTACCTGTAATGCCTTCCTGGTATGAAATAAATAAATAAATAAATAATGCGAATTCCAACAAATAACCAAGTGACATCTACGGAGAATTTTTTGCAGTATTTTGAAATCAAATTGGCGAACCTCAAGACGCTGAATAACTTGAGATTAGCAAGAGAGATAGGAAAGTAAATGCCAATTAACATGAACCGTTTTAATAAAAATCATAAAAATTGATAAGAAACGATCGACCTAGAGTCTGCAGCGGGATTCTACTGGGACTCGAACCCGTGACCACTCTGCACGAAAGCATAATATCCTAACCGCTAGTCCCATCCCAATCGAATATTCGAATATTCGAGTATTCGAATTATTAGTCTGATTTTTTAGCCATTTGTTATTCGAATATTTCATCAACTATTCGAATATGTATTTTTTATAAACTAAATACACAAAATCAACATGAAAAGAGTGATGACGAAGAAGCCGACGATTATGAAGAAAATGAAATATATAATGGGGATAATTGTGATGAAAATGAAGATAATGAAGAAGATGAAATGTCTACATGTGAAGAAACGGATTTTTATTCATTAAATACGGAAATGTTTGAAGAAAATCACTTTTCGATCGATAATAATCTCTACGAAATTTTAGAAAACATCAGAAAAATAATACGAATATTTAAGAAGTCACCGGCGAAATATACATTTTAACAAGAAATCATAATGAAAAAAGAAAATAAAAAATTGAAATTATTATTAGTAAAAACGCGGTGGAATTCAATGGCAACTATGATAATACGATTCATTCAAATTTATGCTTAGTACATATGTAATTATTAAATTTTAGAATATATTCGAATATTCGAATAGCTCTTGATTAACTATTCGATATTCGAATAGTTGAAGTCGACGAATATTTGGGATCCCTAGTAGTATGATTTTTTTTTAATTTTTCAAACACAAGTTTTTAAATGCTGCGAGAAGATGGCGCCTGAATTCGGACGCAGAAAAACCTAATTAGATTTAAAAAAAAAATGAAAATATGATTTTTGAGATGGAAATTTTAATGCAATTAGTCCTACCGTACACACTTTGTTTTATGTGTGTGTGTGTGTGTTTGAAACGCAACATGGAATTTAATTCGTGAGTGGCTGTAATCCATTTTAATATTAAGGTTGGCCGGAGGTGAGGAGTGTGGGGGGAGGTGGCTTAAGGCACGTGGTAAAATATTAGTGAGGAGTCTGCACTGTAGCTAATCTGTAAGCGAGTTTTAATTAATAGATAGTTTCGCAGCTCCCCAAACACTAATCAACACGAGCTAATGAGTCCGAAGTAACGGACTAAGTCGTGATAAGCGGCTAGGTACGAGTATCCCGTACTTTTGGACCATTTGGTATTAACCAACGGAAACGAGTGTAAATTTGAAAACGGTGGCTAAATACTCGTACGTACACGAATTATGTTCACGCCGGCGTAAAAAGACTTACGAAATTATACAAAGCCGGTTTGCCCTTATTAGTGTGTTTTCTGAATTTCGCTAAACGAAGCTCCGAAGGGCTAAAAGCTCGCGGAACTTTTTTACACTGGTGTTTTGAATGCTCTTTGTACGTACATATGTGGTTAATTTATTTGTGTTGCATTAGCGTTTTTGTGTTTTATCTGCACTGCAACTAAATTTGAATTTTTATTAGTTTACTCGTAGAGTTTGTCAGCTACGTACATATGTACATATCTACTTCATCGGCAGTCGCTAGTTATTCCGTATATGTGTTACACCGAATCCGTGAAATTGTCTTTTACACGCATTCGGCAAGAGAATTGCCGAATGCGAGAAAAATGCAAACATGTTGCCCAGTTCACGGATTCCGTAAATTCTTTGGCGAATGCGTGTATTCGCCAAGAATTTGTCTGCTCAAAGCATGGAGTCGGCAAATAGACAGCAGCTCTCCGGTGTTGTTTTTTAGAACTGGACAGCGTGGACAAGTGTCAAAGTGACAGCTGAATGAGGATGTTTAATTTAGTTTAATTTAATTTATATTAATTTAAATTTTTTTTATTAATTTAATTTAATTTAATTTTTTTAATTTAATTTATGTATGTAGTCATATTATACATAATAATATGTAAATTAAACTAAATTAAACATCCTTATTCAGCTGTCACTTTGAGACTTGGTTATAATATAACACGCTGTCCAGTTCACGCATTCGGCAAAGAATTTACGGAATCCGTGAACTGGGCAACGTGCTTGCATTTTTCATGCATTCGGCAATTCTTTTGCCGAATGCTTCTAATAGACAATTTCATGGATTCGGTGTAACATATGCATAGGTGACAAAACGCTAACTATCATCGGTTTTCTCCCTCACACGCGATCTCACTCGCACGCATTAGGCCGAAGTGCTGTTCGGGGAACAAATATTGCCACGACACACAGGTTAAGATGCTCTGACATAAAGCCGCCACAGAGTGAAAAAAGAAAAAGTTATAGGCGTTTAAACAATTAAAATCGGACATAGCGAGAAGGTGGCGAAAAGGGAATAAATGATCGGAATAGTGTGGACAAATGCGGCAATGTGGACAATAGACGTCACCGAGAAAGATTATGGAGTATTTTCAAACGTGTCTATTACGATTATTTTTCACCATCGTAATGGCAGACTTGATTTCCATATATAGTGATGACCAAACCGAGCAAAATGGCAAAGTTTGACAACGATCGGAAGAGTGTGGAAAAAACCCAAATTTCTTCAGACGAAAAAAATTGAAAGTGAAGTAAGAAGAGGCTTAAAAATAATAATAAAAATCAACCTCCTGAACAGATGAGTTGATTTCAGCATGGAGAATAAAATAAAAACAAACAAGAATAAAATAAAAACATACATATATACATATTACTAGTGTTGTGCCTGATGAAATATCATAGCATGGCTTATGGAATATTAAGTTATTAAATGAAAAATTAAAAGAAATGTGTCGGTGCTGTGTTCGATCAGTACGCGGTCGTATTTTTTTCAAATACCTTTTAAATATATTTAATTTAATATTTATATTGTTTAATATGAAAAAAAATGATAAAAACTACCTATCTATCTACATATAAACAATATAAAGCACAAATAGAAAAATTAATTCATTAAATAAATTTTCAATAGATGGCTGTAAATACTCAGAGATTTGGCTAGAGGAAACATTGGCAGCAAACAGTATATATAAAAGTTTTTTCTTTTGTTATTTTATTCGTACTAGTGTTGTACCCTATGATATTTATTTATTTATTTATTTTGATATATCATCGCATAGGTGTTGGTATATTAAGTTATTGAATAAAAAAAATTAAAATAAATTCAATCCAAACGTGGTCAAATTTTATTCAAATAGCTTTTAAATATATTTAATTTAATATTTATATTTAATTGATTAATATGAAAAAAAAAGTAAAAACTACCTACATAGCTACCTATGTATGTATGTACATATGTATGTATGTACATATGTATGTATGTACATATGTATGTATGTACATATGTATGTATGTACATATGTATGTATGTACATATGTATGTATATGTAAAAAATATAAAACACAAAGAAAAATTTCATTAAGTAAATACATTTTCAATAGATGGCGGTAAATTCTCTGTCAATAGGAAACGTTAGTAGCGATCAGTATATATGGAAGTTTTTTTCTTTTGTATTTTGGCTTTTACAATCTTTACCTCAAATTCTATGTACATATAAATGAGAGAAAACAACAAAAAATATTGTCATATTCGAATTTAGTGGGTCAAATAAAAAAAAAATTATTCTCTACACTCTGGTGATTACTTTTCTTGCTCAGTGTTATTTGTCAATGAAGTGATGAAAATTTTGGTTAATTCAAATTTGATGAAACTACCCCATTTGGAAATGAAAAATCTATTCAACTTTGTCTCGACAGTCATTAAAGAATGGAATTTCATAAAATTAATTTGAAAATTATATTAAATATACTAAATCATGGTTAAGCTGAAAAGTGTAGTTTCATATTTATATATACATAAGCTTAGCCTCAATTTTTCGAAAACTCTTTTTACATGTTTCATTTCTACGAACTTCTAATAAAGTCTAATATTATTATATACACATTGAATATTTAATATTTGAATTGGATTTGAATCGTAAAGTATGCATATTGTATTTTACATATTCACGAGAGCAATTGATCAAATATGAAAGTTCAATTTTCAAAGATTTCCCATTAGAATTAATATAGACTTTTTGCCGGTGGGGTATTCGTACTACCCATTTCCTGCCTATAATGACTAGCAACGTTGTGAGTCATTTCTGTCCATATATGTACATATATATATATATATATATATATATATATATATATATATATATGTAAGTTCACATATAAAAAATACGTATATCTATTATATTATTTCCATACACTTCTGAGCAAATAAAATTATTGTGATTGTTTAAAAAAGATTACTTATTTTGATGTTAAATTCGTTTGCAACGAACAACAAATTTGTGTCAAAGATACCTTTGTGAAAGGATAGCAGTGAAAAGGAACAAGGGAAAACAATACAAATATAATTTCAACTACCTATAATATATATGTATGTATGTAGTTCCTAAATATAAAATTTGATATAAACTATACAGGTAGGCGAGTTGAATAAGTTTGATTATTGATTTAGGCCGCACCTCGTTTTCCTTATTCAAGAATGTACCTTAGAGCGAAACTCTTCAAATGGAGATTGATGATGTTCTTAAGCACTAAGGTGGCCATTTTTTACGACAAAATCTTATACTTGTCTCACGTTTTAGACGCACACACATATGTATATGTATTATACTCGGCTTGAGTTTAAAAATGTCCCTTCCTTGCGAGATAAAAACGCTACGAATTTACCAAAGATCCCGTTTAGCCCAAGGCTACGGGAAAGAAAAACGATAAAAGTACAAGTCATCGAGTTTCGACAGATATTTAACATCGAATTCTATCAAATTATATATTTTTTACGGTTAAATGATTCAACGTATATTTTCATAATCGACGTTCGCCTATAAGATGGATGGGTTAAGTGCTGATATGACGCGCGTCTTCAGTCATTGAAATTTATCGCAAAATCACGAATAAATATTAGCCGAGACGTGATTTATTATGTGGGCTCGCATATATTTTAATACCCAAGAACCAATTAGTTTTTTTTTCGAATTTAATACGGGAAATATATTGTATTGGAAAAATTACGAGCGTATTAACTTTCCCGGAGCCAATTTTTTTTCTTCAACATTGAAGATTGTCTTCAGATATTTTAGCCAATGTAGCAATGTACAAGGTTCGTACAAGGACTACTAGGTTAATAAATGCCACTAGTAGCACTCTTTTGACGTTACCAAATTGAAATCTACCAGTAGGAAATTACTTTTCCACCTTCGCGAGCAACGCAGAAGAAGCACATAATCATTTCGCCCGGCCAAATCTGCTCTTTAACGCGGGATTTTTCCGGGGTTTTTCCGCGACGCTGTGCCTAACATTTTATTTTTTTTGCTCTTTCTAGATAAATGTCGAAAGAAAGGCTTTCATATATATTTAATGAAGCCCAACAACGCTGTCTATTATATACGCGTTCGTTGTATTCATGAATATGTATGTTCGAGAGGTTTGTGTGCGATTGAAAATCATTTGATTCAATGTAATTGCTTTTGCGGAAACGGATTAAGGTGCGAACAAAAGCTCCTCGTTTTCATTTTCTTGAAGCTCGAATAATTGAAGCAAACAAAATTTGCCAAACGCCACACAATGCGTTACAAAACTTGTAGTTGAATACTACTTACCTCAAAAACTGATTTAACCCACCGTTAATAAACCTACAGCTATAATGAACTTTTGAAACGTTTGAAGCTAAAATATTCATAATAGGGAAATTAAAATACAATACTTAATTCGATATTATAGCCATAATAATAAAAATAGATATATGATAAAAGAGAGTTTTCATTGTTTAAAATCAACGAATTTTTTATTTAACGTTCTCTTGATATGAA
Source organism: Arctopsyche grandis (assembly GCF_051622035.1). Classification (NCBI taxonomy): domain Eukaryota; kingdom Metazoa; phylum Arthropoda; class Insecta; order Trichoptera; family Hydropsychidae; genus Arctopsyche; species Arctopsyche grandis. Next base: position 26,996,125 of record NC_135359.1, read on the forward strand.
AAAGTTCATTGGTAAAAATAAAAAATTCGCATTATTCGCTTCTGTCCGATGTATCATATAATATAAAATATCGTTAAATAAAAAATTTCATTGATATTGAACAATGAAAACTCGCTTTTTTCATATATCTCTTTTTCAAGAATAGTTTAGATTTTTTTTTAATATTAAAAGAAGATCAATATTCATCTACTAAAATTTATTTGGGTCGATTATGATAATTTTTGACTGATTAACGAGAATTCAAAGTCACCGTTTCGATCGAAAGTCCACATAAAAAGCAATCCGTGCTCGCAATGGATGTTTCTATGGGAAAAGCATTTTTTTTTCAGAAAATCCTAATTTTTTTCATGTTTCCGTCATTATTTTGAAACTAAAAGTCGTAGAGAGCTTATTTGAATATATGTACACCTTTAATATAGACACAAAAAATACTGAAAATAATTAAGAATTCTATTAAATATAAGCAGGTCAAAATGACTTGTTTTGACGTAAAACATGACATTTTGAACGAAATGGGTCATGTTTAATATGTACATAGTCAATTTTGTTTAAAAAAAGACGTTTTAAGGCAATATGTTATTGTAAATATTTGGCTAAAAAAGAGATTAAAAGAAAAAAAATCATGCAAAATAAACGTCGATAAGACAACTTTCATTCTCTTCTATATATATAATATAATATACATACATATGTACATGTGTAATGTCATTTTGGATTAATAAAGCTTACCAGTTAGTTATCGATGTCATCATTAAAATAAATACTTTCAATGAAAATCGATAAAAAGGCAATTGTTTATTTCATATTTTGGCAAAGAAATTGATAATATAATATGGGAATATGTAATATTATATATTATATTATAAACGGCTCATTGTTCTTGAATAGCCCGAGCAATGTCCAATTAAAGTTTCGACGGAGTAAGCGGCTAACCCGGAAGGGCCAAAAATGCTTTCGGATATCGAATCATACGTTCTCATATTTATATATTATACATAAATGAGGTCGGAATATAAATAGGGTCCTATGCTTGAATTGAGGTTTGTAGCGTGCGAGGGGTCCACACAGGAAATTCGCTTGCGGTATCCCGCCCCTTTCCTCCCTGCCAACGACAGGGAAGAGAATTGGAAGACTGGAGAATGATGAAAAAACAAAGAGGTTCCAGGGCCCCCACGTGGTCGGGCCCCTTATCGATCATGTGTAATATTAAAACGGTTCCCCTACCCAACACTTCGCTGAGTATTTCATGATTTAGCCGCCACTATCGATTTTATGAATTCATTATACGCCCAGAGGCAACTTCGAACCCACAAACATACACGCTGTTTATATGCAAACATACAAACGTACGTATTATACATATAAGTTGCAAAAGTTTTCCTTGTAGAAGAAGCTTATTATCTATAATTGAAATCATAAGAATTCAATTTCGGAATGTCTTTGATATTGTCGGTTCCAATTATCTTCTGTTTATATCCATATCTACATTCATATGTACATATGTGCTTATGTAAAATATATTATATCATATAATACAATTTATATTCAACATGAATGGGAAACACATGAATGAATTAATATTAACTTCAATTGATCGATTGTTACATATAAAGACAAAAACAAACTTTGAAGATATTAAATAAATTGATTAGATTACAAAGAAATACAATACCAAGCTTTTTATATCTAGAATACTTTATAAAGGTGGCCATTTTTGTATGTAGACATTTGTCTACAGACAAATTTTCAGATGAGTAGTCGTAGAAACTTCTCAAAGACCAACAACTCATCTCCTAACAGATTCACATTTCAAAGCAATCACTGGGGTAATCCTAACTGTGATTATCTATCAAGTACATATTTACATATGCACTATCAAAATTCTTTTTATATAATGAGATTTTCATTTTTTTGAATCTTTTTTTTGTCTTACTTCATAATTTTTAAATTTTTATCACTAACTTTATTAGTATTGTATTGTGTTGTTTTCTTTTTTCTTCTCTTTTTGTAAAATGGTCTTTTTTTTGACCGTATAAATAAATCATATATATATATATATATATATATATATATATATATATATATATATATATATATATATATATATATATATATATATAAATATATATAAATATATATATATATATATATATATATATATATATATATATATATATATATATATATATATATATATATATATATATATATATATATATATATATATATATATATGTATATATATATATATATATATATTTATATATATATATATATATATATATATATATATATATATATATATATATAATTTCGCTATTCTGTCTGTCTATCTGAGATAACGCTCGTCATACTATAATAATCGTTTCGATTCGACATACATATGTACGACAAAACTAAACCACTGCAAAAAAGTATATACGAATATAATATAAAAAGAAAAAAACTTCTTTATATACTGTTCGATACCAATCTTGCCTCTAGGTAAATAGGTGGTGCCAAATTACTGAAAATGTATTTAATTAATTAATTTTCCTATTGGTGTTTTATATTGTTTATATGTAGGTAGTTTTAACATTTTTTTTTTAATATTAAACAATTAAATATAAATTAAATATATTTAAAAGGTATTTGAAAAAAATCAAACACATGACCGACGAGACGTTTATGTTATTTTTTTTTTATTTAATAATTTAAATGCCAACACCCATGCAATGATATTTCATCGGGTACAACACTAGCAAATAAATAAATATGTACTTAGTATGATTTTAAACGACAACGCTTAGTTATTTTCAATATGATTCCAAAATAATTTTTCTGAAATGAATTCGAAAAATTGGTCCTTCGATTTGTTTCATATGACCTGTTGTAGTGTCTTTAGCTACGAATTCATTATTAAGTCGGTAAATCTGTTTGTGAATACCCACTTAAAAATAACAGCTCTATAAAAGATAAATTTTGTATGTATTTCTCTAATATATGAGTTTCATTTTACTATTTCCGCATGTTGCATTTGATATATGTTCTGTGTCAAGCCAAACTATTGACTCAACACTATAAAATTACACAGAATTTCAAGCTAAATACATGTATGTGAGTAGGCACCAATCATACCTCAACGTATACCACTCGTGTAGACCCGAGTATAATTTCCAGCATCTCGAAATCAAGAGTGCTCGATCATCGAGGGATTAATTTCAAATGGAAGATACCCGCCCTTGGTGTTAACCCTTCCCCGACAGTTGTTTCTGTTGGGATGCAGCCGGCCGTAAAGCGAATCTGACCCCACTCGAGTGCGAATATCGAATTTTACATGGCTAAAGTGTTCGCAGCATAAAGTTACAAATCCCCACGGGGATATATGATACTTGAGAAATCTTACGACGCTAAGACGTGATTTTCCCACCCTCTCGAAAGCCATCCGCCCCGAACCCCGACTCTTAAAATCCCACCCCGTCTACGGCTTCATCAATTTATTGTGCGTGTGTGAGCTCCTTCGAAAAACGTAGACCACCATTTGGGATACCACATAAATGTATTACTTCAATATTTCCACATATACTATACGTGCACGTATGGACGTATGCATATGTACATATGTATGTAAGCACAGTAACATTTTGTCATCAGAAATACATAATTGAATATAATTCTACTACATTGTATGTATATATGTATTATATTATATATGTATGTACATATAAAGATCAATGTTTGTTTGTTTGTCCGCTGTACAAATCTACAAATTTTTGATTATGTTAAATATGTAATCATACTACAAAATTTAATAAAAAAGTTCCATTTAGTTTTCACTCGTCCAGGCAATGTCAAGCAATTCACCCACTTAACATTGTAATAAACGATAATTACAATAAATAAAATTTGCAAACTTATATTGTATCACTTGCCACACTCTGATGGATAGCGAGTGACCGGGAAATATTTTATTTTATTTTTCCAAATATGCAGAGTGCAGGGTTTTCATATTTTATGCATTCCTCAACAAAATCTCTATAATTCGAATTATGTCAGTACGAAATAAATACATTGATGAATATCAACAGAAATAATTTTTTTCCTGGGTAGAACTTTGTACACGTGCCTCAAAGATGTCAAAAAGAGAGAGGGAATTCAGTACACTGAGCTTAACGGTCAGTGTGAGAATGAAATCCGGCTTAGAATGACGGATCTGTTTCAGTCGTTATTTTTTTCATTTCTTGCATTTATTTTATATTATTCAACGTTTTATACACGATAACATGATTTTTATAACTAATTGCATTAATCAAACTAGCAAATTTTGCATTATTTGAAATAAAAGCACATATTTTTTAAGTGGACGCTTGGCATCCAGCACAGTGGCTAGCGGATTTTTTAGCACAGTAAGGCAAGTGTTAAAGATATCGCTTTTCAATATATACAGCTTTTACTAAATATTTTTATAAATACCGAGTTTGATAACTAACTTTATATACAAATATAGAATAGCTTTAGAAATCCAGACCAATATACGTATGTTAATAATTAAAAAATAATACATTTTTCATAAATTATATATGTATATATACAACCCATTATAATCAGAATAATCGAAAAAATTACCACTTACACGAAAACCATGTGAAACGTAAAGGAGGTATGTAAAAAATAACTTGAATAGGCATAATCAAGATCCGAAACAGTATTTTTCAAATACTATAAAGACGTTTTCAAATATAAAATTATATATTTTTTTATTATTAAATAAAAAAAATCTTCATTAAAAACTTGTAGCACGATATTGTATTTGAACTTTGTGAAAAATTGAGAAGAGTAACATCTGCTCTGGGAAAGTGAGGGACAAGTGGTGTTTTAATTAATTATTAACGGATGATTAATGAAATTTGAGAGCTTTTCCAATTATGTATTATCCTTATAATTTTTCTCAATTATTCACAAATTTAAATAGATATAATATAACAAGAGGGCGTCCGGGAAAAATGAAAACGAAAAAAAGGGGAAATCTGAGATTGGAATAATTGACTTTTAATTCGGTCGCCGCCAACGAACGGAGACATTTCGCATTCGATTATCTGCATTGCGGAAATTTTTATATAATATTCGATACAGACGCGAATATATATATATATATATATATATATATATATATATATACAAAAATAAACAATATATATATGCACCTATACATACAAAACGAAACGTACGCATTATAATAACAATAACCCAAATTTGACAGGCGTATCGGGACAGATTAGACCACCTATGATTTAGCGATTCGAATCGCACATTTATGGCTCGCCATCCGATTAGCAACGGATGTCTATTAATTTCCCTACATAATTCCCACACTCTGAAATTTTAATTAATATAATTCAACATTTAGATGACAAAATTTGAAATAAAAATACCTACTGATAATACAACGGTTTTTTTAGTTTTAATTACTAAATTATGTTCACAATACATCTTATATTTTATTTTATTTTATTTTATTGTTACAAATCAATATACACTCGCCATTACAGATTTTCTCCAATGCGACGGGTGTACGTTAATGAAATGTAGAATACATAAACAATCAGAAATCAGAAATACAGTAATAAATACATATACAATCAGAATATGTAGCATATAACAATTAATCAGAAATAATAATCATAGAGACATCTATGGATTATTTTTAGATTTTTTTTTATACAATTTTTATACATATAATAAATACGAAATTATAGAAATGTCTTTAGAGATATCTATAGATTTTAGATTACTGTGTATAATTATTACAAATAATACACAGGATGATTTTTTGACAACAGGATTAGATCTAATACCAATTTTCAGGAACCGTTTCAGCAATGATCAGATAAAATTGGCAAACTCTGATAGAGAAACGATCGATTTGGAGTCACAAAACCCCCAAATCTAACCAGCAGTGGCGAGGACTCGAACCTTTGACCACAGTGGTGCTAAATATATACGCTACCACTAAGCCAAACTGCTGGCTAGCGATAGAAATACATAGAGCGATGCTATATGTATTTTAACAGCTACTGATCTACTGATCATTTTCTATTTTACAATTTAATTAAATTTTTTTGTTTGTAATTATACGTAGTATTGAATAATTTCAATGCAATATACAGCCTAATAGGAAAAATAGCTCAAAAACCTATTTATAATTCTTATATTAAATACTCATAATACATTTTATATACATAAATAGGTACATAACATTAATTAAAGTCTCTCTAAAGTCAACGACTTAAAGCAGATTGTATTTAGGTAATCTGTGTTTATACTTGAAGGGTAAAGACATTTTGTTGTAATCACCGAGGCTCTTAACAAGTGTGTTAGTATGATTATTGGTGATTCTGTCATAGAATCTACCTGTTAGTTTGTTACCAATGTCTGTGACTAACAGTATATTATTTATAGCATGTATTTTTTCAAGTACGTATATATGGATGTGTTGTACATTATTTTAAGGGATTTATTTTGTATTATTCGAAACTTGGAAAGTTAGGTATTGGAGGCGTTAAGCCTATGCAGGTGCAGCATAGGTAATATAATATTGGTAATATAAGCCTTTGAGGCATTGAACAATCTTTACAGTGTTAAGATATCTTAAACTATTTTTAAATAATCTCCAGTTTTTGAGAATTGAACTGAAAGCTTTTGAGTATGAGACTGAATCTCCATAAGCATCATAAGCATGTAAGGAACGCTTCCAATCAGGTTTCCTTCCAAAGTGTTAACATACACACTTCGTGAGATTACTCGTATTGCAAAATTTCAATTGAAAATACTAGTATTATAATTACATCCCTGGTGAGGGCAATTCACCCGTAGGCCAATTGAATGTCGGCAATCAATTAAATCTATTCTCACCGATTTTAAACACTGTTTGGTGTGTAATTGTCCAATAAATTCCCAAAGCGCGCGTATATTTAACGACGCTTCGGTAATGCCGGTTTCAGCTACTAATTGTGTTTGAGCACACCGTGTGCAGTTTCAAAATCCGGCTTTCAGCTAAATGATCGATGAAATCGGCACTGAACAAAATGCCATCGATGCGAAACAGACATACTTGCATACATATGTAAATATGTATATATCAGGTGTTTATTCAACGTACATTATCCAAATAGAAATGTTCTCGAACTTCGTTATACAAACGTTCCGTTTTATTTAACTGCGATTCGTAAACACGACCTTGCATATTTATGTTAGGGTGAAAAAAAAAGCATTACATGAGAGTCTGTGGAGTGTGTTTCAACCCCTAAAAGTGTCAAATATGCACATTCGAGCATATTAAACGCTATTTTCCCCACAGTATCAGAATAATGGTTAATTAATTACGCGTTATCTTAGTCGCATACAACGTATATTAATCACAAAATGACAAACGGCGTTTGCCGAGGATAATATCCCGGATCTAATTTATTCATAATTTGAGTGCGTTCAAAGCAAAAGTCATTATTGCTTTCGTTGTTTTTTTGGTGAAAACCGTCGTAATTAGTATCGATTTTCAAGTCTCCACGTGTAGCGCAAGTCACAATTATGAATGCGCACTGGGAAAATAGCGATTTTTCCAAAATCATCATAGAATTTTCCGACTTTTTTTCATTCGGATAACACATCAATCAATTTTGAAAGCTTTTTAGATTAATAAAATGATGTCAAATGCAGGAGTTTTGTGCACGTGAAAGATCAAAAACGAGTCTTCCGATTCAAGATATTACGATATAATCCACTTAAGTAAAATTTCATTTGATGTTGAATGTAGTGGTGGAATATATTTTTATGTATATATTTATTTTATCAAATTATCACTGTATTTGTGATATAAATTAAGGTGAAACGAAAAGTAATTTGGCTAAGCTGAGTCTATATGCAGGGATTGCGCATCGCATAGGATTTGGCAACTAGTTGGCTACACCAGAACATACTAGCACTTGGCTATACAATGTGGTTCAAAGTTCTCACTCGGCCAGCTAGGGCAGTTTCGTGTTAGTACCCAATTTATAGCCACTTAATTAGACCTCTACACCACCTGGCCGCCTCTCTATGCATTTCTCTGCACTGCAATAATTTTAAAGTTCTCGAACGCCGTGTGCTACTTCGGATGGCCAATTTGAACGAAAATTTACATGCGATTTCGTCAAATCCTTCATTAGCCTTCACCATCATATATAATATTATATTACATAATGTTTTTGATAAAACTCACAATTCAAAGTTTTTCTACCTTATATGTATATGTACGTTTTAATACATTATTATCTTAAAGATTTTTTCAAAAGTTTTCATCGTGTCTTTAACATTTGTACTATTTTTCTTTAGAATGTTGTTTTATCTTCAGTAGTTTTCTGTTGTCTTCTGAAGCGGAAAGAATGAAAAATGGAATTGGATTATGATTTTAAAGGATAAATAGTATTTTAGGTAGTGCAAGATTGATACGAAACTGTGTCAACAATTGTGTATCAGATAAAACTAGCAAACTGTGACAAGATATGGTTGATCAGTGGTCAGGAGTATTTTTCCAACAAAAAACCAAATGGAAGTTGACCTGATTTTTGGGACGTTTAAAATATTGTTCTCAAATATGAATAATAATACAAATTATAGGAAAAATAACAATAACAATAAGCAACATGGACTAGTGGTTAACATATATGCTTTCGATTATAGTGGTCACGAGTTCAAGTCCCACTGGTTGCTGCTGGCCAGACCTTGGTTTTTGAATCCAGGTTGATCGTTTCCTATCAAAGTTTGTTAATTTATCTGATTTTCATTGAAATAGTTCCAACAAATTGGTAGCCTTACCCATTTTCTAGTTTTCAGCATGTCGAATTTTGCCCATAAATGTTTCACAAATTTCGTGTTTTTCGGAATCTCCAAATTTGACCATTTATACATATCTATAAAAAATAAAAAATGCTCCGAAAATGTAATTTTATCACAAATATGTTAAAATTTATCCAAAGATGTACATACTCGTATCTATGATGCTTTGTTAAAATTATTCTAAAAATTGTATATCGATGTTTGTAATTGGCCAGGAATGTTCATTGAGATTTATCTGTTAGGCCTTCCTGGTATATGTATATGTATGTAAAAAATAAAAATATAACGCTTGCGAACAGATTGGTCACGGGTTCGAGTCCCACTGGTTGCTGCTGGCCAGACCTTGGTTTGTGACTCCAGGTCGATCGTTTCCTATCTTAGTTTTTTTTCAATTTTCCTGATTTTCATTGAAACGGTTCTTGCAAAAATTGGCATGCCTTTCCATATCTCTCTCGCAAATCTTGAGTTATTCAGCGTCTCAAGACTCACCTGTTTTTATAAAAATGCTGTAAAAATTACCCCATATGTCTTTGTGGATGATGATCGTATAAATTATTATTGTATAAATGCTTTCATTGACCGTATTGTATAAAATACTTGCAATGTTTGACCATAGATGTCGTGTAAAATGTTAAAATATATAATAATTATGTATTTATATATAATTTGGTGTATTTCTTGATCTGTATAGTACGCTTATCACATTGGAGTGATCTGTAAGACGAGTGTATATGATTAATTGAATAAAATAAAATAAAATCTATAAAAATACGCGACTATATTTTGAAAGGTTCCCGGAACGATGCACTAAATTGCACTGAATAGTAGTGCAGTTTCGAGAAGTCGTAATTTTCAAAGGCGCTCAAAAAGAACTTACGCAATAGAATTTGACAAAATATGTTAGGACCCTCGGATTACATACAAATACCCCTTGACGCTTTTTTATAGAATTCTATTGCATTAGTTCTCCTTAAGCATCTTTGAAATTTTGGATGTCTCGAGAGTGCAACTATCTCGAGTGTGTTTTTCCGGTCACCATTTTGAAATCGAAACAAAATTAAGTTTGAATATTATTTTATGTTTCCAATGATATTTAACGAGTAGGTGATGATTAGAGTCATACTACATATACTATTTAATATTAGATCATACCAAAAACGACAAACTTACTCTTAATCATTAGGAAAGTTTAATTTTTTTTCAATTTTGTTCAAGATTTAAACTCACGGTCTCCCAACTGATAAAAAATCGCTTAGCCAATAAGGTATGCTATTAGAACGAATACTTAGTATTTACTATACAATACGTATTTATGCGATGGAAAGAGCAATTTAACAGTTGAGGAAATTTCCAGTCTGTCATCAGCTCTGCATGTTCCCTTATATGGTCTGTAGTAGACGAAGCAAAAGCTATCTCGTGATTGTCCATTTGCATATAGTCGACAGGCAAATCCACAATACTGGCATACCATTCTAGTTCTAGTCTCACGAGCAGAAACGCTTTCAGACGATCCTACTTTGTGCATTTGTACATACGTTGTGCATCCGGTCTAGAATTTAAATTTTTTTGATTTTAAATTCGTCGAAAAGTCAAAAGTCGCAAAGGTCACGTACCGGTGCCGTTGTTAGGGTCCGTGACTCGGGACAATGCACATCGTCGCATAATTTATGAATGCGAAAGTCCTTATCTGTCTGTTTTTTTATGAAGCACGGCTGCTTTTTTATGAAGACGTGACTCGACAGCTAGATGTAGAGTTGGTCTCCTTTTTATAGTACGCGCGCCGAGATAACGCGCCAAGCTCATTATCTACGTGAAGGTTCTAAATTAAAAAAAAAATTGCACAATTCATACGAAGCGTATTCGCGACGATACGAACGATACGAGGGTTCAACTCGTGGAGTCATTATACAATCCCAAAGATTCAATTATTTTAGCATAGTCGCAACCTGAACGCAAAGATGTGAGTTGTTTGAGTAATAACTGCAAAGTTGAAATTACATTCCGTGTATGTATGTATGTATATAGTTATGAAATACGTGGAACATCAAAAATGCATTTTCGAAGTTTTAGACGCAACATCAAATGTATTCTCCCCGTCATCTATCTTCTAGTTGTCTTCGTGATAAATGTACTGCGTTCCGGGACACGTTAGGGTGCCCACCTTAACAGGGGAAAAATTCACGAGGGAAAGAGCAAAGTTTATATACCTTTATAGAACTTTAGCCTAATGTAATATTAATTATGAATGAAAAGACCGATGCCATACCCTGCTTGGCAACTAATTGGCAGATGTATGTATGTAATAGCTAGAGACTGGTTCTAATGAAAGTAAATACATATATGAAGTATTTTGATTATGATGATTCTATTCAAACATTTTTATTTTGGATACAAGCTAATAGTAGGTGTTTGATAATATACTTTAATAATTCTAAAAAATATTTGTCGTGGTGATAAGATAATTAATTCATCTTCCTAACAATAGGAAAGAATTATTAAAACCTTTAAAGTTTAAGAAAGATATCTAGCTTGTTTTTAAAAAATAATTTTAAAAACAAGCTAGATATCTTTCTTAAACTTTAAAGGTTTTGATAATTCTTTCCTATATCTTCATCTCTTTCTATAATTTTTACTTTATTTGAATTATCTTATACTGTTATATTTTTTTATTTCGTTATTTCTTTTTATTATTTACTTTTTCCTCTCTTATTCTTATTTTTATTTTATTTTTTTATCTTGAATGTTGAATTTCTTTTGTTATTATTTATTTATATGTACATATATGAATAACCTCTTTGCGTATATCGTGTTTGCCGCATCTCCCAAGTATGTTAAATAAATAAATCTATATATTATAAAATATTCATTCAATAATCAGCGGCGTGGACTAGTGGTTAGCATATCTTGCTTTCAAGCGGAGTGGTTACGAGTTCTATCCCCACTATAGTCCCACTGCTGGCCAGACCTTGGTTTGTGACTACAGGTCGATCGTTTCTTATCAGAGTTTGGAGATTTTTTTAATTTTCATTGCAACGGTTCCTGTAAAATTGGCAAATTGGCTTCCTATGCTATCGGCATTTCTAATCTCAAGTTATTCAGCGTCTTGCGATTCACCAATTTTATTATAAAATGCTGCAAAAATTTCTCCATAGATGTCACTGGATGCTTGTATGCATTCGCATTGTATAAAATGCTTATGTATAATATATTGATTGTATTTTACCTGTATATTGCTCATCTTTGGATTGGAGCGATCTGAAAAGGAGTGAGTGTTCACGTTCTATGTAATAAAATAAAATAAAAATATCTACCAAATAATAATCCAATATTTACTCAAATTCAAATCAGTTATGAAAAAATAAACCCCCTACTTGACCATGAACTTTATATAAATATATTTCTATCCACTTTTTAATTTAAGTTTAGCGACACGTCAACGTGTTGATGTTGAAAATTCAACTAAAAGTTGTATGAAAAGGTTCAACATTCACGTTGTGGTACATTTGTACAAAATATCGTTATACGGTGAATGTTCTGTGTTTGTCACGGGAAAAACAGCTCGTTGTGCACCAAATACCCACACTAAAAGGAATTACATCGTTCACCCTAATGATATCGTTATTTTCCGTGCTTTTTCATTTCAATTCTACGCCCTTTTCTAGCACTCGCAATTCAACGAAAAAAATTATAAGATGAAAATAATAATAATAATAAAATAATGGCAGTATAAAACACCCCTTTTCGTCGGAGAAATTCTGCCTTTGTCATAGTTTACATGGCACAAAGTGAACTCTTCAAAAACCTTCTACATTTATCGAAAGCTAAAATGTATACACATATTGTAATTTACTTGCTACTATTTAAAATTTGATAGTAATAAAACAACGACATAATGAAATGCTCCTTTTACAACCACGAAATTTCGTCTTTGTCATAGTTTATGAATGGCACAAAGTGAAATTTTATAATTCATAAAAAGAGAAAGCTTCTTGATACGAAAAAGAACCGTAAAATGGAATATTTTGGCCACGTTATTTGTGGCCTCAAGTATCTACTTCTACAAATTATTATATGTATAATAGAGGCGAAAGTAGAAGGTAAACGGTGGCTTGGGAGAAAGAGGCTCTCTTGGTTCCGGAATATCAAGTCATAGATTTGACTAAGTTTCATTTTCTTCTACAATATGCATGAACATTATGAAAATTATTCAAACCAATTTGACGGTCACAACTTTATTCTATTCTCAAAGAAAACTAATGTAATATGATTCGATAATATTCACTAATATACTATTGCCAAATACTTCCATATGTAAGATGCTCATTTTGTAAGATATTGCAATTCAAAATTTAGATACAATAAGGAAGCGGTGATACAATCCAAATCTTCACTCTAACTTCATCGCGATTTTTTTTAAGCAGAAAATTTTCATACATATATTCAAACTTATAAATTTTTACAGTTATAAAAATTCATTAAATGAACTACTGTTAGGATTAACACTTAAGAATATGAACTATCAAAATTTCACATAGTAAATGAATGATTTAGATTTTTAACATCAAAATGGAATTAAAACTAATAAGAACCATTAAAAAACATATCACATATCACATATAAGATCCCAAACGATCAACTTGCTAATTTTATTTGATGAAATTAGCTGAAAGGAAAACTCATTTAAACCAGATTGATGAATCTATGTTTTCCCATGAAGCCATTACGGGTTGCTCTTGAGCGTTATCTATGCCATTGAACTTGTAAATATAAATTTATGATTGTAAATTTTGAAATCATATTCAAGTGGTAACATTGTGTAAAGGATAGTTTGAGCAATTTGATGGAGGAAACGTTTCAACAATGAAATCAGATTGGAAAACTCTGATAGGAAGCGATCGACTTGGAGTCACAAACGTCCAAGTCTGAGCAGATTAATACTTATATTCAATCGAGGTCAACCCAGGGCTTGAACCCGGGAACCTCTCGGCAGTAAGCATTAATGCAACCGCCAATTCTATTTGCTATCGCAAACTCAATTAGTTGATACGGTCTTGAAAGGAAATGAATTTTGTATTCTGGGGAGCGTTCATTTCGAAACGTCGACCAATTATGTCACCGCAGAGTCAAGTTAGTAACATAGCCATTAAATTTTCTTTATCGCTTATGAAAAATCGTCGCAAATTCCCGACATATGTATGACGATGCAGTTTGAGCGCGGTCGAGCGTATAAAATAAGCGCGTCGTGCTGCACTCATGCATTTTAATCGCGCGCATGCGCTTCAAAGTGCACGAGGATCAAGTCTACCGGAAGTAGCGGATGTGGCGCTTCAAACACATTCAACCACCCCTTCAAACACACACACACACACACACAAACACCACCCATACCTATTACATTATCACATTTAAAAGCAAAGTTCACACACCCTCCCTCCCTTATATCCAGACCGCGTGTACATCCCGTCAAAAGAGAGGTGCGGTCACGGGGAACGTATCGTGCAACTTTGCCCGGCACACATTATTACAAAGCTTTGAGACGTTATAAATTGTTGGAGGGATGGGGATGTTTAAGTTGCCCCTTACAAACTCATTTCTGTGAAACGTGTTAGTAATAAAAAATAGTACCCGAGTGCAGTGACTGTGCATTAAACACAGAAATACTATTTCGGCTATGTATGGGGGGGTGAGTAAACAAGAGTTTACAACGTTTTAATGTGAGTTCTGTTTACTGTACAGCTATTTGACCGTATGCAAATTAAAGCTCTATTTTCAAAAAAAGGAAAAATAGAGACCATTTTTCATTATTAACAGTTTTTTGATTCATCTATGTATGCACATAGCTAACAGTATGGGTCAGTTTAGCACCGAGTGATTACTGGGTTCGATGCTGCTATTCTTTAATGCTGTTGGTCTTGGATATTTGTGACTCCAAGTAGATCGTTTCTTATCAAAGTTTTCCAATTAATCTGATTTCATTGTTGAAACGGTTTCTCCATCAAATTAGCAAAAAACATCCTACCCGCTATGTCACAAATATCTGAATTTGATTTATGTACAATATGTAAAAATTTATATACAAATCTAAATCCATAAATTGTTCATTTCGTGATCTTCAGCCTCTTGAACTACAGCGGTTTATGTAATAAAAATGCTGCAATGTTTGTAATTAATTGTCTAGGAAGGCGCATTGGGGTTTACTTGGTAGGCCTTCCTGGTATATATCAATGTAAAATAAAATAAAATAAATACGTGACATATATTTGTAAAAGAAAGAAGTGGCTGAAAAAGTCTTTTAAAAGACTTTTTCAGCCACTTTCTTTTAAAATGAAATAATATTTGTTTCTTTTATATATGTACATATATACATATGTATATTCAGGTGAAATTATATATTCTTCCCGTTAAAAATGTTGTTTTAAAATGTCAAAAGAAATTAAAAACGTGTCGTTAAATTACGGGAAGAGTTTTGATAAAACCGCACGTGTTGAGGTCTGACTTCAATAACATATGTAAAAAATTATGTACATGTCTAAATCCATAGATGTTTCTATGGATTAATTAATTAATTAATTTATGTTTAATTTTGTGTTATTCAGCCTCTTGAAATACAGGGATTTATGTAATTAATAATGCTGCAATGTCTGTAATTAATTGTCTAGGAAAGTGCATTGGGGTTTACCTGTTAAGCCTTCCTGGTATATTTATTTATTTACAATTTCGCCAAAATGACATTACAGATTCGCTGCAATTCAACACTATGGAGATAATTTTACATATATATACTACACTATATATTTGTAAATAAATAAAATAATAAATTATATCTTTGTAAATAAATAACTTTTTATTAACAGTTTTTGGATTCATATATGTATGTACATATGGACCAGTAACGTCGATTAGTGGTTAGCATATTATACTTTCGAGAGGAGTTAGCATATTATACGGTTCGATTCCTAATAGTAGCCGTTAGCCAAATATTGGTTTGTGACTCCAGATCGATCCCCAGAAAAATTGATAGAGTTTGTCAATTTTTCTGATTTTCATTGAAGCAGTTCCTGTAAATCGGCGTTTCCTTCCCAATCTCTCTTGCAATTCTCAAGTTATTCGGCATCTTGAGGTTCGCCAATTTTTATAATAAAACACTGCAAAAAATTTCTCCATATATGTCACTGTGGATGATATTTGTATCAATTCGCATTGTGCTAAAAATGCTTGTATTAATTGTATTATATCTGTATTAGTATATTCGTCGCTTTGGAGCGATCGATAAAGGCGAGTATACATTTTCGATTAAAATAAAATAAAGTATGTATGATATACATATTTTTAGATTTATTTATTTATTTATTTAATAGTTTTGGACCATTGTGGCATTACAGGAAGAACCTAATGCGCCACAATGGCCTACATTTGAAAAAGATATAAAAACATGATATAAAAACAAGTATACTGTAAATAAAGGAAAAAAGCAAAAGCAGAAAACATGGTAAAATAAAATAATAAAAAAAAGTAACAAAAGGAAAATAATACCTCATTCAGAGAGAGAAAAAAAAAATAACAAAAGTGTAAAAATTAAAAATAAAATCCATAAATCCCATTCTTTGTTTACACTGAGCAAAATTAAAATAGTATATAAAAATGTACAAAAGAGAAAGAAAAAATAAAATAAAATAAAACAAAATATGAATAAAAAATAAAATCACAGCGAGGTCCAAATGGAAGAGAGTAGATTAAGATTCCACTCATTCATCACATTCAAATTAAGAAAGTAATGATGAGCGCAGGTTACCAGATAATACCATATATCCGAGTACATATATATGTACATTTCATTGTTTGATAAATATGGAGAGAAGGTAGTTATACGTTTTAGGACTACACATGGTTGAAGTGAAACTTCTAAATCATCTAGATATACTCAAATTTGAAGTAATAGTTATTTACACGTGTTGAAAATAAACATTACAATTTCCGTAATGATCTTGTGGTGAATTGTGCCTAAATATGTAAGTTAACAATTAAAAAAAAATTTTTGCCATATGAAAACTAATTTAAAAATATTTTGAATGACAAAAACTTAAATTTAAACAAATCGATCGTAGAAATGTTCTGTTCACTATTTACATATATATATTCAGATATTTAATTTTGAACGATATGAAATTTATATTCACCCAGGTGTTATAAAAAAAATCAGTTTTCATCAGACTTGATTGTCGTGACAGTTCCATTCAAAACTAGAATATAACTCAACCGCCGTATTTTCGATATTTCTTTAAATATATTCCACAAATAAATAGTGGGAAAACCGTTTAAGAAAAATATTTAATATTCCTCGTATCAAATAGTATTTTTGAGTATGTGTATATGTATGACATACGAACTTCATTGGATTAAAAAAAGATTTTCTAAAAAAAACTCACAGATATATTCGTCATACATATCCCTTATATATATGTATGTATGTACATACGTACATATGTATGAATGTATATACATTCCTATATACTAATTTGGAATGTTCACACGGTCATACGGGGAAATAACTAAACCATAAGAATATCGTTAAGATAAAATATTTGCAATAAAGACAAACATTGAAATCATTGAATCGAATATATAAACCGCACTTCAGTGCGACCGTCAGTACAGTATATCCTGTTTAATCAGCACGAGCAAAAACTCCTTCAAAGCATCGCTCCAATATTAAGTTCATGTCGTTCGAATATACTAAAATGAACTATTAAAAATATATTAAAGAATCTCTTTTATTTTACATTAAATTGTGATAGAGCTCAATAAAATTAACCTGAAATGTAAACCGCACCTTCAGTGCGACAGTCAGTATAGTACATCCAGTTCAATCAGTACGAGCGGAAGCTCATTCAAAGCATTGCTCAAGCTAAAGTTCAAGATCAATGAACAATTCATTACATTTCAATTCACCGAGGAAGATAAAGTTCAAGATCAAATTTTCGTTCGAATAAACTACATAAAGTGTACTATTAAAATGTATTACATTCTTATTGATTTACTCTCTTCCATTTGGGCTTCATAGAGATGTTTTGTATTTGCAGTTGGTTCTTATTTATTGGAACTGGCTGTAGGTGCAAGATATTCCTTATGCTATATTTTATATTTGATATTTTTACGTTATCTGCTATTGTTTTAATTTATGACTATGTATAAATATATTTTTGTCTGAGTATATACAGATGTTTATATTTATTTTTCTTTCTCTTTTTTCTTTTATAATACATTCCCTTCTTTGTTGTTTGTTATAATTTGTAATTATTATTATTACCCGCTATTACATAGCTTATTATTTTTATGATTGTGTTAAATGTGTTGTTTGTGTATATACACATATATGTTTTATTTTTGTCGTGTCTAATTTCTTTAGTTATTATTTTGTTTCTTTTCTGTTATATTTTTGACCATTATGGCGCATTAGGAATTTCTGTAATGCTACTATGGTCCAAAATTTAAATAAATAAACTTAGAAAGCATAAGCCAAGTTCAGATCTGAAAATTCCCTCTGAAGAAAGTCTGAAATGGCAGTCAGTAATAAAATATTTAGGAGTAACGTTCGATAAAAGAATGAGACGGGCACCTCACATTGAGGCAGGGAAATGCAAAGCGATGCGGGGCATATCCTCAATATATCCAATATTTGATCGCCATAGTTCTTTATCAACTCAAAATAAAATAAAATTATATCGCGCGCTCATATTACCATTAATAACCTATGCTTCACCTGTATGGAATAACGCCTCGAATACTAATCTTTCCAAGCTCCAAGTAATACACAATAAATCCCTAAAAATAATTTATAATACACCCATTTATACTAACTTGAAAAAACTGCATGCCATATATAATATTCCATTTGTTACAGACATTACTAACAAACTAACCAGTAGATTCTATGACAGAATCACTAATCACCAAACTAACACACTTGTGAAGAGTCTCGGTGATTACAACAAAATGTCTATACCCTTCAGGTATAAACACAGATTACCTAAAAACAATCTGCTTTAGGTTATCGAATTTAGAGAGTCTTTAATTAATATTATGTATTAGATGTATTATGAACATTTATAAGGATTGTAAATAGGTTTTTGAGCTCTTTTTCCTATTATGCTGTAGATTAACATTAGAATAATATAATACTATGATTACTAACCAAATTAAATTAAATTGTAAAATAGAAAATGATCAGTAGATCAGTAGCTATTAAAATAGATATAAGATGTATTGTGAATATAATTTCGTAATAATCAAAACCATTTAAAAATTAAAAAAATAAATAAATATAAAGCTAATCCCTTTTATTTCTCATTAACTTGTGATACAGCTGAATAAAATGAAAATAAAGAAATATTGTTTGGGATTGATCATCATTGCCCTAATTAACTTTTTAAAAACATAAACTACCACTAAAAAGTGATAGTATGTATGTACATATTATATAACACACATTATGACAAATCGATTTTTTTTTATGAAGCCATTCCGGTGTCATTGATTATATTAAACTATGTGTAATATATTTCACTCAGAATTTTATATTCGTTTATATGCATTTAAAATAGAATTAATAAAATCAAAACATGTACTAAATTGCGCGTGACAGCAACTGCAATTCAATTAAATGAAATACATTCAACAAAGTTTCACCTATGGTCCTTGGTTGAGTCTCATAGAAACTGTCCAGCACACGCCGTTGCCCAACAAAAGTGGTTTCCAGTGGCAGTTGTCGCCTTATTCCTTTAGCAAGTGCACTCATCTTATATACGAACTTATATACATTCATACATACGTAAATATATACGGTTGTGCTTCCAAAACATACGAAAATGGCTCCTATACATACTACCGTGAAAAGCAACCGTCTGAGAGATTTACGCGCATCTACTTAAACAATGGTCCACCACGCGAACCGTTCTCCGGTACACGAAACTTTCAGTTACATTGCTTAGTGAAGAAATAGAAGAAAGTCGTAAAATAGTCTACGCGACGATAAGAAAAACTACGTTCGTACGTAAGTCTTACCCAGCACAAGCATTGTCGGCGAAATTTTCCACCATACAGTTAATTTTACCGCAAATTTCTCACAGATATAAACTTTATGACGTATTACGTAATGCATACCTAAAAAACATATAGCAGTATCATTTAATTTCAGTAGCGACGGGTTTTTACGATAAAAAATCATTTTTTCAACGTGTATTTCATACATATATATGTAGAATATGTACATATATTATTTTATCATAATTAATTTCGGGAAAATTTTACAATAATAACAAATTTGCCGAAATTGGAAAAAAGCCCCTAGCAATCTGTTTATTCACGAAATATGTTTTTATGAAGTTTTCATCTGATCCAAATTATCATTATTTTGTTCATGTTCTTTAAGACTGTATACGTAGAAATAATTACAGAAGCACAGTAAACGTACAGACGAACATCCCATAATGGGTTTAGATCTAAAAACATTACTCTTGAACTATTCTCCCAAAAATATTTAATTGCAAATAAATCAAAGGTATTTTTTATATGAGCTATTATATTTGAACGTTACGGAAGTCAAATTTTCAGTTCCAAAAATACTATTTATGTTTGACTTAATTCACAAATTGTTATTCACTTATTTTAATTCGATATGTTCAAAATCTCGGAAAAGCAAAATAAACGTACTACAGTCCTCCAGTGTTTTTAAATATTGCTAAATGCATAACACTATAGTTAATGTTTTGAGAAATATTTCTCGAAATGAAGAAAAGTACACTTACGCCACTTTTAAATATACGGTTCGCATATTGCTGGCAAATAAAAGTTTATTTAAAAAGACAACAATTTGAGAAGACCTAAAATTTTGAACAAAGAGATTTCTGAATCTTTTGGCAACCCCTTGGATAGCAGTATTCCGTACACATTGCACTATTTAAATACTATGTTTGCCAATCTATATTAAAAACTGTCTGAATACTTTGAAAAATACAAAACGATATGTGTTGACTTTGGAAAAATTCATTTGGGAATTGAAATGACTAAAATGCAAACCCCTATGAACTACCGTGTCATTATCTAGGCCACTAATTATGAAATACATATCTAAGTCTGTAACTATTTCATATGCATTAAATATTAAAAATAATTATTTATTATTATAATACCACTGAGCCAACAGTATGGCTCGGTGGTTGCGTTTATGTTTAGCACCGAGAGGTTACCGGGTTCGATTCCGTGCTAATCTGTAATACTGTAGTAAGACTTGGATATTTGTGACTCCAAGTAGATCGTTTCTTATCAGAGTTTGCCAATTTATCTGATTTCATCGTTGAAACGGTTCTATCATCAAATTGGCAAAAAAATCATCCTACCCGCTGTCACAAATATCTGAATTTACCGTACATAGATGTCTATGGATTAATTAAGTGTTAGTTTCTGCTCTTCAGCCTCTCTAAATACAGCGATTTATGTAATAAAAATGCTGCAATGTTTATAATAAAATGTCTAGGAAGGCGCATTGGAGTCTACCTGTTAGGGCTTCCTGGAATATATCTATGTAAAAATAAAATAAAATAAAAACATGAGATGTATTTGTTAAAGCAAACAGTGGCTGAATTAATTTTGTCTTTTAAAAAACTTTTTCAATTAACTATTTGTTTCTGTTATATATGTATGTATGTATGTACATATATTCAAGTGAAATTATAAAAATTTCTTTAATTATTTTACATAGAAATGTATGCCTTTCTGGTATATGTATACACATATCTATCACCAGACAATAGCCCCGACTTACAACCTATTGAATATTTACAGGCTATTATAAAGCAAAGGGAATAAAAACAACACCCTGGGGCAAATTATGAGTTAAAAAAACTGTTGAAAATGTATGGTTTGAAGAAATTTCAGACGACATACTAAAAAAGTGGTATTGTCCCTGCCGGCAGGTATCCATCCCATCATAGAAGCATGACGATTGTCTAGTAATTATTATATTACTATTTATTGTTGTCATATGTCCATTGCCTATGTATTTTAATTCATAGAAAAATATATACTGTAATATTATTTTAGCTAGAGACATTTGAAATACATATAAGAAGAATGCCATATTTTGCATGTTTTTTTAAAATTCGTATCTCGCCTTAATTTAAAAATATAAATAATCTTTTTTAATCGTAAAACATGTTAAATAGTTGAAATCAAATAATAAAACCAAAAAAACTTGTGTATAGCTTCATGTAATTAAAAAAATCGAAAACATCGAACAATTGAAAGTGATGCGATTTCTCTGCATGTTACTGTATGTAAAATAATAAAAAAAAATTAAAAAGTGACTTGATAAATACATAGTAACAAACTATGCAATATCTGCCCTTTTTTAAAAAAACATAAATGAATCTATAGGTATATAAAAATAAATTTTAACATCCTCCTTTTATCGAGCGATGCTCCGTCTTCCAGATATTTACATATAGATTACAACATACGTCACTAATCCAGATAGAAATTTTAGTGTCGAACAACCAACTGTGTGTTTATAAGCATCTAATGCATGCATACACACAGTAGTGTACAAACATAAGTGTAATGTATTAATGAGATTCTTGATCGTTACAGTGACATTAAGGAAAGTGCTCTACTTTGTCGTGGATATAGCAGATTTAGCTTTCGGTCCTTTGAGGGTGGGGACACCTAAACGTATCCAGACCGTAACGATCCCTCTATTTGTTTTAGAGACCAGGTGAATGATTTATGACCCTAAGGGGCGCGTTCAATATGTGATCGACCTTGCTTGATAGTGGAAGCCGACGTAATACCCGACATATTCACAATCCCACATAATTTATGACGTGAATTTTTGCTCGCACGTGTGTAGTAAATATAGATATTTTACATAAATATAAATATATATATATATATTCGTATATTATATAAAAACATATGTATATAATAAGCGAGTGGTTTAATATAGTGAACATACGTGTATATGTACGTCAGCGAAACGTAGAGTATTGGTCGATGTGCCGATACACGTTAAAAATGATAAAACGTAGACAGTAAAATAGAGACGGTCGACCCGTTTCTCGTAAAATAGTTCCTGTATGCTTCCTATGTATAGATATTTCGTAGCTGTGATACGAAAAAATAAAAGTTTTTCCTTTGGGAGACATTTGCATCCGTTCACTTTTTATTTCATGCTTTTGTAGTTCAATATTGTACCGAGCACGTTCGTAAGTATTGTGATTCTCTACTTTTATATACTTTTATACGTACGTGCATGTATACATATGTATTATATATTAGATATGTAATAATATAATATGAAAAACTTGTTCTAGCAAGATTGTATTGTTTCCCAAGAATACGACATTATGGTCAATATGATGCGTATATTTTTATCTAAAATAGTGTACGTATATGAATAGATGATTATATGTTTTAGAAGAAGCTTTTTAAAGATCTTTTTTCAAACTGAGCAACGTCGGGTTTTACTAGCTAGTACATATGTACATATTAAAGGTAAAAATCAACCTTCATACTCGTATAGCCATGTTTAATTCAATAAAAATACTAATACTGAGTGATTTTCAATGACAATTTTCAATATACATAAATTAATTTAAATAGGAATATAATCTATAATAAGATTTATGTTAATATTAAAAGTCAAAGTGCATATTTATAAATAATTCCAGGAAAATATCAAAATGTTTTTATCTTCAATTATACAAACGTTAGCCGTTAGTTAATTAAGAAATAATCAATGTATTTATTAAAATACATTAATTATGTAAAATCCAAGCCGAAAATAGCTTCAATAAAAAGCTGATCAACATAATTTATATTCAGACAATAATATAAATACAATATTCAAAAAATATTATCAAATCGATTAACTCACATCAGTTTATAGTGAATCCTTAAACTTATTCTCAGAAATAAACGATTTAAATAGCTTACGGATCCAAATTACAATTCAATTGAATGAAAAACTGTCTGAAACATGAATCGTCTTTCAAATATTGCATACAATTATAATCAACGGCGTTGAACTACTAAACAATTCGATTCGTACCAACAATCATCCCCGTTCGTATAAATAATAACACAATAACGACGTCGAGGTTTTCTTCTAAAACAACAGACCATTTTATTCGACGTTTGCTGATTGAAAAACGACGATTCTTTCCCGGACAGAGGCCACAGAATAAAACGGCAGACTTCAGTGCGAATTTATCTGTAAAGTTTGTGCAAATAAACCACCCCTGAGCACCAACCCTTCAAACGGTGCAAACATCCGCGTGGGGTGCGAAAAGCTTCCATAGAGAGCGCAGTAAGCTCTCAAAGGAAAAGCCGTGTCATCGGAAAAGCAAACCAATTTTTTTTTCATTTTCATCGTAGCGGGATAAATTGTTCAATAGAAGAACAATAAAGCCCACACCCGAAAGTAAATCAAATATGCTTGTGACGAATCTTCAACTATGTATTACAATTTCATAAATAAATCAGTCTTTACATTTATGCATATGTGTACACTTGTATGTATATTCTAAATTAATAATGTAATATGAAGCGAGACGCATTGAGTTTCTCATTATAAATTCAAAGCAATACATACGTAACTACGTTTAAATCTAGTTGTAAGCAAACAACTATGCATAATCATTAGATTGCAATTCCTCTGAGGTTGGTCATCGAACATACCATTAATCTGCGTACATCGATATCCGCACGCTTCTGTGAACACAATCTCCTGTTTAATGAGGTTACAATATGTCCAATTTTCCCTGGACATGTCCTGTTTTTGCGACATAAATATGTAGATATGAATCAAAATTTACATGTATGTATCTAGATTTTGCTTTTTAAAATTTTCTCATCTGGGTGGCCCTTACCCGCATTATACCTATGTATAATATGCTTATACGTACATATTATAATGCGGGAGATAAATCATGGTTTTGCATAAAACTCATATTTTATAAACAGACTCTACTTATGTACTTATCAATAAAATTGGCACGAAAATCCTATTAAAAAAAAATCATGTGCTTGTGATATCACACGATAGATGTAAATCTAGACCGAAATCAAAAGATAAATATATTCGATTTTATATCTATCTCTCTGTTTGACAGACTATTAGCCGAAAGGACACTTGACCGATGGACACTAGGCCGACGGTCGCTTGGCCGAACGGACACTTGACCGAACGGGCTATAAGCCCGAATAACAATTTTTTTGATACGTCGAAGTGATTTCTGTAAAGTTTATATATTTTTAGTGGGTTTTGGATAATTTCTAAACACAATTATGTATTGTTATCGTTATATGTAAATAAAAAAAATTGCGTTTTTATCAAAATCGATCTAGATACAAAACAATTTGAAAATAATATTTATATTTAATAAATAGTCAACGATAAAGACAACGCGTGTGTCTTTATTACATTTTGTAAAAATGACGCACATGCAATTACAATTCAAATAAATAAAATAATACTCTTTAACGATATTTTATTTATCCCTTTTTTCATCATCATCCTCATTCCCATCCATTCACCATCTACTGCTGATTATAAATAAATTAAAGCAAATAAAATTTGAAATCGGCCAAATGTCCGTTCAGCTACACTTCCGTCGGCCTAATGTTCGTTTGGCCAAATGACCATTCGGTCAAAAGTTCGTTTTGCCTAATGTCCATTGATTTATAATACACATAGATGGGACCTGACGTGTGATTTTTTTCAGAGATCTTGTCTTTACTAACTGAGGAGTCCGGGGGGTTTAACTAGCGGGGAAGTTGGGAAAAAAATGGTTTTTTCCCTACGACGCAGCGGTACCTTCTGTGCATGGTACCTACTATGCAGGTAGAAACTGTGCATGCGCCAAAAGGGAGACCAGTATAAGACGTGAGGGCGGATCTAGTGTATTATACATCAATGCTAATGTCCGTTCGGCCAAGCGTCCGTCGGCCATGTGTCCATTCAGCCAAAAGTCTGCGAATGATTTATGTATAACTACAGGCAATATTTAGATGATTTTAAAATCTATATCAAACCGTCTAATTTAACAGTTTTTATCGAAAAAAATTGTTGTAACGGTTTCACACAAAATGCCTGTATACTTTCCATACATTCCGCTTCAAATCACAACGGCAAATCCCTGGAGATAAGAGCCTTCTCAAAGATATCTTTTCTACAAAGTAAAAAGTAAACACGTTTGGGTCTGCTCGAGATGAATCGAGTTGAGTATGCATTCAAAAATAGATCTATAGTTAAAATGGGGAAACACATTTTAAGCAGTCATTTTCATGTCCTCTTTTCTATTAACAATGACATAGTAACCCTATGTACATGCCGTGTAGCATTTGGTGTTGAGCACTCAGTTTACGACGGTTTCAAACTGTTTTTACCTCGTCAAAATGAATATTCAAGAGCTTCCCAGTCGAGGCAGTCACTCATAATGAATTTAATGTCAAACACTCGCTGGCGAGTATTGCGAATCTTTTGTCAGGTATTCGGGCGCGTCCGCAATTTAGTGGCTATTAAAAGTTGGCGTCGGTTTTATTTCGTGTCGTCGGCCATATTTTAACCTTTATCGCGCGAGCCGCTTTTGCTTTTCGCCGGTGCGCCGGTGAAATCGAATGAAAATTTTCGATGGCGAAACAATAAAGATGATGCCGATAAACGTCGGAAACGATGAAAATCGACGCGAAAATTCACCCGCATAGCCTCCGGGCATGACGTAACTGAGAAAAAACGAGGAAAAACGCTGAATTATTAAAGCGACGCGTTAAAATACGCACAGTCATAATTATTACGCAACGATTCAAATTCGTATTCTGCGCAATAAATATGCTGTGATTTAACTTTTGGAATGTAACGTAATACGCGATCTTTGTGTTTTTCTTATATTATTTGCGAGTAAACGGCCGGGACTTCCCATTAAACATTACACAAAAGAAAATAAATTATTGAACTCAAGTTTCCCCGAGTACACTCAGTTTGCTTTCAACACTGAATAATTTATTATCTTTAAACTGAAACGAAGTAGCCTTTAAGAATGAAAATAATTTAATAGCAAAAAAAAAAGCTTGCATTATTAATATTTAGTAGGTACATACAAATATTTCCTAGACTATCTATGGTGTCTTCTTTTATAGAACACGATCAAGCAATAAACTATTTTCTTTCCGTTTTATTGTCGAACAATTTTTCAAGCTACATATATGGGACCCGGAAGGTATTGCCATCACGTTTTCTTCCATTTTCGTATCAGTTGAAAAATGCTGTAAATGTATAGTAAAAAACCAAATAAGATGCCTATTGAAGTTTCCCTTCAAATTAAAAAAAAAAACATAAATAGGGCTTTTGGTCAATGTGAACGTATTTTTTAAAGCGCAAGCATTTATTATCATAATTTATATAAATTTCCTTGCCTAATTATTCTGGGCGTTCTATTTATGTCTTTTTAGATTACACGACGCTTTTTTATGTCCCGATCAAAACAACTTATTCAATTTTCCACGAAATTGTCAATCGGTGCGAATTTTCAAGTTCAATTACTCATTAAATTGAAATTACGAATTCGCGCTACCTTTCCTTTTAACTTTCTTTTTTTTATCACCTCGTTATTATTCTTCTGACGAAAGTCTTGAACGTTCAAAATATTGTGTAAGAGTCGAGTTTGGGGCGTAAATAATGTCCCAGTTTGATTGTCAGTCGGAAAATTTTATTCGAAACCAATTTGAAGCGTCTCGCAGGAATTTTCATTATATAAATACTTAATTCCCCACGGCTACTTGTAAACTTTGGCGGATTTTGAATATAAATCCAACCATCATATACATATGTACATACAAACAAACGACATGACTTATTATAGAATATACATACATATGTATGTATAGATTCTAAAATAAAAAAAAATGCATACGAGCCATTATTCAAATATTCATATCACGTATTTATAATTCGATATACGATCACATTCAGGCTCACCAGCAACGATTTCATTGAGAAGTCCGATAGATCTTGGAATGGGAGCCACTCGATAAATAACTGTGCGAGCAGGAGGTACACCATCAAATGATAATGTCCCCACCCATAATTATTAGAAACATAAAGTCCCAACTGTTCCAGTAACGACGGGTATGAAGTATTACCACGTAGAAGCCACGGAGAACAAAACGAATTAATGAGAAGTTTCTGCGAAGCTCAAGGGTTCAATACCCAAGCATGCCTAAAAGGAAAGGAGTATGGTAGAGATTTGGGTAATACCCATACTCTTTCCTATATAGAAAAAGAAGAAATGCTTCTTGCAGTTTCTCAATCATATGTATATAAATTCCGCAAAACTAATATGTTTTGCAGAATTAGGCTAGTATTTGCTAATATATAGCACAAAACCATTTTCAAAATAACAGTTGATATTTGTGATTATAATTATACTAGGATACTATGTAGTAACAGGTGAGTGATTATAATTTAAATCCATCATCGTTATTTACGGCCTTTCACCAACTACTGCTGGATTAAAGTCTCTCCAACATGCTTCCATTCGCCTCTGAATTGCGTATTTCTCAACCATCTCACCACATACATTTTTGATTTCATTCACCCATCTTGATTGCACCTTCCTTTCACCCTTTTACATTCTTTCGGGTACCATTCCAGCACTTTTTTTGTCCACCTTTCGTCTATTTTTCTAACTGTGTGATCCGCCTTCACTCTCTTCACTATGTCATGAATTCCGTTTCCTTTCTATCCTCGTAATGCCGAGCATATAGCGTTCCGTACTTATTTGCGTGCCTTGAACTTTGTGTACCATTTAGGCGTTCAATGTTCAAGTTTCACACCCAAACGTCATCACTGGCAAAAAACGAAAAAGTTGAATTTTAAATCCAAGCCCCTACAAAGTGGGGGTTTGGATTTAAAACGGATATCATTCGTCCAAATGCACTCCATCCCAATTTCATACGACCCTTTATTTATTTCTCTTGACTATCGGACATGTCTATTATTTGTTCTAAATATAAATTATTATTGACTTCTACTATGTTATCATCTAATGAAAAGCTATCAGGCATGTAATAACTATTGAACATTAGTTTGGTGTTCTTTACAATTATTTTAAACCTACTTTCCTATCTATACATCTGTGTCAGTCCATTGTCTGATAAATGATATATTATTTGAAACTGTAAAATACAATTTTCATTTCAAGATATGTATGCGGAAAATACCTTTTAAATCCCTGCGCTGCAAACGATTGCAAACCAAGCGGGCGCATGCTCATTTCATACTTTTGTCTCGGCTTTTGCCATTTTAAATTTGCCAGAAAGATCCAACTCAATTTTAAGAATTGCCAATCATCAATGTACATCGAAATGTCATCTGTGCAACCCCATGAACATTTCGTCTTTCGTACATGCTGAAATTCAAACAGTTAAAATGCAATCGAAATGAGCATGCAGCCGGGTGCTTTGCAATCATTTGCAGCAAACCCATTTATAATAGGTATACATACCTATATTGTATACCTATTATATATATATATATATATATATATATATATATATATATATATATATATATATATATATATATATATATATATATATATATATATATATATATATATATATATATATATATATATATATATATATATATGTATGTACATAAATTGTGTATTGAGTAAAAATATTTATTTAAAAAAGAATGTGATTGCCACTTGTACAATATACAAACTGCAATGTTTAATAAACAATGCTAGTATGATATAATGCTCACTTTCATTACGAATAAAATTTAGCACAATGCTTCTAAATGCAAATAAACCCCCGTATTTGAATAAATGCGGCGAAAATACGGTTTGTCGACGACGTTCACCGCCGAGGGCTCATGTCGTTATTAAAATGACCAGGTTGTACTCGTAGACGTAATTAACCTCTTAGTTAAGCATCAGCGTGAGGCTTTAAGGCTTTCATGGTATTCGGAGGCCCCAAACGAGACCGCGGCGGCGATACAGTGTCGTTAAAGAGGGAAGGATGGAGATGGGGAGCATCTCAGGAATTTTACAACCCCCATTCCTCGAGGGCCTTCAAGACACAGGGACCGAGAGGAGGCACCCCACCCTCCCACATCCCACCCACTGCACACTAAGAATACTAATTTACTGCCGAAGTTGGACGCGAAACGGACGTATTTTAGCCGTAAACCAACCGACCGACCCCCCCTCTTTGAAATTTAAATACTACATAATTTTAAAATTGAAACTCAACGAAGCGAAAGCTTCGTAATGAACGGGTGGGCGCGTACCTGAAAATGTGGTCAGGGCCGTTTATTTACAATCATTTCGGGACCCTTTCGGGCCAAACGGGCCGGGCGGCGCGAGATAAACGAAGTATAATGAAATTAAAGGGGGCTGGAGATAATTTTTGATATTTAATAAACGGTAATTCGAAATGAAATACCGCTGCACATATTTTAAAGTAAAATTTCTAACGCGCCCCCTCGTTCAAATATCCATTTGACAAGATTGACGACATTTTTAAGTCTATACTTAAAAGGGTGCAAAGAAGACCCCAAAGGAGATATGCATACATACATACATACATTCATATACAACTTAAAATAAAATACTATATGTGTCAGTATATATGGTAATCTCAGATCCAAGGCACACGATAAATACTCGCAAACACAATCACAATTACATTTATAAATTGTATTTTGTGCAATGAAAAACTAGACTTAATAATAATACACATTTCAAAATAATATTATGTTTATTACTCATCGAGAGGTCGTATTACTCGTCTTTTATTCTTTTTCATATTTATAATACTGAATTTAAATCCATCCTTTCACAAATGTACGTATTTACACGTGTGAGTCGAGTGTCAAGTACGAGTTTTTAGGAAAAGAAGACTTACAACGGTACTTTTTCATTTCCTTCTCAAACATATAAAGAATGCAGAAGGATACCTTAATTTTATATGATTTCAATCCAGGCATCAAAACAATTTTTTTTTTGAGAATATACATCCGAATACGAGTCTAAAAATACTTATATTTCATTCTCTGACTGAAATTGTCTAAATCATATGGTAAAAATAAGAATTTCATATATAATTTCATAATGTATCAAATTTCTTTTAAACTATCCGAATTGAAAAATTTACAGTTATAAAATAAATTGACACAAAAATTGATACGAGTGTACAAATAAATATGTACATCCTATGTAGGTCAAAAGTTTGCTTTTAATCTGGGTCTGAAAAAACAGTTCATAATTTGAAAACACACAATAGAAAATACAGATGTTTTAATTGAACAAGTGAGAACCGTTCCGAGCACGTACATACATACGAGTATGTATATATGAAACATACACCTTGAAAATACATATGAGCCGTTATATTTTAAAGTAGCGGAAGTCCAATATCTGTCGGCAGTTCCAAAAACAACAATATCTGTTTGACTTAATTCACAAATTGTTATCACTTCTTTCAATTCGATATATCCAGAATCTCGGAAAAACAGAATAAACGAATTATAAGCCACCGGCATTTTTACTTTATCTATGTACATACGTAGTAACAATAGATGAAGTTTTGTGATCATGCGAAAATTGGAACTCGAGATTTTGACCGATTCGAAATCAGAATCGATTACTGATCACATTTTTATGATCTAGAAAAAATGTGTGTGTGTCTGTGTATTTTGGGGATTTTTTGAACACCGTTAATCCTATCGAACTGAACCTTAGTATCGGTTACTGAAATTCTTATCGACACGACGTAAATTTTTTTCAAATTTTTTCATATTGATACATGGTTTAAGAATAATATAAAAATGACAAAACAAAGCTATTAGAGGTATTTTGAATGTTGGTAACTTACAAAGTATTAGAAGTATGTTGGATTGTCTTTTGTTTATCACAAGTTAGATCATAAGCTATTACCTAAGTATTTTAAGGATTATATAATAAGAAATAGTGATATCCATGGTTATTATACTAGAATAGTTGTAGGTAGAGTAAGGAAAAATAAGACAGCTGGTGGTGTCTTTCACAGGGGTGTGGTCATGTATATATGTACAATGCCCTTCCTGAGTGTATCAGGTCTTCTAAGACCGTGGATGCATTTTTGCAAGGTGCAATGAGACACCTCTGTGAGGGACAATGCAAATACGTTTAGTATATCTAATATATAATTTCGAAAGAAATTGTATTAAAATTAGCTAATTAGCGAAAATTACACGAATAAACTAGCTGAACCCAGCATGCGTTGCAATTCCATAATAACGCATGCAATTCTAGTTCCCGTTTCCGTTTCTCGGTGTGTTTCAATAAGTGAATGTTTCAGTTTCAAATTAATACATAAGTATCAAATTAAATTACAATAATGATAATTTGTCGGTAAAACGCAGGCGGCGAACACATTTGCTTTTATTCAATTGTTTGTTTATTTTACCCTAAAAAAGCAGGTGGCGACGCGAACACATTTGAAATTTTTTTACAGCAACCATCGCGGGCATACACACAATAACTCCTGTAAGTTTCATCGCAATCGGTTGAATGGCATAGAAACGCATACGTAAAAGACAGACATACAGACAAACATTGATTTTAATATATACTAGCTGATAACGCAAAGCACAATAACACATTCAATTCCCGTTCCCGTTTCAAGTGATGGTTGAAGTTCAACTAACATCTCTTCAAAGCCGTGGCGTCATAAAACAACTGGTAACGTGGTTACCAACGAACACATTTCCTTGACAAAACAATGGCGTTTCAAACTTTCGCGTCAGTAAAATCGTAATTACGTATATTATTATTAAGAGGTTTTTTCCCGTTTTTTTTTCACAGAAAGGTTCCCGAACATGCATACAACACATCCTTAAAGTTCCATCGTATTCGTTTGAGTAATTTAGAAGCCTATACGAGACAGATAGACATTAAATTTTATATATTTATACATATAGATAATGTACATATGTTTGAAACACGTATTATGTCAATTCTAATTTTATTTTACTTTTTTATTACATAAATATGTGACATCACAGGAACTACCCCAAGGCGACACTAGTGGTTAGCATATACGCTTTCGAACATAGTGGTCACGGGTTCAAGACCCACTGGCTGCTGCTGGCCAGACCTTGGTTTGTGACTCCAGGTCGATAGTTTCCTATAAGAGTTTTCCAATTTATCTGAATACATTGAAACGGTTCTAACAAATTGGCAACCTAACCTGTCTCGCAAAATTCAAGTTTAAAACATCTCGAATTTATCCATAGATATTTCTGTGATTGTTAGATATTTTTCAAAATGAAGAAAAGTGGACTTATGCCACTTTCAATTATAACGGCTCTTATTATATAATTATATATATATATATATATATATATATATATATATATATATATATATATATATATATATATATATATATATATATATATATATAATATATATATATATATATATATATATATATATATATATATATATATATATATATATATATATATACATATATATATATATATATATATATATATATATATATATATATATATATATATATATATATACACAGTTTGGGAGTTGGCAGAAGTGTGAACAGTTGAGAGTAGAGCCGCTGGCCGGACGGCCACCGGTAGGTGCGTACGCGCATGTATGTATAATTAATGTACAATAAACGTACATTGATGGACCAACATCGTCTTTAATTATCTCTCCCGCAATCCTCCCTATATCTTCGAACTCTACATATATGTAGGTATAATATATATACATACCTGTGCGTATTAAAATGATTATTTTCCTTGTTAGAAATTCGCACTTTATATTTATAAATAAGAAACGCGATATGAAATTGAAATTTGTCAAAGGTGATCGATCATCATCACCGTGGCAAAGGTCCAAATTGAAAGAAAAGCGTTGCGAATGAATAATAAGGTGTGCGCAGGCGCGGACAAGTAACGTGATTAATAAAACTGATAACGTTTCACACGCATAAACTAAGATGGATCACCGGGCTCGTATGACCGCCTATTTGCCGGAAAAAACACGGCTCGGAGGAAATTCGGAGGGAAAACAACGTGGAATTTTCCCTTGTCCGCTGCCGTATTTTTTCCGAAGGGGAGGCGGCCGAGCGCGAGATGTATCGCAGTTTGGCGGAAGTTTGTCCAAAGTTTGCAAAATACGGGCGAAACTTGCGAGCTTCAGACCACCTGTCGTGACGCTGAATATTGCTGACCATTGTTGACAAAAACTCGACAGCCGTATATAAAATATAAGACTTTGAGACCCGGTCCAAATTTAGAAATGGCTTATCGATCACCCGCTCGTTCTGCGACTATTTAGAATATTATTTCAACATTCTCGCATTAAACCTAATATATTGATAATAAAAATACGCTACATTTTTATTTACAAATTTCAAAAAGCAACCTACATAGGTACATGCTTGGTTTTAAATGTTGACTATTTAAATTTAATTAAACGTTGAAATTTCGGCGTCATTAAAGCAGAAAAAAATCATTTCAATAATATTTTTTAATAACCAGTCACATTTATAGCGCTGGAGTCTCCATTGGGTCCATGTCATATTTATGGTATTATTATAAGCATTTCTTTGTTTCCTACATAGGAAAGAGTATGGGTATTAGCCATATCTCTACCCCACTCCTTTCCTTTTAGGCATGCTCGAGTATAATTCCGTTGAACTTCAGAGAAACTTCTCGTTAATTCGTTTTGTTCTCCAGCTTCTACGTGGTAAAACGTCATGCCCATCGTTGCTCAAACAGTTGGGACTTTATGTCCCTTATAATTTTTGCGTGGTAGACATCATAATATGATAGTTGTATGTACCTCCTGCCCGCACAGTACTTTATAGGATGACTCATATTCCAAGGGCTATCCAACTTCTCGATGAAATTGTTGCTGCTGTGCCAGAATATGACATTTTCCACCTCAGTGGGCGTAGGTTATCGGAGATGATTTTAACCTACATACCTGTCCATTCACACATTATATACAATTGTATATAATGTGTGAATGGAATTTTGATATTATCTATTCTATTTGGGCCTCGCAGGGATATTGTATTTGTGGCTGATTCTTATATATTGTGCTGGCTGTAGATGCAAGATATTCCCTACTATGTTAATACTATTGTTTTATTACATATAAACATCTTTTTTGTATCTATTTTCTTTGTTATACTTTCGATCATTGCGATCCCTTAGGGATTCCTGTAATTCAACAATGGTCCGAGCTTTACTAAATAATATTTCAGATTGGATAAAAAGTTGATTTGTAGCCCTAATCGGAGTACGATTCGAAGTTGGAGTCGAAGTCATAATTAAAATTATACGAGGAATCCAAGTCAAAAGAAGAATATCACGATAGATGTGGATTCAGAATCGAACTTGAAGTATGAATCAAAGTTATAATTGGAATTGGAACTGGAACTACAGACAGGGTCTGAATAATAAAAATAACACAAGCTTTTTATAAATCCGAATTAAAATTGAATACTCAGAATCAGCCAGTCAAAACTATCGTGACAGTCATACATAGATCCTAATTTGGATTCATAACTGAAGACAGATGTATGTATTTATAAAGTTCTGAAATGTTTTTTACTTTTTAAAAAGCAGCTTCAACTATTTAAATTTAATTTAATTTTTATTTTATTTTACATAGATATATACTCCCTTGCACCTTCCTGGACAATTAATTACAAAAAATGCAGAATTTTATTATTACATACATAAATGTATTTCGAGAAGCTGAATAACATGAAATAACAATTAATTAAAAAAATAATCTATTGAGAAATCTATGGATATTTAGATTTGTACATAATTTTTACAAATTATACATACAATAAATAAAGACGATTTGTGACAACAGAAAAGATGATTTTTTGGCAATTTTGAGGAACCGTTTCAACAATTATCAGATAAAATTGGAAAATTCTGATAAGAAACGATCGATTTGGAGTCACAAATACCCCCAAATCTTATCAGCAGTATAGCGGATCGAACCCACTGATCATTTGTAAATTAAAATTGTCGGAAATTACTCTAACCCATTTATCTGGTAGTCTGCGCTCATCATTGTTTTCATGATTGATTGTGATTTATGAGTGAAATTTTGATTAACTCTCTTCCATTTGGGCCTTACAGGGATGTTTTGTATTTGTAGTTGTTTCTTACATATTTATTGAAACTGGCTGTAGGTGCAAGGCATTCCTTATGCTATATTTTATTTGATATTTTTACTTCATCTGTTATTATAAATGCTATTTTTTATGTATGTATGGATGTATTTATGTTTATGTTAATTGTTATTTTGTTTTTTTTCTTTTTTGTGTTATATTTTTTGACCATTGTGGCGCTTTAGGAATTCCTGTTATGCCACAATGGTCTGTTTAAAATAAATAAATAAATTTGGTGCTAAGCATACACGCTACCATTGAGCCACACTGCTGGCTCAATGGTAGCCACACTATTTTTGTGTGAAATTAATATTGACTTAATACTTTTTCTCTAAGCGAGAGATTATTGAGATGCCAGCAGGGATGTTCATTTCATTTAAAAACAATACTCTCAAAGGAGACGAATGGTTAAAAACAGGAAATGATGTTTATTACAGGCGAATACACTTGTATATATTGAGCCATACTGCTGGCTAGATTTAAAAAATAAAACCTAGAAAGCTTCGCACACGAATAACATTCTAACTAACATCTCCATTTTACATACATACATACATAGATATATACAAATATACCAGGAAAGCTTAACAGGTAAACCCCAAATGCGCCTTCCTGGTCCACATAATTATTACATAGATACATGTAAATCTAAACAATATCTGACATATATGGTCAGATATTAAAAACATCGTATGAATACGATAAATAACGATGAATAACTTTCATGTAACAATACGAAATATTTTATATTTCAATAATCATCCATAGAGACATCTATGGAGAAAATCTGGCGAAACCTAAACCTAAAGAGATAATAATAACTCAAGGTTTTTCGCAACAGAAAATTGGATACTAAAGCCAATTTTACAGAAATCGTTTCAAGTCAGAAAAATTGACAAATTCTGATATGAAACGACCAACCTCGTCAAACCAAGGTCTGGCCAGCAATGAGACTCCAGCGGGAAGCGAACTCGTAACCTATAGCACGAGAAAATACAACACTTACAACTAGACCACGCTGCTGGTTACATATTTAGAACCTCGTAAGAAACTATCGTAAAATCCAACACAATCTAATTCAAGTTTGAGTGAACTCAATATTGCAATTATCCACTTGAACTCACGCCACAATGTTGACAGTTTCAGTCTAGACTGCCACTAATATCATTTTAAAACTTTTACATAACGCTCACATTATACATTATAGTTAAATAGAGTTGCTTCGGAAGTGTTCCGCACTTCCATTACAAAATGCACAAAACCACAACGGCTCAAACAGTAATAAAACACAAAAGAATTCCCTTAATTGTACAAACTCCACGTTTAGGGTCTATATAATTAACAAACTGGTATGTGATGAGTGCGATTCGTTAGTGGCGCTAATCCAGCGAGTACATTTGTTCTTTTCTCCGGGTAAATCCCCAGTCAGTCCCACCGTTGACACATGGCCTGGCTAATTGCCCACTTACCAGACCGAGTCTGACCTAATGGACCACCATTAAAGTCGACTCTTGAAACATTCATTCTTCCCGACACCGCCATTGTCCCTCGTGGAAACCGTGTGTTGTGCCGTAGCACAATATCGACGTATCGTAGACCCCTTGTCGTTTGCCTCCAGCAAATATGCTTTCACACTGAGCAAATTTCGGCATATAAATTATTTGGGGCATGCAAACTCTCTTCAACTCAATATATACATACGTATACCTATTACTATTTTTCGTTCAATTTATCCACGGGTCAGTCAGTGTGCGAAAGCTTTTATCAAACGTTAATTGAAAAGTTTCACAGAGATCGACCGAGATAAGTTAACTAATTGATTTTAAACGCGCTTTTCACGGCTTAGGTATTCTGGAAAACTTCAGGAGAAATTAGTCAACTAATTAACCATATACTGAAGATGATCTGGGAGGTCTTGTCTCAAAGTTTTCCACAACAATTTCCATTATAAATTACCTCGCAATGAACCTTGGAATTTTCAGCGGCTCCTTTCACATACACAAGGCGAAAAGTTTGGTTTTATTTGGATGATAAAAAATTCTCACCAGGTATTATTTATAGACACACTGAAAGCATCTTTATCTCATTCGATCTTCTATTTTTCTCAATATTTATTTTTATTTAATTACATTGGCACACATACAGAATAATTTATAAACAAGAAAGCAGTATAGTGAGACAAAAAAAGAATAAATACAGAAAAATATATAATATTCCATGTACAGTGAGCACTACGTGGTAATTCATATAAGAAAACAGAAAATAAAAATTGCAAAAATATATCAAAATTGAAAAAAACAATAAAGCCTTAAAAATACTGATAGAGTCAGCAAAAACGTCCGGACAATCATCTAAACCATCATAAAGACGGCATTTATAATAATAATAATTTTAATAGTGCGATTTCACTATTAAAATTATTATTTTTTTTTTAAGCTATATGATTTTCGATACCCCGTCATTTGTGTGCAAGAAATATTGCACCGACATTTCAGTGCGGTTAAATTGAGCGCAGCGTCATAAATAAAATTAAAATCAAAATTTATATGCAAAATAAATAAATATAATAGACTGCCAATTAAGATGGAGAGGTATCGAACAATAAGTCATAATTATTTATTATTAAACCATGGCATTAAAATTATTAAATACCAAGCACGTTTTAATTATTTTCTACAATTTTTTTTATAAAAATTCTCCAATTAAACACATCTACATATTATACATATATTGTCAAATGTCATACAAAGTATTGTAAGTAAAAAAAGCAAACACAAATGACGATTAACATCCACAGAGACATCTATCGTCGAATTTGGTGCATTATATACGATTCAGCGAAATTCGACATGCTGAAAACTCGAAATTTGAGAGAAAATGGGAAGGTTGCCAAATATTTGGAATCAGATAAATTGGCAAACTCTGATTGGAAACAATCGACCTGGAGTCACAAATTCAAGATCTGACTAGCAGCATCCGGTGGGATTTGAATCCGTGGCCAATTTGTTCGAAAGCAATATATGCTAACCACTATTTTATGCTGCTGGATAATATAATTTACAACAAATCAAAAAAATAGCAATCATGAGTATTTTTGTAATGTGGGAAAGGGGGGGGGGGGGGCTACCGGAAATCGGTTTCCAAGGGATATGCGATACATAAAAGGTTGGCAATCGCTCTCTGGAGTAAAATAACGACCTCCGTAGAAATAACACCATGGTGGACACCATGCTTTTTGTAAACATTTATTTTCGCTTCTAAAAAAAACACATTCCAAGGAAAATAATTTAGAAAAATACACGATGAATTTGCAAACAATACACTATGAATTTGCAAAAAATACACTATGAGTTTGCAAAAAATACACTATGAATTTGTAAAAAATTCAATTTAAGGCTTCTCATCAAAATATTCGTTAGATTTTTTTTTATATCCTTCTTTAATATAAAGCAATCAGTTCCGGAAGATAAGGAATTTTAATAATGATTTAGACAATCAAATAATTTTCAAAATAAACAAATTATAAATATTTTTTCTTAATGGTGAATCTTCCAAACCTACTTATTTGCGAAGCATTCAAACAAATTTCAAAAATGTTTTCACAATATTCAAATATCTACTTATAAAAACATTAAAACTTTACTCAATCAATACTTAGACAATATTTAAAGTATCAATATAAAAACCGCTATCGTAATAACCAGTACATATGACGACCCATGGAAAAGGGCAAAAAAGCAGCTACCACATTTAATGTACATATGTAGAACTCATATTAATAAAAAAATATTCCAAGAAAAAGCCTAAAAAATTTTAGAATTCGCTTTAATTTGAAACTGGTACCTTTCAGATTGCAAATATTTGCTCCAATGATAATGTTTTTAATTCATCGAATCTCAGTTCAAAACCTTACATAAATACATAAATATCATGTTTCAAAACAAATCCACGAAACCGAACACAAAAATCTAAAATTTCGTATTTATATAACAGCGAGTTTCATATTCAACACTCGACTGCCCTTCATTGAATTCTTATTACAAAATAGTCGTATTACAAAGAAAACTTTCACGCTACAATATCCGTCGTCCGTCGACATCGCAAAGGTGAAACACTTTCAGTGTCTTGTTCAAAGACTTGTCGATATTGAAAAAGTTTGCCGAATAGTTCTGGAGCATTGTCAAATACCGAAACAAAACTCCACTCGTCCAAATTAGAGTTGACGAGTACTTAGCTGAACGCCGATCAAAATGTAAAGCGACTAAACGAGGGAAACTAGACCAGAGAGACCAGTCGGACATATGAATAAAAGATAAGCGATTAATGCAACTGTGCAACGGTGCACGGTGCACCCTATTTGTCAACTCAATTAAGGCATAAAATCTGCAGAGACTCAGACGTAGACCGGAGCGTAGTTATTCACCCCCAACTCCCCTTACTACGGAAGTGGCGAACTAATTATCATCACATGCATAGGACGTGTTATGAGAATTTCACACACGTCCCTTCATTAGATGGTGATTGCCACTTTTAAAGAGTGGTGATCGTTTACTATCGCAAATAAAATTAGATGGTTTAAATGAAGCCATTAGTGTATTCAAAATTAAAGTTTTTATTGAGAAAAAATATAGTAAATACACATAACAAATGTATTATACATATATCATTAAGTAATTTTTAACAAAAATGGCATTCATGTA
The DNA here is from genome assembly GCF_051622035.1 of Arctopsyche grandis. Taxonomy (NCBI): domain Eukaryota; kingdom Metazoa; phylum Arthropoda; class Insecta; order Trichoptera; family Hydropsychidae; genus Arctopsyche; species Arctopsyche grandis. The sequence goes on from NC_135359.1 coordinate 27,036,948, forward strand.
AGTCAAACATATTCTTAGCATATTTTTTTGAATTTCTGCTTCTTTAGTAGCGCCTACCCCTCAGAATCAGCTCTACCAAGGTAACAAAAAATGCGTCTTTTTAATTTATTTGCATGTTTTCGTAGCAACAATACAAGTTTTGTGATCATGCGAAACTTCAAACTCGAGGTTTTGACTGATTCGAACTCAGAATCGATAGAAAATGTGTGTGTTTGTATATTGATATGTGTGTCTATCACCATTAGTCTTATCGTACTGAAACTAAGTGATTATCGATACGACGTAATTTTTTTAAATTGACTGAAAGTGTAACCTTCCATCATAGGTGTCCTCTATTTATTGATTTTGGATTCAATTATCTTTAGTTTCGGAAATGGCAGTTTACTCAGGTTCGATTTTTCTTCCACTATTTTTTCGACCCCTTAAATATGAGTACTTTTCACGAAAAAATTCAATCAATGTGATAAAAAAAATCATTAAATTTAATTAACCGGAAATTGGATTTTTCCCTCTTAGTCAAAAATTCTGAGACCACACGATTTTTTCTATACTACTGAATGTATCAAGTTGAAAATTTATATTTGTATTATTTATGTACTAACTTTGAACTGATAAAGGTTTTGGCTAGAATTTGTAGGCCAGAAGTAGTAATTATTTTTAAACAATATTTATTTATTTTTTTTTTGACCTTTGAAATTATTTCTATGTATATTCTTCATATTTCATTTTATAATACTTATACTAATTTTTAGTTATAAAAAAAAATTGGACAAAATCCAACAACCGGAAGGAGAACTTTTGATCAATTTGTATCGAATATGCTTTTATAGCCGGTGTGCGGGAACGTACATATATGTATATGTTTCTTTATCGAATTTTATTTTTTATACTTCTGAATTATTTATTATGAGATACGTATGTGAGAAGAAAAAGGGGTAGGGGAGCTATGTATTTTAGATGGCTACCTGGGAGGACTCCTGCCTAGGGAAGATTGCCTAGATCCCCAAGAGTGGAAGCATCCCAGTCACGAGGGTGCTGATTAATCAAGCGAGAATGGAGGCCAGATAAAATTTCACGGAAAACTTGTGTAAAAAACATATACATACATATATAGAGATTTATGTGGGGTGCATCTATCCAGTAATACACTTGACTTTACTTAAACTTGAGTAGTTCTTTTTCAAAATTGTGCTGAGAAAAATTATGTGTTATTTATTTATTTATTTATTTGGAAAATTTACAGTTTATTAAGTTACATAGATTGATAGTAAAAAAAATATAATTATGTTAAGTAAACCATTAATAATTTTCACATATAGGTAAAAAAAAAGAAAAGCTCAAACATTTAAAATAAGAAACAAAAATGATAATAGAGTAAGATAGTTAAAGAAAACAAAAAAAGAAAAAAAATAGAAATAACAGTATAATAAAAATATCAAAATAATAAGAATAATAATATGATAAAAATTATGAAATAATAAAAAAAATATAATATATAACAAAAAACAAAAAGACAAAAATGTTAAGTAATGTATTGGGGTTTTATATCCAGAAAATTTCACCTATGAAACATTATCTTTAAAAAATGACGATGCAACATAACGCTATGTCATATATGTATGTAGGTACAGCTAGTGAATATTTACTTTTCAATTAAAGTATTCGTATTCAAGATACTAATCGCCTAATTGTTTCCACCCCATCCTGTATTTGTCATACGAAAATCGAGATTTCCGTGGGGGAAAGGTTCGGTCTAAGCATAAAATATGTGAAGTTGAAATTTACAATGTTTGCAATTTAGCAAAGCGACAAGGGGTTAATAGTAAACTGCTCGCCGCAAATCCGCGTTAATCCACACCAACTTACCAATGCAAAGCCCCGAGTAACATTTCATTGAAATAGTTAGAACAATCTCTCCTCACACCAGATTTTGGTTATACCAAAGATTCAGCTAACAATCGACGAGATAACGCCCTGTCGCTCCGTATTTTCAACCTTTGAAGTCGAACGTCTGAGAATTAAGTTGATGATTAAATAATTCATCGCTTGGTAAGCCTTATAATTAATTAAAAATTACCTATAATTATATATCCTACAAATATTACGTATGTGTGTATATTAATGGTAGAATTCATTAGCTATAGAATTAAATACATACATACATATGTACATACGTTCAATATTCATATTATGTGTATTCAAAACGCGGTCATTTTGGGCTTAATTACCAGAATTACAATTTAAAATTAACATTTTATACAAAAATGTAATTATACAACATTTTAGACCTAACAATAATCGTTTCATTTACGTGTCGAATTTCAGCAATTTGATCACTACAATACAATACATATACATAAATGGGCTTAATTGTAAGAAAATTATGTATTGATTAAAAATATCAAATATCCAAGCATATATGTATGTATGTATGTATTTTTACCTTATGTATGTACATAAGGTAAAAAAAAAAAAAATATATATATATATATATATATATATATATATATATATATATATATATATATATATATATAGTATACATATATGTACATATTATATATACATAAATAAATTTTATTTTTATTTTATTCAATCGAACATATATGCTATTCTTTACAGATCGCTTTATAGCGACGAGTGTACTAATACAGATCAATAAACACTAAATTTTATATAAATACATAATTATTATTATATATTTTTACATTATATACAACATACATATATGGTTAAACATTGCAAGCATTTATCCAATACGATTATTACAAGCATTTATCCAATACGATTATTACAAGCATTTATACAATGCGAATTTATACGAACATCATCCATCGAGACATCCATGGAAATTTTTCTATTATACAAGTTGATGAACTTCAAGAAGCTCAATAACTTGAGATTTGCAATCGTGATAGGAAAGGAGACGCCAATTTTACAGGAACCGTTTCAATGAAAATCAGATAAAATGGCAAACTCATTGTGACCTGGAGTCACAAACCAAGATCTGGCCAACAACGGGACTCTAGTGGGAATTGAACCCGTGACACTGCTCGAAAGTATAACATGCTAACGACTAGTCCATGCCGCTGGTTTATTTTTTATTTATGTTTAAGTTTGGACCATTATTGCATTGCAGGAGTCCCTAATGCTCAAATCCCAAACAAAACAAGGTCTGGCCAGCATCCACTAGTGGGACTCGAACCGTGACCAATCTGCTTCAACGCATAATATACTAACCACTAGTCCATGCTGCTGGCATATACAACGTATTACTATTTCGTTTAGCGATAAACAGGAATTTTCATCAATGAACCTACATAGTGGAAAGCATGATTAGTGAAGAGATTTTACTTTATTTCGATTTTTTTTTAATTTTGCCTATAAAACTGGTTCTATGAACGCTGAATCCGTCGACTCGGACTAAAATTTCAAACAAAACAACTCACAGCTGAAAATAAAGCAACAAGCCTCCAGTTTATTTTCATTGCGTCTCGATAAATATAGGTTAATTACAGGTATACCTATGTATGTATGTATCCGCACACTTATAATTAAAAAGCGGAAGACCTTTTCAGAGACACCGGACACCTAAAAGGGGTTTCGGGTAATTTTGGCCCTGCCTAAATTCATCGGCACCGTATTATCAAGTGTTGGCCCATTTATGCGCTCTTAATTAGATATTATATACACCTGGCGCACATTACACGAAAGCGAAAATTTAGTTAACGCATCACTGCGTACACACACACAAGCCCTCCGGCACGTTCGTAACATAATAAAACACATTAATACATACATACATATATAATTATACTAATTATAACTAAAGAAAAACCACAACATTAATATAAAGGCTTAAACGAATCTTTGAAGTTTGGTTAATGTTTAGAAAAATTAATTAATACTATGAATGCCCACAAAATGACTTGTTGAAGAGTTCTACATAGTTCTAGGTTAGACATCAGACTTATCAGTTTCACTAAACTATACACACCGGTGAGATAAGATATGTATATCTGAAATAGTTTTAGTCCCATTTATCAAATCGGTACAGACCACACAGTAGTTATTTACAACTTGAACTCACCCCCATTCGAAGAGAAGTCAACCGCCAAATGTAAAATCTGACACAACATTTAGACGCACTTCGCGCCACAAGGTTTGTATATTTATATATGAGAGATAATGAGAACATATAAAGCAAATTTTATAAAATATAGAGTGAAAAAATAAAAAGTCATAGACGTTTAAACAATTAAAATCTGACATTCTGAAAAGGGAAAAAACTATCGGAAGAGTATGGATAAATACTAATAGACGTCACCGAGAACGATAATGGAGTATTTTTAAACGTGTCTATTACGATTATTTTTCACCATCGTAATGGTGGATTTGATTCCTACATATATTAATGACCAAACCGAGCAAAATGGCAAAGTTTGAATAAGAAGTGGATAAGAATCCAAATTTCGTAAGATGAAAAAATCGAAAGCGAACTAAGAAGAGGCTAGTAATAAAAATATAACACACTATATATGTATCATACATACATACGTACATACCATACACACATAATAAAAAGTTGCCGGCGTTCCCCGGCACTGACGCGCATTACCACGGGTCGTCGGCAAATAAATCTACTCTGGACCCTTACCAAAACTCGTCTACAGTCCAAGTTAGATTACCATCAGATATGTACTCCCAAATTGAAAACTTTGGATTTGCATAGCGGTAATACGTACATACATACATATTATCAAATTAACATACTAATATTTTCATATGAATATACTGTCACGTTCTAGCGATTGTTTGTGTTTTTAAAAAGTTGATTTGTTTCAGTTAACACTCCAATCAATATTTCTTTGGATATTGATTGTGATTTTGGAAAACATCTTGGAACATAAGATGCATTGAGGTCGTTGTGTACCATATTTTTATGTTATACAAGTGAATCCGTAACCAACACAATCGTCTTTATACTGGCGTTTTTTTAACATGGCAGGGTTTACTACGGCCAAATAATAATTAATAAATAATAAATAGAATCACTGATATGCCACTTGATAGGACACTTTTAAACAAGGGCTTTTGAATTGTTGCGCCACATAATTTTGTGATTGTACCACTGGCATCAAATCGAGCCTTCTTTGACTTCAAGATATTCAGACTATGACCTGCACCTTCACCACCATGCACATTGTTGAAATGTTCGAAAAACATTGATGGCTTAAGATAGGAGTTTGAAAACATCTTGGAACATAAGATGCATTGAGGTCTTTGTGGACCATATATTTCTGTTGTACAAGTGAACCGGTAACCAACATAATCGTCTTTCCACTGGCGTTTTTTTAACATGGCGGGGTTTACTACGGTCAAATAATAATTAATAAATAATAATTAGAAAGAAAGTATAAAATAATAATTATAAGTATTTCAAAATTTTGCTAGAAAAATTCTTACATTTAATATAAGTTACATATAAGTTAATTATAAATTTTAGAGTTAAGTATAATAAGATAGCTAAAATATATATAAATAAATAAATAAATAAATTTGTGTGTTCATTATATCCTATTCGGGCTTTAATCACTGAACAATTAAGTATGTATTTGTTTCTGCTTTAAAATGGTAGATAACGTTTGTAATCCAACTTTCGTGTGTGTACACATGCTAGTCTCATGATGTTTTTTGCTATCTATCTATCTATCTTTATATCTATCTATCTATCTTTCTATAGTTTTTTGCTATCTGCCACTGTCGCAAAAACAATTGTAAACAGTATACCAGTGGAGACGACGGTGTGCAAATTCTGAGAAAACTGTCGTTATTATTTGCGAGAAATGAAGAAATAACTTGACGCGATATCCTGCTATAAATTATACTATTTTAGTTATAGCTACCCAAGCGCTTTCGTCACGAAAAAAATTGGCCGATGTCATCGAATACCAAAATAGCTTTCAAATATCACAAAACTAAATTTATATTGTTAGAAACGCTTCCCGCACCCCCTGATATGTATTCTCGCACCCCCGGGTGAGAACCACTAATCTATGGGTTCATTTATACAAGTTACATGTGTGTAAACACGCCCATGGACAACGTACTGAAGATATTCCCACGTAACAGACGTCTTCTCCATATGCAGATTAATATGCATAAATAGACCTTAATTCATACAAACACACGTTTACGAAAGACTGCAACCAAACCGAACCGGCACACAATTACCATTCGCACGGTTTTATTTTTACGATTCCGCATCTTTGACTCGCGCTAGGTAATAGCCCGTAACGACTTCGAGGCGTTTTAAAGGCGAGGTGAACGAATGATTTATAGTCCTTACCCCGGTTTTATGCTCAATATGCGTCCCCTATAGCCCCTGTGCCGAAGAATTTCGAGCATATTCGACCTTATAAAACGGTCGACGGGGATGGGCGGTTAAGTACGGCTAGGGTGGGCGGGAAAAATGGAAAGGGGGAGGAGAAGTTGGCCGCGGGGGTGTATATCGTTCCTGACTCCTACCACGGCTGCGGGATTGAGTGACAAGTCGTAAAGTTATCCGGCTGAGAAATGAGCTAGATTTTCCGGAAAAGCGCGCTGCACGCGTTTTATGTCCTCGGAGCCAGTGTTGCCCCCGATTGAGACACACGCCCGTCACTTGAGGGCTGAGGGTTGTAGGCCTCCCCTTTCTAAGCACACACTAAAATTTTAGATGTGAAATTTCAGAGTTCTGTGTGTGTCGCTAAACAGCTACAAAAAAAAAACAAACTCGTAGATTACTCGGGGCCGGCGGTAAACTATTTATAGATCACCCGATATGTCGAAATACATAAAAAAAACGTGCGGAATTTAAGGAAACGGATATTTTTTTTATCGTACTGGTTTGCCAGATTCATCTTATAATATTTATTCTTTCAGAAATAATCTGTTTATTCCCTAACGGCTTCTATTTATTGATTATCTATCACAAATTTCGAATTTTTAGTTTACGACTATTTATATATGTACATATGTACATATGTACATAGTTATATACAATAAAACACGTTTGGTATATCATATAGTTTCTATTTCTGACGGTAAAATTGTTTTTAAGAAAAACACCTTATAGACATTCTTTCTCTGAAACGATGACGGCCTTATAATGAACATCTTAGTAAAAAAAATGAGAAAATCCTTAGTTCTGCGAAAACATAATTACATACATATCTCTTTGTATTTTCAATGCTGTATATTTTCAAAATTGCACAAAGTACAATGGGCTCTAGTAGACAGGCTAAGACTACCTTCAAAAGAAAAATTATCATTAATTTTGTTGAAATATATTAAATAATTACTTGTGACGCCTCATTATTTCACTTTTGAAAAATCTACATACAAATGTATGTAGATTTTCCTATCAACTGATTCTATTGTCACATATAGTACTTGCAAAATAATACAGAATAATTCTATAATAAATAGTCAGTTTAAATTTAAACCAACATCATAGATCAACGGTAAGCGTGCTTTTAATTGTGTAGTCAAAGATTCAATCCCCGGCCAGACCTTGAATATGTTACTATGTACAAGGTCAATCGTTTCCATTCAGAATTTATCGATTTATATGATTTCATTGGAAACGGTTCCAACAAATTGACAACTTTGTCTTATATCTCGCAAAATTCAATTTTACGATATATCTCGAATACAATGCTACAATTTTGGCCATAGATCACTTACAAATGTCGAGTTTATCCACGTGATGTTTTTAATTAGCCAAGAAGGCGCATTGGGGTTTACCTGTTAGGCCTTCCTGGTATTTATATATGTATGTATGTATATATAGATATGTAAATAAATAAATAAATATAATCGTGACGTTTGACCACACCAACGTCAAACAATATCAAGGCGTATTATTAAATAGATTATTAAATTTAAATACGCCAAATATTGATTTAACCATTCCATGCGAGCTTATAATTTAATGTAAAAATTGAAGAATATCAAAAGCACGTACAAAGATATCAATTTTCGGTGTTCGAGTAATGATTTCCGTCGAATTCATCATTCCATATTTAGTTACAAGCATACATCTCAGGAATGTACGTATGTACATATAATGGAATATCGATGGGTTATGAGTTAACTGACAGGTTTGATTATAAGGTAGATGGATAAGGACTATTGATTGACGCTCCTTTCCGCATTATAAGTAGTATTTTGATACCGATAACATAATATTATACATATGTATAAATGTATGCACGAGAAAAATGAAATGTTAAGTATTTATATATGAAATTTTCCAGCTGCCTCTATTGAAATTTTCAATGAGGCGCATCCGAATGTTTACAAGTAGCCTTTAAAAATATTTTCAACTCCTAATTTGACGCCATTTTAACGTTAAGTATATTCTTTGACGAAAAATTGCGAAACGCAAACCAACTAACGTTCTAATTAGCACCGAGGCTCTGTTCAATCGAGAAACGTTCCGAGTTGTTTTTTCTTTCCGCCGTCTGAAAATATATTTCCCTCTCTGATTAGTTAATGCTGTGTACTTATCTCGGTCGCGCAATTTTCCCGACACAATACTACGACAAAAAAGTGTACTAAAATAATGCGAATGTATACAAACACCTTACATATTTCAGTGCGCCAACAAACAATACGATACCCGCTGAGATCTGGATTATTAAAGGGATTATTCTCTCAACAATGGACTGCGAGATGAAAGGGAGTAAAGTAGCAAAATAATAAAAATAAATAAATAAACATAAATTCCGACGTGAAACCGTCGGAAATTGGAACGAAAACTTCCACTAAGTAATGTCATTGCCAACATACCATAAAACGTTTTGATATATAGCATTAGTTAAACAGCACTTTTTGAATGTAATATATAATACAATATTTCTTACAATATGTAGAGCAATGAAATAATTAAACTAACGAAAACATCATTTTATCGCTCGTATTATATTATATAAATGTTTTAAAAAATGACGAGGTCAAGGTTCAATTAAATTAGTTGACTATGTTTAATCGAATAATTACTTACTTCAAGTTGAGATTACCTTGAGATGTTGCTTTAAAAAGTCGTGAAAAAAAGAGACGCAGTTTTACAAAATTCGCTTATTTCGAAATTATCGTCATTTCGCTGTACAAAATTTTTGAACATCATTTTGATGCAGCACTGTAACAAAACTGACTCTTTTTTTATACGGTATAATATTTATATTTGCCAAGACTATGCTCAGTGGTTTGATGCAGCACTATTGCTGAGGTCGATGCCATAGGTAGACTCTGAATGAAAATAATTTATTCCGAGTATAATCTGTAGTGCTGCTGGTCAGACTTGTATACTTGTGACTCCAAGTCGATCGTTCTCTGTCAGAGTTTGCCAATTTATCTGATTTCATTTTTGAAACGGTTCCTCTATAAAATTGGCAAAAACCGTCTTACTACTTACTGTGTCACCACCATTTGAATATGATTTCAAATTTTATTATTTTCCAAATGTATACATGGTAAAGTTTTATACCGTTATGTCGCTCAGAGGCAACCCGCAATGACATAATGGAAAAATATAAATTTATTAAAATAATAAAATAAAAATATTTCTTGAAAAATCTCAAAATAAGAAGATAATTTATTTTTAATTAATGTTTTAGTTGTTTATATACGGTACGTCCGAAATCTGCGTTTTCGCAAGGTGTATTTCCCGTGTTTTGTTCCAAGGTGACGTTCGCACGTGTCCGTGTCGGTGCTGTTATCATGTGTCTGTGTAGGGTAAGCCCTACCGGCCTTGTTTTGTGCAAACTTAGACCACGGCTAATATTGGGCGAGATTGGGTCTTCCTGAGTGATATCCCAATATTTTCGATACTTCAATGACCAGCAAATTGATAAACAAACAAATGTATTTTTTAAATAATAATTTAATATTTAATAATAATTTAATAATTAAATCGTTTTTATGGTAATATAGTATATGCCCAAGCTTTTATATTTTGGACATAGATATGAAGAAATATTAAATTAAACCAAAAATATTTTAATGTCCGCTGGAAATTTCTTGGGAAGAAAGAATATTTACATTCAACCATCTTCTCTTTTTAAGTGCATTGTTTTTTTCCATTTTAATGCATTCATATTTTAAATTATTTTTCGCATTTAAGTACATTCATTTTTTAATTTAAATTTAGTTTTTTTTTTTTTTTAATTTTAGTTTTATTGTAATAATTTATTTTTATTTACTTGTTTTAATTCAGTTTTTTGTTTAGCTTTTTTATGTGTTATCTCGTGGAATTCATCTATCAAGTAAAATAAAAAGACTCGAGTGTACTTATTTTTACAAACCGTCATTGTACAACAGTAACACCATAAAATAAATTATTTCAAAATCACAGTAATTCCCTTACAAATAGAAGCAGTTCTACACACAAAAGAGTACACAAGTTCAACTAAATAACATGATAGATAGAAAAAATCGATTATTATTGGTCGAAAAGCTTTATTATGAGCTTCAAAATACGCGATCAAAACACTTTTACTTAACTTCTTGTTCCAAAATGCAATCTATATATTTTTTAAATTACTTGCTTAACAAACCAAGTTTCTTTATTATCATAAAAACGTTACATTTATGTTACTGGTAGATATATTCGAAAACTACAGATTAAATTATGGAACGACGATGAATTTAAAATGAGATACGTAGAACTTTGTTTCATCAATTAACTTTGGTTAACTTTGTTCTGCTGCTGTGCTGACCGTCACTTGCGAGGTCGATATTAATGATTACCACTCTCGGAGTCTCGATGGTGATGACTAACTTAGAGGAACTCTGGTAAAAAATTATTATTCTTGGAAAATTGTGCTGTCTTTCAGTTTTAAATCCATTTATTTTTATTTTCAATTAGTGGTTTGACCGTTGACATTTCAACGGTTGGTTTTGGAAAATAGTTTGATGTGTGATTTGAAATTAAAGTTATAGGTTACAAACAATTAAACTAGTAAATTATATAAAAGCGAAATACACTAAAAAAAAAATGTGATTTTCCAACTCAATTTACTAGTCGAATAACGCTTTCACGAAAACCAAGCTTCTCCATCTAACCTGGTACCATCTTATAGTTGAACTGTTTTTCATTTGTAATATATTTTGACCAATTGGAATATAATTTGCAGCGTTGACTAGTGGTTAGCACATTATGATTTAGAACCGAGTGGTCACGGTTCAATTCCAACGGATAGCTGTTGGGCAGACCTTGGTTTGTGACTCCAGGTCGATCGTTTCCTTTCAGAGTTGATGATGGTGATGACTAGAGGTCGGAATCTGAAGGGGCCGGAAACGTGCCACCTATTGTTCCATTGTTGTAAATCCTTTGTTAAAAAGGTTCGGCAAACCTTTAACAATGCATTTACAATCTTTGAACAATAAACAGCCCCTTCAGATTCCGGTCTCTAGTGATGAATAAAACTTAGGTGATCGAATTGTGATCTATATAAATGATTTTTTATCTTTTGGGCTGGGCAAAGTCCGGAATTCCTGTCTTTTCTGACTATCCCTTTACAGGAATTTTAATGGACTTGTTACTCACGTATATGAATGTGAGAAAGTGAATTCGATTATTGTGGGAACTATGTATATGTACATTGATAAGCGAGGTACATAACAGCACACATATTTTTCAACCGGCAACAATAATTGTGAAATACAACAAACTCCAACACGGTCGACGTAAAAAATGGACATAAATAGGCATGCTAACGTACATTGTTCATACGTACACGCAATTTGCAAACATCTCGAAATACATACCGTCCGGGAAATATCGTGAAAATTTGCGCATCCCTCTACACAGTCGAGAGTCTCGAGTGTCGCAAATTTTAATGACTTCACCTGAGCAGCCGACTAGGTGAGCCATCCGAGGCTCCTCCGAAGTTTTTAATAAAATCCTCCTTTACGACGGCCACATCCCCCGATATTCTTCGGCGGGCAGCGAGTAATAAATACGGTCGTAAGTGGGATCGCGTTAAATTTTAAATTAAAAACCGTAGGGGACACGAGGCGAGCGTAGTAACTATTTTATTGAAAAACGATACCGACGGCCGGCGCGGGACCCTTTTACCGTTACATAATAACATCCCGCTGCCGAAAAGAGGCTTTTCAATTCAATTTGTTTCATACGTTCGAGACCTTTTAGGACCCCGGAATCCCCGAAGCTGCACCTGCAGCCTCCTCCTCCTCCCAGAACCACCACCCCCCCCCCCACGTCCCCACGAAATATGATCAAATTTTGCAAAATTTTAAACGAAAATTAAAACACATTCATTTCAGCGAATAAACCCCCATACTTGACTCTTTATGTATGTACGTACGTACGACCTCTGAATTACATTTAAGTTTCATGTTAATACATACACATACATACATACATTCTGCCGTGTATGATTTTCATCGCATTCTAAAAAGTTTTAATTAAAACTGATGAATGTAACGGCAAATTTTGAAACGTTGGCATTAATGAATTTAACGTGTAGGCCTTACTTACATGTATCGAAAATTATTATTCTAAATGTATACATTTGTTACAGTCGAAGTGTATTTTTCACAGATTAGCTTTAGGTCATCGACTTATATTATATGTCCTTGAACCGCTACATTTTAATTCATTTCGATTAAATAATAAAAATGAACTGTTGGGAGTGATTTATTACATATGCAATGTACTCATATTACCATTATTAACCTATGCTTCACCTGTATGGAATAACGCCTCGAATACTTATCTAAATAATACAAAATAAATACCTAAAAATAATTTATAATACACCCATATATACTAACTTGAAAAAACTGCATGACATAAATAATATTCCGTTTGTTACAGACATTACTAACGAACTAACCAGTAGATTCTATGACAGAATCACTAGTAACCATACTAACACACTTGTGAAGAGTCTCGGTGATTACAACAAAATGTCTCCACCCTTCAGGTATTAACACAGATTACCTAAACACAATCTACTTTAGGTCATCGACTTTAGAGAGTCTTTAATTAATATTATGTATTAGATGTATTATGAGCATTTATAAGAATTGTAAATAGGTTTTTGAGCTCTTTTTCCTATTATGCTGTACATTAATATTAGAATAATATAATACTACGATTACTAACCAAATTAAATTAAAATTGTAAAATAGAAAATGATTAGGAGATCAGTAGCTATTAAAATAGATATAAGATGTATTGTGAACATAATTTCGTAATAATAAAAAGCATTTAAAAATGAAAATCAAGTGTATTTTCAGTTGTAATATATTCCAATTGGCGTTTTAGCTCATTCATATTCGAATACAATTCAACTAGTAAATGATGTCTCTACAAGCGCAAATTCACTTTCTAAAATGTTCGCCAGTTGTACATAATCATAGTATTATTAGTTATCATAGTTTTATATTATTCTGATGTTAATGTATAGCATAATAGAAAAAAAACTATTTACAATTCTTATAAATGCTCATAATACATCTAATACATAATATTAATTAAAGACTCTCTAAAGTCGACGATCTAAAGCAGATTCTGTTTAAGGAATCTGTGTATGTGCTAGTGTTGTGGGCATTGACATTGGTAGGCTATTTTGAAAAGGAATTTCAATTTGCATATAGGCATTATATAAATATGTAATTTATTATTTGTACAAATATGTAATATAAAGCACAATATGTATACATATGTAATATATTGCGCTTTTGGAGCGTAATTTAAATATGTTCGCAAGATCCAATATTAAATACAGAAGGGTTTTGGATTAAAAAATTCCGGTGAATCACAGGAATTATGGTAAAAAATTATTATTCTTGCAAAATCGTGCTGTCTTTCAGTTTTAAATCCATTTATTTTTATTTTCAATTAGTGGTTTGACCGTTGAAATTTCAACGGTTGGTTTTGGAAAATAGTTTGATGTGTGATTTGAAATTTAAGTTATAGGTTACAAACATTCGAATTTATTGCATGTTTGAAAAAATTAGTGTACACTAATAGTAGATACAATATGAAAAAAAAACTGTAGTAATATATGTTAGAGTCGAGGAGTATTTTCTGTTGCAATATATTCCAGCTGGCGTTTAAGCTCATTTATATTCGACTGCAATTCAACTAGTAAATTATATAAAAGTGCAAATACACTTTCAACATTGTGAGCCCGTTGTAATATTATGTTTATATCAGCCGAGTTTTGACAGCTCTGATATTTTTACGAATGCTTTAGAATTCAATAATGTGTTAATATTTGATAGATATTACGAATACAATGACTCGTGTTTTACGATAACTCTAAGAATGTGTTCAAAACAAAAATGTGATTTTCCAACTCAATTTACTAGTCGAATGACGCTTTCACGAACACCAAGCTTCTCCATCTAACCTGGTACCAACTTATAGTTGAATTGTTTTTCATTTGTAATATATTTTGACCAATTGGAATATAATTTGCAGCGTTGACTAGTGGTTAGCACATTATGACTTAGAACCGAGTGGTCACGGTTCGATTCCAACGGGTAGCTGTTGGGCAGACCTTGGTTTGTGACTCCAGGTCGATCGTTTCCTTTCAGAGTTTGCCAATTTTTCTGATTTTCATTGAAACGGTTCCTATACATTGGCATCTCCTTTGCAATCTCTCTTGCAAATCTCAAGTTATTCAGCATTTTGAGGTTCGCGAACTTCTATTATAAAATGCTGCAAAAATTTCTCCATAAATGTCACTGTGGATGATGTTTTTATGAATTCGAATTATATAAAAATGCTTGTATTATTTTATTGTATGTGTATTAGTACACTCGTCACTTTAGAGTGATCTGTAAAGACGAGTATACGTACATAAAAATGTACATGTTCGATTCAAAAAAATAAAATAAAAATATGAATGAACTTACATAGGTTAGACGGAATATATTCCAACTAGTCAAAATATATTACAAACGGAAAATACACTTTAACCCTTTGGCTGCTACGAGGTTTTTCAATGTCCAAGCGAAAAATGCTAACATTTGTAATTACTTTATAAAAAAATAAATATAATATATTTTTTTACATACTTGCTTCGCCGAACGCGCGTAATTTTTTTAATACTTTATATACATTTTTAAGAAGCAGTTGTGGACTCGCGCTCTCTCTTTCTGTCTTGCTTTTACATGCGTGCGTGCGAAAGAGATACCTACCTATATACACTAAATAAGTTTTGACGATTGTTTCCGACGCATTATTTTTTTCAATAATCTATTTTTAGACATCGATGTATTTGTCGTTGTTAAAACATGCGATACATTTGAAACAGGTAGCGGTCTTTCTCTCTTTCTTTCTTGGTTTTAATTGTGTATGTGTGAGCGAGACACACAAGGATGCGAAGTTTCTAATAATCAAATAATTTTTCAACATGTATCATAAACATTTTGTATGCATTTCAGTTGCATTTGATTGATTGCACGAATTCGTGACGTCTCGTGACCTATATAATTGAAAGCGGATTTCTATTGTTTTTTGCCATTTATTTTAACTCTGCAAAATGATATCGGACAGTGAAAGTGACGAAAGCGAAATAATAGCTCCTCGCCGAGGAACCCGACAAATCAGCAGCTCTACTGATTCTGAAAATGAATTTATCGACAATAATCAATTCCCAAGTAATAACTCCTTATATGACTTTGACAACGAACCCGAAATTTACTTTGATGATGAACCCGAAATTGAAGAGCTTTTAAAAAATTGATAAATATTTATAAAGCTTGATTGAAAAATAAATATAAATACGTATATAAAAAAAATGTTTCGTGCCACTGATGCGCTGGCAAAGAAAGTATTGAAATACGACAATTAATGACAACAACAACGATCGTCGTAGCAATCTTCGCCGATTTCGAAACAACGATTTATCGTTGTTGTAGCAGTCAAAGGGTTAACTGTAACATATATGTATGTACATACATACATACATATGAGACGATACAATGAACTTCACATGCCATTATCAAATTGATTATCATAAACGTCTGGCAATCAATTCGGTACAAATTGTCAAATTAATAGATAGATCAAAATTAATTAAATTACACACAAACCAATTCGATTAATAATGCATATATGTACATATGTAATCCATCAGATAGATCACAAAACTGCCGCATGCATTAATATACTGTCATGTTCCAAAACGCAGTTTATATATTTTTTAAATTAGATTGGTTAACAAACCAAGATTTCGTTATTATCATAAAACTTTACATTTATGTTATTGGTAGATATATTCCAAAACTACAGATTTAATTATGAAACGACGATGAATTTAAAATGGGATACGTAGAACTTTGTTTCAGTAATTAACTTTGGTTCACTTTGTTCTGCTGCTGTGCTGACCGTCACTTATATAGATATTAATGACTAGCACTCTCGGAGTCACAATGATGATGACTAACTTATGTGATCGAATCGTGATCTATGTAAATTCTTTTTATCTTTTGGGTTGGGCAAAGTCCGGCATTCCTAAGTTGGGAAAAATCCGGCACTCCTGTCTTATCTGACTATCCCTTTACAGGAATTTTAATGGACTTGTTACTCACGTATATGAATGTGAGAAAGTGAATTTGATTATTGTGGGAACTACGAGGTACATAACAATACATAAATACTTGTATATGAAAAATTGTGATATTGTAAATAATTCTCTATAGCGTATAAAGAAAATTCTAGCAAGAGACGGTCGATCTGTTTTTTTTTAATCACCATAGGATATTTGGCCGATTCTTGAACCCACGACCTCTCTACAATAACTCTATCGGTGCACATCATTGATGAATTTATGTATATTATTCTATTAAATTCTTACTTCGAGAAAGGTCCGCGACTATTTCCTATGTGCCTAATCTAATCCAATATGTATATCATAAATTGTAAAGAATATATACCTTAGAAGTTACAACCCAAGAATATGAAACTTTTAATCTGATGTTTTCTCAGAATATACATATGTATATTTGTATGTACATACATACAAATCACAGTTATTATTTATTTTCAAATTAAGCTCTTGTAATATTACAGGCTTCCTCAATATTACTCAATTTTTCCAAACAAAGATAGAGTCCCATAAGATTTAAAAGATTAGAGTAACAAATTTGATGAATACAGAAACTGTACATTTGCATTTAATTATAAAGAATACCAACCCTTAACGAGCAGCATACATTTAGTGGTTAGCGTGTAATTCTTTCAACTGATTGGTCCTTGGATATTCGATTCCAGATCAATCAATTCCTATCAGAGTTTGCCGATTAATCTGATTGAATTGAAACTGTTGAAACTGTACAATACAAGAAAAAAGTACGAATATTCTACAAAAAATTATACCAGAGAAGATTAACTAAAAATATTTACTCAACATAAAAGAAAAACAGTAAATTTAACCGTTAGTAATTTGCTAAACACACAAAATGTGAGAAGTGAGTGTAAACATATATATATATATATATATATATATATATATATATATATATATATATATATATATATATATATATATATATATATATATATATATATATATATATATATATATATATATATATATATATATATATATATATATATATAAATTTCTTTACAATAGATACAAAGTCAAATATACACACAGACAGTACCTATGTAGTATAAACATATGTACATACTTATATATGTATATACAAACATAAACTTAAACAAAAGTACAGCGGACTCAAATATAACACAAGAGAAACATTCACAACGGAACGTATTGTAACGGGCTAGAATAATCCCGAGGTGTTTCAACCTTTACCTTTACACTGCGAAAAACATTTTCATTAATCATTCGCAGTTACACTTTTTCAAGCGTCCATTATTATATCCGTTATAAATATCAATAGAGGGAGTGGATTAGGGGGAGGGAGAGGAGGGTGGGGGTCGAGACGGGACTTATATTTCTAAGGGAGCATTAATAATGCGAAAAGTTTGAATGGAACCCTCTTGCGAATTTACACCGACGCAAAGCTTTATACACGATAAAGCTCGGGCAGCTTTCGCGCGTGAAAGTTTTAAAGACGTCACTCCTCGCCGCGCGTGAAAAGCTTTCGACGGGTTTCAAATATTAACGGTGTCACGATGTCCCGGGACAAGCGCATATTTGAGCATGTCACACTTGAGCATGTCGTCTACCCACCGCACCGAGTCGACATGCATATTGTATGGTCGAGACTTGCGAAATTTCGAACGAATTTTGCCCGTTTTCGGTGCAGAGCCACGTCTATTTGTAATTTTGCCTTTTGGACTTTGGCCGTGTCACACGCAAGGCACGCACCGACGAACACGGAGACACGAGGCGTTTTCAAAACGTTCCGCAGGTGGTGTTTGTTGGTGCGCGTCTGTGTGTCCTTGCGCGCTACGTGTCCAGCTTTACGGGTGACCTTTTAATTGAAAAGTCATGATAAATCTTATATTATCTCTAGCATAGCAATGATACTTATGTACATACATATATCGTTGAACAGAGGAAGAATGATGCTTTGAAGCAATGATAATTTTTGACTTGTTGATATACAGCCAATCCGTAATATTTGGAGATTGTAATTTATGATTCAAAAAAATATTCTTTATTATTCAAATTATTTGTAATTATCGGTATATCGGTATTTACGGGTCAATGAAAACATTTTTTGTGGATTAGATAATTACATATATGTGGTTGCTTTTCTTAAAAGCGTTAACATGATTGAAGCGTAAATAATCATATATATATATATATATATATATATATATATATATATATATATATATATATATATATATATATATATATATATATATATATATATATAATATCGCTATTCTGTATGTGTGTCTGTCTGTCTGTTTGAGATAACGCTCGCCGTACTATAATTGTCGTTTCGATTTGTCATACATATGTACGTCAAAGAAAAAAACCACTGCTAAAAACGTATATACGAATACAATAACAAAAGAAAAAAACTTCGCTACCAATGTTTTCTCTTGGCAGAAAATTTACCGCCATCTATTGACAATGTATTTAATTATTTAATTAATTAATGTTATAGGTAGGTAAGTAGGTAGTTTATGTAGTAATATGTAGGTAGGTAGGTAGTTTTTACCATTTTTTCATATTAAACAATTAAATATATATATTTAATTAAATGTATTTAAAAGGTATTTGAAAAAAAATTGACATTTTATTTAATAACCTAATATGCCAACGCCCATACGATGATATGTCATAAAATACAACACTAGTTTATAATAAATCTCAGGTGAATAATGTCATATAAAGGTTTCATAGTAAATTTGTAATAATAAATAAATATTTTATTCTATTTTTAATTTTATATTTTTAACCAATAACATTTATTTATATAAAGTTTGGACCATTTGAAAGTTTCGATCATAATTGAGACAACCATCTGATTGCATTTATTACGATTTGGTTGGTCTGTGTTGCCAGTGAATTTATCAATTTGTAATTGCCACATTTTATACCAAAAATAAACAAATTCCAGACAACCTAATCCACAATAAGCCATTTGCATCGATTTTTAATGTATTATTATGCAATAATATGCATGTGCTTAATTCGCGATAAACCGGTTTACGGTAAATACCTGTTGATTATAAAATTTACCGTTATTTTCCGATGGCGAAAATTTTCCGATACCCGTATTGCAATTCCTAATAGTATTGTATCCAAGTTGGGCGTAAAATGTATGAAAATTTTTATAAGGTTATGAAAAGTGCACTTTCTTATATGTATGTATATAATAAAAACCACATACCTCTTAGTTTTTCGTTGAAACTTTTATTGAAAATTCTACTCTCCTGCATAAATCTTCTTCTTTTGCTTCACACAACACAAACTGACTTTGTATTTGCACTGCATATACAGTAGTAAATTTTCACGATAAAATTACATATATCATATGTTACACTAGCACTTTTCAGTTTTAAACGTAATTTTACAAATCTAATTTAAAATTGACTATACACAAATATATTAAAATATTTCAATTGTTTTTCTTTGTGAAAATCAAGTTACATTTTTCGATAAATGTAATCATTTGACTTAAATAAAATATATGTACATGATTTCTATCAGAAGCTAAATACTAATATTAACGTTTTAAATATCATTTGAAATAGAGACTTTCAGACGTTTCGATTAATGAACAAAGTAAGACATTTCGACTAGTTTATAGCTAAGTAGCATAGCAACTAAACTTTTTCCATTTATATATTATGTACTGACTTTCAAATGTTTTTATTTTATTATTTAAATAGTGTTGAAATAAAACGGTAAAAAGAATATTTGAGTACTGTCTGAATATGTATTATTTTATATAATAACTGATTACTTAGCCTGAAGATTCGAGTTTATATAATATACATGTCTTAAACCAAGTAGATTTGAATAATTTATATTAAAAATGATATTTCTTTTTATATGATATTAAGAAATGACGGGCAAAAAATATGTTTGAGGAATTCTAGATGAAATTTGTATGCGATGTAATATTTAAATTCCATTTTATTTTCTTTTAGTTCTGTTTGTATCTTATATTTTTTTGCACATTTTCTTCTCTATTTACCTCTACATATATATGTAATTAGTTTAATTTATTTGCAATATTACCCCTTGAATATCAGATATATTATATAGAGATTTTCTTTCTTTATAAACAAAATTTATGTACTTAAACAGGGCATACTATCATACCTTTACCCCTAAAGTTTGTCGACGATTTTTTTTAACCATACCAAACCAAAAATGAATTAAATGAAAAAAAATACAGTTAGATTCATTGACATCGTCTACACCTAATTCATAACGTGAAATGAGTTACAAATAGAGATGTCAAGTTAGTGTATTCGAATACTTTTCAAACAAACATTTTTATTATTGTACCTCCTGCTCGTACTGCTCTTTTTCGAATGGCTCCTATTCCAAGAGCTATTCGACTTCTTAATGAAATCGTTGCTGCTGAGTCTAAATGTGATATTTTGCACATTAGTGAGCGTTAATTGTCGGATATTATTCTAACCTATTTTTCTGGTAGTCTGCGCGCTCATCATTGCTTTCATGATTGATTGTGATTTATAAATGGAACTTTGATTAACTCTCTTCCATTTGTACCTCACAGAGATGTTTTGTATTTGCAGTTGGTTCTTATTTTTTGGAACTAACTGTAGGTGCAAGACATTCCTTATGTTATATTTTATATTTGATACTTTTACGTTATCTGCTATTATTAATTGCTATTGTTTTTATGATTATGTATAAATGTATTTGTCTGTGTATATAATTTGTGTTTAGAACCACTGTGTTGAAATAGAATGATATTACATACAAACATCGTTTTATGCCCAACTCTCAGCTCTAGAATTTCAGAAAAATATTCCCTCAGCAGAAACCAGTGAGATTTTAACCCGTGACCACTCTATTCAACGCATTATTTGCTAACCACTAGTCTATTCTGCTGGTTAACCTTTGAAGAACGGATCGTCGAGATCGAACGACCCTCTCTAATCGGGGTCGAGTAAGACCCCAGTATTTTTTAATCAAAATACATCTTAATTCAATAATTGGGTTCAATATATATCTTATTAATCATTTTATACATAAACATCAAAAAGTTTTAGTCCTATAGCATATTTTTGACTATTTTTGTTTTAAAAATAACGACAAGCATCAACACGCAAGCGCGCATAGGTAAGGCCAACAGGCGACTGTACGACTCAACACCACGCGCCGAAAGCAACGAAAACAATAGTTTACGAAAATATAGCTGTCTCTTTCTCTCGCACTGATACATCGATCAACAAGAATATGCAAGAATATGCCTTAAAATCATACTTTGGAACGTAGAAATGTATAAATGTATGTTTACGTTGTATCCCTTTTCAAAATCATACAAAATCTATTAAAATAAATTTATTGTAGTTCATTATAGGAATACGAGAAATATGGCGTGTATAGCTATGAAAACCACATATGTATTACGAAAAACGTAAAAATTAGGGGGTACTTGCATACCCCACTTTGGTGAGGGAGGTTTAAATGAGGGGAAAGCGCTGGAGGTGGAGTGAAGAGGTGATGCGGCTTGACCGCAATGTTTGTACTAGCGACAATATCACCCGTCGTAATATCAAGTTTTCGATTAAAAAATAGTATTATTTTTCTAGTTGTGTGGGGTTTCAGCCCATTTTGACCCAGTTGTCTTGTAATTGTGACCTCATGTCTCTCGGTTGGGTGCATCTGACAAATTATTTAATTATAGCCACGTTATGTTCGGCGTGTCCTCGGGGTGTGTGCGTAACCCGTCTGTTGGTCTCCGAATAGTTTTCCTCGTTCGGGTGGGCCTCAAGGGGCGTCGGAAAATTCGTAGAGTCGGTCCTGTATAAGTAATTGCGGGGATCAGTTAAGACGCGAAAGTTACGCTCCCGCCGTATTTTCAAAAACTTGTACTCAACCGTAACCGTCTCTCTCCCACACATAACCAAATCCCATAGCCCTGTTTCTCTCTATCGTCTACGCATTTCTACAGTATGATTTACATAAATATGAAAACGTAAATTACTGGGAAAATGTCGCATTCGAGAAGACGTTCAAGGATTCTCTCACACTTCCATACGCTATATGTACATATGTATAATATAATACAACAATATCGTGGAACGAAAACGGGAAAATTGAATCAATTCATAAATTGTGTACGTGTGTGCATATTTTTCCTACTCCAATAAAAATATACCTGGGTAGAATATAAAAGTAGATTCACCTGCTATTTTCATTAGAATTATTTTATTCACTAGCTGAACCCGGCATGGGTTGCAATGACACAATAACGCATGAAATTCCCGTTCCCGTTTTTCCCATTCCCGTTCCTGTTCCCATTTTTCGGAAAAACATAAGGCGGCAAACACATTTAACGTAACTAACGAACACAACGAACACAACGAACAACGAACACAACACAACGAACAAGAGGTTTTTTCCCGTTTTTTTTCACAGTAAGCTTCCCGGGCAAGCATACAACAAATCCTGAAAGTTCCATCGTAATCGGTTGAGTGGTTTAGGAGCACATACGAAACAGACAGACAGACAAATTTTAAATATATAAATTTTATATATATAGATAATGTATGTACGTATGTTTGAAATAAGTATTATGTCAATTCTAATTTTATTTTACTTTTTTATGACATACATATGTGCCATCACAGGAACTACTCCAAGGTGACACTAGTAGTTAGCATATACGCATTCAAACATAGTGGTTACGGGTTCGAGTCCCACTGGTTGCTGCTGGCCAGACCTTGGTTTATGACTCCAGATTGATCGTTTCCTGTCAGAGTTTTCCAATTTATCTGAATATATTGAAACGGTTCTAACAAATTGGCAACCTATCCTGTCACTTTCAAAAATTCAAGTTTACAACATCTCGAATTTGTCCATAGATGTCTTTGTGATTGTTAATCAATGATTGTAATTGGCCTTGAATAATACTTTTGTACAATGTTTGGCCATAGAGGTCATTTGGCTACAGAGTTAGCCAATTTATCTGATTGTCATTGAAACAGTCTAACAAATTAGTAACCTTCACCCATTTTTCGGAATTTTTGAGTTTTCAGCATCTCGAAATTTGACGATTTACATATTGTATATATGTTACACCGAATCCGTGAAATTGTCTATTACACGCATTCGGCAAGAGAATTGCCGAATGCGTGAAAAATGCAAGCATGTTGCCCAGTTCACGGATTCCGTAAATTCTTTGGCGAATGCGTGTATTCGGCAAGAATTTGTCTGCTCAAAGCATGGAGTCGGCAAGAATTTGTCTGCTCAAAGCATGGAGTCGGCAAATAGACAGCAGCGCTCCGGTGTTGTTTTTTAGAACTGGACAGCGTGGACAAGTGTCAAAGTGACAGCTGAATGAGGATGTTTAATTTAGTTTAATTTACATATTATTATGTATAATATGACTACATACATATGTTTCGATCATCTCATATGACTTATACATAAATTAATGCCATTTTTATACATTTTGATCAATATTTTAACAGTGAAACATATGTATGTAGTCATATTATACACAATAATATGTAAATTAAACATCCTTATTCAGTTGTCACTTTGACACTTGGTTATAATATAACACGCTGTCCAGTTCACACATTCGGCAAAGAATTTACGGAATCCGTGAACTGGGCAACGTGCTTGCATTTTTCACGCATTCGGCAATTCTCTTGCCGAATGCTTGTAATAGACAATTTCATGGATTCGGTGTAACATATACAAATGCTCCGAAAATGTAAGTTGATCAAAAATTTATCCATAGATGTCTCTATGATGCTTTGTTAAAATTATTCTAAAGATTGTACATATATCGATGTTTGTAATTAACTAAATAGGTGCGTTGGGGTTTACCTGTTGGACGTTCCTGGCATATACGTATATGTAAAAATACTATATATAAAAACGGACTGTCGCTAAATATATTTGTATATTTGTATATTTGTATATTTGTATATTTGTATATTTGTATATTTGTATATTTGTATGTGACGGACGATCAACCATCAACCAGTATGGGGAACAAATTTTTTTTTTTTTTCATATTTTTCAGTTTTTTAATTTTTTTCATTTTTTCAGTTTTTTCATTTTTTTCATTTTTTCAGTTTTTTCATTTTTTTCATTTTTTCAGTTTTTTCATTTTTTTCATTTTTTTCATTTTTTCAGTTTTTTCATTTTTTTCATTTTTTCAGTTTTTTCATTTTTTTCATTTTTTTCATTTTTTCAGTTTTTTCATTTTTTTCATTTTTTCAGTTTTTTCATTTTTTTCATTTTTTTCATTTTTTCAGTTTTTTCATTTTTTTCATTTTTTCAGTTTTTTCATTTTTTTCATTTTTTCAGTTTTTTCATTTTTTTCATTTTTTCAGTTTTTTCATTTTTTTCATTTTTTCAGTTTTTCATTTTTTTCATTTTTTTCATTTTTTCAGTTTTTTCATTGCCGGGGGCGCTGGCGGCGCTGGGGGCGAAGCCCCCGGGGTGCCAAAGGCATCGGGGCGCTGGGGGCGCCGGAGGCGTCGGCGGCGCTGGGGGCGAAGCCCACGGGATGCCGAAGGCATCGGGGACGCTGGGGGCGAAGCCCCCGGGGTGCCGAAGGCATCGGGGGGGCTGGGGGCGACGGGATGCCGAAGGCATCGGGGACGCTGGGGGCGAAGCCCCCGGGGTGCCGAAGGCATCGGGGGGGCTGGGGGCGCCGGAGGCGTCGGCGGCGCTGGGGGCGAAGCCCCCGGGGTGCCGAAGGCATCGGGGGTGCTGGGGGCGCCGGAGGCGTCGGCGGCGCTGGGGGCGAAGCCCCCGGGGTGCCGAAGGCGTCGGGGGCGCCGGAGGCGTCGGCGGCGCTGGGGCCGAAGGCCCCGGAGCGACGGAGGCATCGGGGGCAAAGGCGTCAGGAGGTCGGCGATGCACAAAACGTAGTTCGTAATTCGTAATCACTTCGTAATTCGTGCATCAATTTCTTTCCGAAACCAGTCGATTCAATATCTTTAACTTTATTTTTATTCGAGTTTCAATTCCTTTTCGAAACCACCCGTTGAAATCAACGGGTCCAACACTAGTAAATAAAATAAAAATAAAAACATGGTTAGATTATTTTTGTACATAAGTACTAACAATTTTTTTAAGAATAACTGTACATAGAAAACAATAGCGACATCTATGAAAAATCAACTAAATTTTTGATACACAACGAATTTGCGAGAAATACTTTATGTAGGTAGCATTTTTATAAGATTCAACAAATTCTAGATGCTAATAACTGAAATTTGCGAGAAATTGAGGGGGAGAGTACCGATTTATTAGATCCGTCAAAACAGTTAAGCTATAAAAATCGAAAAAAAAAACCCCGGGATTTCTCCATCAGATAATTTAGTCGGGACTTGAACCAACGACCTCTCTACTGGTATGCAATCAGTTCACTACTGTAGTTGTTAATAGTTACTAGTCCAATATTGTGTATAATATTAATATTTAAGATAGAAATCTGTAAACTTGATGAGGGCCAAATGAGAATATTTTAAGATTATTTGTTTAAATTTACTGTTAGTTAATAATTTACATAATGATAAAGCAAAGCTGTCGACTGACTTTAGGTGATCGGGCTAATTAATTACTATTATTAAATAGCGTACTTTTAGCTCTATTCAACGATATACGTATTATTGGTATGCTGGGGATAGTCTCAGTCTTATTCCGTATATGTAGTTCTAAGTCAAAAATAATATTATCGAACCTAAGGTAGAAGTACACGGCTCTAGGCAAATAAAATATGTATCATCGTGGTCGTTTTGCGGTTTATTCGAGTCATTTATGTAGAAGGGTTGGTCTAAACTGGTCCACGCTGTATCATACACCGGTAGGAAAGCCATACAAAACGGCGAATGAACGTTTCGAATGATACCGAGAAAAGGAGAGGAGGATTGTGCTATGTTGTAACATTGATATATGTACATAGCTAGAATATACATATTATATATAGCTAGAATCCTCTAATTGTTATTCAAATTTAACGATTCGGAGATTGCTCGCTACATTGCAATCATTTAACTTACATACAATTGATTTAATTTGATAATATGAATTTTAAGGGTCAAACAAGTTTTGAAGCATTTGTTTATACATCAATATGAAATTCGGGGAAAATCAACCATTTCCGACTATAACCGATGAGATTTCTCATTCCTATTCCTAGCCAAATAATTTTGTTTCAGTTTATTTTGGTCTTCCTCTTGAGTAGTATATTTTATTTCAATCGAACATGTACATATGTACACTCGCCTTTACAGATCACTCCAAAGCGACGAGTGTATTCATACAGATACAATACAATAATATGTAGAATCAATACAAGCATTTTATACAATGCGAATTCATACAAACATCGTCCACAGTGATATGGAGAAATTTTTGCACCATTTTATTATAGAAATCAGCGAACCTCAAGACGCTGAATAACTTGAGATATTGTACGGGAAATACGAAAGTACAGTAATCGTTTAAATTTTATTCAGAAAAATTGGCAAACTTTTCGACCTGGAGCACAAACTAATATCTGGCCAACAGCTGCTAGTAGGAACCGAGCCGTGACCACTCAGCCCGAAAGCATAATATGCTAACCACTAGGCCATGCTATATATACAATTTACTTCAAATACAGTGTTTATATTCATCAGTTTTGCCCAGGCTATTTGAAAACAGATTATAAATAGTTTCATATTAAATATGTAGTTTATAAACAAATTTTACAATATTCAGTATAAAAAGTATGCATTTTCATTAAATTACATATATATATATATATATATATATATATATATATATATATATATATATATATATATATATATATATATATATATATAAATACAAATCTTAAATATATATAATACACACATTTTAGTTGATATTTAGCCTATTTTAAGGTTTTACATCAGTGTTCCATTATTTTTGTCACATCTCTGTAATTGTCTTATGTAATTCTATATATGTATGTATATGTTTGTAGTATAATTACGTCACATTATCAAATTGTAGTTAAGATTCATATCATAACATATTTTACTAATACTTTCAGTTCCAACGACATCATTCGACCATTACGTAGTTGGAGCAATCGCGAAAATTAAATGTGCAAATTTATTCCATTGAAATATCGACACTGGAAAAGATCCCTCAAAACGGTTCGTCGCACTCGCGGAAGCCTTTTCATAGAATTTGAATGAATTTAACGTTAAATGAAAACTATGTATGTACATAGTTGCAAGGTTCGTTATATAGGGAAATATTCGGATTTGTTCACATTTTTAGAAAATTTCCCGAACCGCCGACATTGTCAATAAAACTTGTTCTTCCGCATATCGGCACTCGAAACAATGAGGTCTGAAAAAAACACACGACCCATTGTGACGAAACCGATTCACTAGAATGATTTTCATGCGATTGGATTTCAGGAAACCGCGGGAACGTTCCGTAACCACTTTTAAAAATACGAGTTTCGCTGAAATCGAATGGGAATACATTCGCGCACACTATTACGCGAACGAAGCCCATCCTCAATCCTATCGGATGAAAGTATTGAAACTATCCGTTTTTATGTCCATTATATCTAGCGATTGAATTTATCGCAATACTGTTGAATTTATCACAAACATTCATTGAGATAAGATGAAAAATCTGCGCATTCATTTTATATCCAATGAAATATTTGATATTATACTTAAATAAATAAACTAAACTAAATATTTTGAATTTATTTTTATACAGAGTTTTCTAAGCTTTGATTAAATAAGTTGAAAACCTAATCCTCATCATTTATTTATGGCTAACCTGAGCAGGGTTTTAATATCAAAGACGACGTCTAAATTTTCCACAAACTTGCGAGTCTACCTACCATTAGTAAGAGAAAAATATATAAAAACTGTAGTTTTTAATACGATTCTGCTGAAGCCAATCATTTTTTTACCATTCATATCTCATTTTAAAACATGAAATTCAATATGTTGTAATTAAAACGCTTAATTAAATTGTACATTTAAATGTATCTGAAAAATAATAATTCATATAATAGTGAAGATAAATAGTGAGAATAATGACACAATCAGCTGATTGAAACATTTCTTAGTTACTCATCATAAATTGATTGGATACATAGATATGTACTATCGTTTTTAATTTAAAATATTTTATTTGATGACATCAATCATATTATTTGCCACAGTGATTGTAATATAAAAACAACTTCACTCTATATTTGTTTTTTTTTTAATTATACCTTATATTATTCGTCCACTGTCTTGAAGGCATCTAATATTGGATGGCTTATAAAAATGTAAATAAATAATTAAAAATTAATTTTAAACATATTCTTATTTTTTTTTTTTTTTTTTTTTTTTACATATATACCAGGAAGGCCTTACAGGTAAATCCCAATGCGCCTTCCTGGCCAATTACAAATACAAATACAGCATTTTTATTATAAGTCGTTGAATTGCGAGACACTGAAAAAACTCGCAAATTAACGAGACATCTATGAATTGTACATAAATTTTTATTGTACATCAATCAAATTTTTCAAATAGTGGTGACATAGTAGGTAGGAAGGATTTTTAGCCAATTTTTTTTTCCGGGAACCGTTTCAACAATGAAATCAGAGAAAATTGGCAAACTCTGATAGGAAACGATCAACCTGGAGTCACAAATCCAGGTCTGACCAACAGCATACTCTGAAAAATTCATTTTCATTCAGGGATAGAACCCGGCACCCTCTTGACGGTAAGCAGAAGCTTAACGTCCGAGCTATGCTGCTGGCTATAATTATAATTAAAAATAAGTGACAGTGAAAGGTTTATTTAATAGATTGTTAATTCGCATCAATAATCTCAACATTTTTGCAAGGAGGCCTGCAGAGTGCAGTTTTGCTGTCATCGATGGCATATTTGCAAGACTGGGTGATGATGATGACGATGTAATGTTGAGACATTCGACCTTCCTGGTTTAATTGATTGAAGCAGCAGCAACATGCAATCAACTCTTTAGTTTTGCTAAATTGGGAATTGGGAAGAGGAACATCTATCTATATATGACGAAGCTGCTATAAAGGCTTCCGCAGTTTAAGAGTTGAGTGGTTATCACACAAAATTTTCAAATCATATTTGTGTATAGTCATTATGATCGATGATGCTATTTGGTACTTAGTTTGATTAACATAGTTGTCACCTTGGGCAACCTGTAGAGGTACCTTTGGTCGGGGTTAGTATATAATGGATAAATAAATATGTGGAATTTTTTTGGTGTCAATATTTTGGAAAAATATTGTAATACTGCATGTTTTTAATAAAAAAAATAATGTGGATATTAATTAGATGAACGCGGAATTAAGCGCGGATCACACCTGTCAGTGTGTATCGATCGTTTCGGGTCAAACAAGTCTCGAGCGTTTCAGCTTATTCGACGTCGTTCCTTTTTTAGAATAATTGTACAGAAGATTAATTTTCAGTCAGCTCGTTTAATGGCCGAATCACAAATCTTTCGGTGAATGGGCCACGTCGAACGGCAAGTGAGGTGAATAATTTACAGGTCCCGAGCGAGCGCTGAAAGCGCAAACCGAGTCCGCCTGCGAGCTTTCCAACCAAATTGCCGTGTAAAATTTATGAAGTTAAAAATGCGAAATAGTCGCTACGACGAGCACGAATAACTAATTTCATTTCGAAGCCGGGTTTCCACTGACGAAGGGTCTGCTAGAGCTTTTGTGAGTGTACGTACGTACATGGTGAGCCGATATGAAAATACATTGAAAACTGTTTCACCAGTCAACGGGAATTAACGTTTCGGTTGTGAATTGAGAATACTGAAATGAAATATCCATCAATAGATTGTAAAATAGACGAGTTTCAAAATAAAATACGTAGACTTTGCAATCCATCAATGCTATGGTAATTCTGCAAAAACAATGATGTAAAGGAAAACCTCAATTCGGCGCACTAATTAAAGGAAAAGCGGGGTTTTCCAAGAATCAACCATAAATTTTATGCGAAAATTTGAAGCACACATACTATTTCATTGCCTTTAATGCCATTTAAAACGATTAAATTGAAAATTTAAACATTTTATGTATTTTTGATTTTTAAATGCTTTTTATTATTACTAAATTAAGTTCATAATACATCTTATATCTATTTTAATAGCTACTGATCTACTGATCATTTTTTTATTTTACAATTTTACTTTAATTTTTTAGTAATCATAGTATTATATTATTCTAATGTTAATGTACAGCATACTAGGAAAAAGTGCTCAAAAACCTATTTACAATCCTTATAAATGTTCATAATACATCTAGTACATAATATTAATTAAAGACTCTCTAAAGTCGATGACCTAAAGTAGATTGTGTTTAGGTAATCTGTGTTAATACCTGAAGGGTGGAGACATTTTGTTGTAATCACCGAGACTCTTCACAAGTGTGTTAGTATGGTTATTAGTGATTCTGTCATAGAATCTACTGGTTAGTTTGTTAGTAATGTCTGTAACAAATGGAATATTATTTATGTCATGCAGTTTTTTCAAGTTAGTATACATGGGTGTATTATAAATTATTTTCAAGTATTTATTTTGTATTATTTAGATTAGTATTCGAGGCGTTATTCCATACAGGTGAAACATAGGTTAATAATGGTAATATGAGTACATTGCATATGTAATAAATCACTCCCAACAGTTCATTTTTATTATTTAATCGAAATGAATTAAAATGTAGCGGTTCAAGAACATATAATATATGTAATATGTATATAATATTTAGTCACATTTTAGTTTTTATTCATTTCTTTTTCATTTGTTTGTACCATTTTATGTCATTTGTAAAAATCTATAATTGGGCTCATATGTTATTTTGTTACATATATTCTTTATTTTTATGCATTTCTACATATGTTATCTGTTGATTTTTCAATAAAGAAATAAATAAACAATACAACAATATCGTGGAATAAAAACAGGAGAATTGAATCTTATATATAAAACCAAAACGGCGTCTGTAATTCCTTTCTGATTGACTATCATCAAAGTCATTTCTGATTAGCTGGATTGGTCAAAGACGTTTCTGATTGGTCGGTCGTTAAATATTATTATTTTTTTCGATTCAAATATCTTATATATAAAACCGAAACGGCGTATGTTACTCGTTTGTGATTGACTGTCGTCAAAGTCGTTTCCGACTGGCTGAATTGGTCAAAGACGTTTGTCATTGGTCGGTAGTTTGCATTTATGATCAGAGATTTTAAGTTTTCCACCAGCTGAGTATTACATACATATAATATTATAATCCGAATGAAACAGCACGAATCGTAAGCATAAAGGGATTCATGTTTAGTAACACGTACTGGTATTTTCATTAATATGCGTCCTTATTGTATGATAAAATTGTCAAAATCGCATTTAGAGTTACAGTTGAAATTCAGACACATAGCTGACAATTTGAGTGAAGGGATACCGGTGTTTGTATCGCCGACAACTCACCATAAACAACCAGAACCTATGTCAATGTCATGTACTACCTACTGCCATAGTTAATCTCTTGCCTAGCTGAGCCTCGGATAGAGATTCGCATTCAACGCGCTCGTTTCAAACTTGAATTATTTTTCCGCTCTGAATACATTCGTGAATGAATGTCGTATTACCAACCTCGCGTTCATCAAAAAAAGGAAAAAAAAACACATATGAATTGCAAATTACCACCCTCACTCATGCGTGTGATAAATTCTATGAATAATAATTGAGTTTGCTAATTACCTTTATTTTATATTCATACTCATTCATAATATCAATAGGCTTCACTCTAATTTTAATTATTTATTTTATGAAATCAGACTGTGTATGTGTTTTACTGAAAATTGTGAATATTTAAAAATAACTTTGCATATGTGTGAAAAATGCGAACGGGTTTGTTCTTAGAATTTTTCACATGATAGAACTTTTACACGACACATACTGAGAATACAAACTTATTCTTTTAGATGCAAGCTATTGCCAGAAAAATCTTACAATTTTTGTTGATCGTTTTTGGTCATCAATTATACCCGATATCATCATTATTTACAGCCATTCACTATCCACTGGATGAAAGCCTCTCAGACGCTTCTATTCGCTATCTGTTTTGTGCAACTCTCATCCCACACATTTTTCTTATTTCATCCACCCCATTTTTTCTTGTGGTCTTCATTTCACCTTTTTGAAATTTCTATACCTGATATATCCAGCATTAATCCTACTTGATATACATATGTATAATATGTCAAATAATAATAATAATAAGTAAACTCGAGCGATGTTCAACTGCTATTTAAGATTCGTTATTAAACAATAACTGTAATATAATTTCCTTATAAATGCTAAACAATTACTTAAGATTGATCATGTGAAAGACCTTGGCATTTTACTTGATAGTAAATTATCTTTCCGTTTCCATATTGATTTAATAATTAGCAAGGCATATAGGAATTTGGGTTTCAATTTTAAGCTATCCCAGCCCTATACATCCCATTGTACTGTTGCCTTGCTTTTCAATTTATTTGTAGGAAGTCATCTGGAATTTGCTAGTACTGTTTGGAATCCTTTCTATCGTGTATATGTCAATAATTTAAAACGCATAAACAAAAATTTCATTCCTACTGCATTCCAGATTACTTCACAATGATCGTTTTATCCAATTCTGTACGTCTTTATTAATTAAGATTATATTCCAATGTCCAATCATATACCTCCGTAATCCTTCATTACTTCACATTAATCCCTGTTCCAACAAATATCATGTAATTCCTTTATATCGATTATTTTTGTTGTTCTTTTTCCTTGCTTTAAATTCCTATAATTTGGTCATTTTTCTTAGTAATACATATGTATGTAATGAGGCTTATTTGTTGGAATTTCCTGTATATGTAATTACATACATTTATATATATATTAAAATAAAATATTATACTGAAACATATTGACATTGATTGTTATGATCAACAATCTGCTGGTTCTAAAAGCGGACATGTTATATGTAGCTACCTTTATCTGTTTGAGACATCATTACTACATATAATGATTGTATAACAACATAGCAATGCTGTAAAAGATCGATAACAAAGTTTTGAGTACTTGATAATTCATGTAAACGTTTTATAAAAACATGAAGTGTTTTATTTTTGTTTAAATCCAATATGTTTCATGAATCGAATGTAATTAATAGAAATAATCAATTTTCAAAGTCTTTTTATTGCTGAATTTATTTACCTGATATGACTTTCCTCTTGATTGGTCCGTACAATTAAAACACGAACGAGACCAACTAATGCCCGATTACATTAAGTTAATTACAAACGAGGGAACAATTTACTCCGTGTTCAATTGCAATGAAAAACTAAGCTTCGAACATAAATCGATTTGAGTACTCAAGGGCCGACTGTGAAAACGAAGCATTGTCATTGAAAACAAACTCATACTTGTAAGTACATATAACACGAATTTGTTTTAATTGAGTTATTGATGCAGTTTTGTTCCTATTTTCATATTCTATCAGAACACATTGACTTACTAGCTTCTTCTTACTTCACTTTCGATTTTTAAGTCTGATATACATATCTAACTGGAGTCTGAAGTCTAACCTAGAACATGTTGTGGTCATTCATATTTTTGATTAACTTTTCACAAACTTTTGATTAACTTTTTTTTAACCAAACTTCAAAGATTCGTTTTACTTTATATATTAATGTTGTGTTTATTCCTCCAAAACAAACTTTCTAAACTACATATACAGGCTTAATGGGTCTACCTCACGGGCCCGAATGTGAAACTCCCGAAAACGCAAATATCGGAAGACAAAGATCGAAAATCGAAAGATCTTAAGTCAAAAGATAAGAAATAGGGTGCATTGTAAACGGTACATACTCACTTAATTTGCGCGAGCAGGATACAACAGGAACAAGAGGAACAGGCTTTTCCTCCCGTATTCTGCGCGCGAACATTAATACGGGAGGAAAAGCCTGTTCCTCTTGTCCCTGTTGTATCCTGCTCGCGCAAATTAAGTGAGTATGGACGTGAGTATGTACCGTTTACCATGCACCCTTTTTTTGATCTTTCGACTTAAGATCTTTCGATTTTCGATCTTTGCCTTCCGATATTTACGTTTTCGGGCGTTTCACATTCGGGCCCATGACGGAGACCGAGGTTTAATATATGCGTATTCTGCGCGCGCACATTAATACGGGAGGAAAAGCCTGTTCCTCTTGTTCCTGTTGTATTCTGCTCGCGCAAATTAAGTGAGTATGTACGTGAGTATGTACCGTTTACCATGCACCCTTTTTTTTGATCTTTCGACTTAAGATCTTTCGATTTTCGATATTTGCGTTTTCGGGCGTTTCACATTCGGCCCCGTGACGGAGACCGAGGCTTAATATATGTACATAGATCAAACAGTGATAGCTATCTACATCAATATATACTTTCTATTAAGCGGTACTATACGAGAAGAATAATGAACTGGCTATCGAAACAATGGACAGAAAGAGGACTTTTGACCCCAATATAATATGGTTCCATATGAGATGCCGTGCATGATCGATTCCTCCACCCGTTAGAAGAAATCAGCCAACAAGATTAGTTGCCGGCAACACTTTTTTTGGTGACTGTTCTCATTAATTGAATTGTGTAATCGAGTTTTGTAGACGTATCAGCACTGTGCCCTAAGGAGGCGATATGCAGAAACTGAACCGTATGTTGACGGTGTTTTCTGATTTACGAGGCGTTTTAAATTTCTAGTATTATTGGCGAGGCGAAAGTACAAAATCAAAAGGGAAACCTAAAAGGTACGATCATGGAGTTTTGCTCGGACGGCGTCGTAAAGCACAAGACGCCTCTGCGCGGCGAGATCACGTGTGGGTTGCGCCGTAAAGTGAACTCGTTGTTTAAGGGTTGTTTCGTCAAAGGGCTGTACGTGGGGTCCCGGGTACCCGCCCTTTGGGAATACCACCAGCCAAATCAAATCATGCTGGCGACATGCGAGCCAATTCAATTGACGTTGGCGACGCACGTGGTAGCCCTTTCCAAACCCTTCCGGTGTAAAGGGGTCTCCACAACTCACAGGACAAAAATGAAATAGTGCCAAAGTGAGAGTGTCTATGTACTAGTAGGTACAGTTACCCGTATGTGTATGTATGCACCCGGAATTCGTTCGACCGGAACAGGTAAGGTTGCCTGTTATTAACATGTCAGCAGTTTGAATTGTAGTATGAAACCACATGATTAGGTATCGATTTTCCCGAAGCGTATTACATACAACATATTTTAACATGAACGAAACCATAACACTGTAACATTTAAGTATACGAATTATCAATCGATGAAACATAAATATAAACATGTTTTGTATGTATATTTATGTCTCAATATTTATGATTTATACCTATATATGTAACTAGTTGAACCCAGCATGCGTTGCAGTGCCAGAATAAGGCATGCAATTCCCGTTCCCGTTCCTGTTTCAAGTGATGGTTTTAGCTCAACTAACGTCTCTTCAACGCTGTGTCGTCATAAACCAACTGGTAACATGGTTACCATCGAACATATTTCCTTCAAACTTTCGCGTCGGTAAAATCGTAATTACGAATATTATTATTAAGAGGTTTTTTCCCGTTTTTTTTCACAGTAAGCTTCCCGGACATGCATACAACAAATCCTGAAATTTCCGTCGTAATCGGTTGAGTATAGATACATATGTATGAGTGGAATCTTAATCTACTCTCTTCCATTTGGGCCTCGCTGTGATTTTATTTGTTATTCATATTTTGTTTGATTTATTTTACTTTTTCTTTCTCCTTTGTACATTTTTATGTACTATTTTAATTGTATTATTATTTTCCTTTTGTTGCTTTTTTATTATTATATTATTTTACCATGTTTTCAGCTTTCTAATTTTTCTGTTTTTTACTTGTATTTATCTTTGTTAAATGTAGGCCATTGTGGCGCATTAGGTTCTTCCTGTAATGCCACAATGGTCCAAAACTATTACTAAATAATATGTACAGCCGGTAGTATGGACTCGGTGGTTGCGTTTATGTTTAGCACCGAGAGGCTACCAGGTTTGATCCCGTGTTAATATTCAATGCGATCGTTGCTTATCAGAGTTTTCCAATTTATCTGTTTTTATTGTTGAAACGGTTCCTCCATCAAAATTGGCAAAAACCTCCCTACCCGCTATGTCACAAATATCTGGATTTGATTTATGCACAATATGTAAGATAAATCTGTAAAATAAGTCTAAATCCATAGATGTCTCTGCGAATTAATTAATTAATTATTAATTAATTAATACTTTAATATTACATATGTACACAAAAAAGGAATTGATTTTCATAGAAATTCAATTATACATTTGATTTGGATTTTAGCAGAATTATAATACAAAGATACAATAAACTTATTTATCAATATGAATTCAGTAATATCAACACGATGCCGTAAAATATTTCGAACATTATATCCAGGTTTTATATTATAAATTAAACTGAAAGTTTGCTTATGTTAATAGCGCCATAATTATTCCGTTAAAGTCTATCTTAAGGATTGATTATGTATACAGAGATTTTCTTACAAATTGAAGTGTTATAAGGAAATTAATATGTAAAGTAGATACAGTCGTATTAATACAATGCACGGAATTGCGAGCTGAAACTTTTTTTGAAATAAATTCGACAGCTATCATTCAACTTTGATATGGTAAACTTTATAATACAAACATATGTATGAAGGTCCATTTATACCTATAAAGCAAATGCCTGCAGACGCGTAACATGGAAATATCATTAGTATATTGTCTATGGGTGGGTTCACATGTGATATACTTCGTTTGAATGCATCCATAGAAATGCACTAACGATATTTTACCATCAGGCGTTTACAGACACACCAGCAATCTTTAAATATAATGGCACAATACTTTACTTGTTTATAACTATACATATATTACGTAGCACTTAATTGGATAATACTAGTATGTATGACCAAAAGTCGAACGGTTCTAAAAAATCAAAACTATAATTACTTCGAGCATGTCTAATATGTCTGAATATACATACACACACATGTATAGATGAGTGCCCGTTTGATTTCATAAGCTAATTAACGAATTCATTTAAAGTTCAGCATCAAAGGGCAACAAGCTGTGTGCGAGCGTTGACGCGTTCAAATAAAGTTAGCTCCGCAGATTTCATCAGGCATTAATAATTCGGCTTAAATGTCATACGGTTCAAAGGCGAGCCTGTCACTAAAAATATCCTCATTATATGGACCCGTGAGGCTTTATATAAAGATTGCCCCTTAATTTCATTCCCATTAGGTTCGCCTCGAGTGATGTATGTAATTGATTTCGCAAGGTGTGTTCACTCGACCTGTAAATCTCAACCGTTTCCTGGATAAACTATAACTATAATACGTATGCGAAGGACAAATAGTATATTGTGAAACTGGGCACGTTTAGATCCAATAAGACGAATTTATACTTTGCCAAATCTAATATGTCTAGTGTTGATTTCGAGTTTAAAATCAATTGAACGAGAGTGTGGAATTTTTTGTCTTGTTGATATATTTTTGAGTTCCTTGAAAATTTAATATGAATGTGTATATTTTACGATTGAACTTCGTGACGGAACTCGTGTACGTATTTATAAAGGAAAACCCAAGGAGAGCTTGAATAGTCAGCGTCCAAGCCACGAAATTGTATTTCGTAAGTTTTCGCAAAAGTTATATTCGGGATCAAAAGGGGCGGTAAGATTTCAAGAGAAACTTTTGAAACTTTGACGTGAAAAATAAAATAATAAAAAAAAGTGAAAACGAATTCTGCCAATACTGTATTCTGTTATATAGTGCGAAAAGATATTTTGAAATTCAATTTCTTATTTTGTGCACACTTATGTACATATATATGTAGGTATGTATGTATTATCTTTGGGATAGACCGAATCACGCTGAGATGATATAAAAGTTGATAAAAACAAATTCGGCGAAAATGATTTATTATACTGAAAATAGATTACGCTTAATAATATTACTTTGACAATTTCACCTACAGCATAATAACTCACCGAAGAGCTGACTTAAAATCGCATACATTTTCAATTATGAAATTGAATCTTGTAATTGCGATACTTCGGTAATGGAATAAATAAGCTTAATTCTGGCATTCATCATTCAAAATTAACGACGGCCATTTGTAATCGTAGTGTAACGAAGCAGTAGATCAATCTTAAATAATTAATTGATCGAACTCTCTAGGGCTGTGTTGTGATTTAATGGCAATATTTCACTGTTTAGAAATGGGAATCAGTTTCAATTAAAAAATAAAGAAGACAGACAGCCGAATAAAGCCAACATTCAAATTGATGCCTATGGCTCAATAAACCATCAGACTGAAATATTCACCTCTTTTTTTTCCTATTAGGAGAAGCTATTCAATATATTTGAAACTAATAAGAGGGGACGAGAGAGCTTTGATAGTAGCGTGGATGGACCAAGAGGAAGAAACAATCTGAGACGCTGAATAGCTCAAGATTTAAGAGAAAGAGATAGGAGAGGGAGTGTCAATTTTTGCAGGAACCGTTACAATGAAAATCTGACAAATTCTGTTAGGAAACGATCAACCTGGAGTCACGAACCAAAGTCTGGCCAGCAAAAAACAGTGGGACTCGAACCCGTGACCACTTTGTTCGAAAGCATTATTTATTTATTTATTTTATTGTTACAAATCAATACACACTCGCCATTACAGATTTGCTCCAATGCGACGGGTGTACGTTAACGAAATACAGAATACATAAACAATAAGAAATCAGAAATACATACATATACAAGCAGAATATATAGAATATAACAATTAATCAGAAATAATAATCATAGAGACATCTATGGATTATTTTTAGATTTTTTTTTTGTATACAATTTTTATACATATAATAAACGGTACGTGACGATTGGGCGCCCAGGACGATTGGGCGATCAGTGTTACTCGCCACTGCGACAATTGGACGACGAGACTGGCGGACACTGCGTCAATTGGGCCCTGCGTCAATTGGGCGCCCATCGCACTGGGCGATCATCGAGTGGCCGACGGCGACCGGGCGACCAGGGCGCGTGGGCGACCACCGACACGGCCCGCTGGTGAAGTGGTCGCCAAGCTTACGTAAA
The DNA here is from genome assembly GCF_051622035.1 of Arctopsyche grandis. NCBI lineage: Eukaryota > Metazoa > Arthropoda > Insecta > Trichoptera > Hydropsychidae > Arctopsyche > Arctopsyche grandis. Next base: position 27,076,808 of record NC_135359.1, read on the forward strand.
CTCTGCGTTTTGCAAGGAACGACCGCGAACGGAGCGTTATAGGAATTTCCGATGCACTGACAAATATTCTACCTACATACATATGCTTTATACCGCTTTATTTTTCGTTTCAGTTTTACCAATTTTTCGTAACAACACGAATCATACTATTAATTTTTTTCGCTATATTATATTACATTTGCTGGAATTTTATATTAAACGTACTTTTATAAATACATGTGTAGCACCTTTTCACAAAAAATAATTGTAAGATGACAAATCATATGTACCTACATATTCTCCAAAATAATATAAAAGAAAAATGATCGATTGAATCTTTCGCGCAGTGCTTTTAGTTTTTTTTCAAATGGACACACTTTTTTTTCTTTTAAATGTTATATTTCAGTTTTATCAATTGGATAAATTCACACTCTATTCTCAATTTTCTCAACACTGTATTAGTTATACATAATAACAAAATATTTTCTAATAGCGATTCTCAAAGTTTTCAAGATTATATTTTTTTTCAATGATGAAATACGTTTACGAAAAAAAAGCGCATACTTAAATTCGTTCGCGGAGCTCGAATAATTTTTTCGGCTTTTCCCATAATTAAATTATTACATCGTTTACGATTCGCAGAGGCAATTCTCGAAAAAAATAGCTTTTTAAAGTAATTTTAAACATCTCCCGTTCTATGGTTATTGTTGAAAATTACATTGAGCTACAAAAAATCACGTTTTTTAGTTACCAGAGCGGAGACTAACCAATCTTTACTAACTTTGACTCACTGAATTCGAATATGATATTGATTTTTGCTGGTTGGTGATTGTTTACGAGATATGAGCGTTTAAAAAAATGCGCGATTTTTACAGTTTTTTGGCTTTTGCGGTCTTTAACTCAAAACCTAGTATTGCTGTGCTCAAAGTGAGTATTGGAATCAATAGTCAGATGTTTTTCCTATTGATTGTGATATTGCATTGCTTTAAAATACTTATAATTAATTGTCTAGCGAATTTTAAAAGTCAAAAAAATATTTTTTTTACGGATTTTTTCTCCGTGCTATTTTGCATTTATTTGGCAATTTTTTTATTTCACCTCGTTTATAAGGGTTGGTTTTCTATTTCAATATTTTTTATTTTTATCTAAACGTACTAACTCGAGCGGTAATTGCAATTTAAATGCTTTCGTTTTTGTTGCTCAGTGTTATTATAGTCACATTAAAATCTATATGATAGTTTATAGTAATTAAGGCTCATTTCGTTTATCAATAATTTAATAAGGTATATTTTTACTAATTAATATCTTTCGCTTTTGTAAATTCGAAACATACATACATATGTATAACGAATTATGTTTACATCTATAACTGTCATCCAGCGCTCATCTGTTCATCTAATGTATAATTTCTTTAATAATATTTTATGCGTATAAAATATTACAAAGACCTTACAAGAAATTATATATTTTCAAATATTTGGACCGAATGAACGAACTCATTCAAAACGTTTTTTTTTTACTATGAGTGGCAGTTTTATTGCCTAAAGATAAATAATACCGCGTCTCATAGGCTAGGCTAGAGATGCTCTGCAAGTCATTTTGATAAAAGAGTTCTCAAAACGACTTTTGACAACTGTTTCTCGAACTACTTTTTTTCTTGATTGTTTTACATGACATGTTATACATACATACATATGTAAGGTTTTTCAACGGGTTTTTGCGGTATCATAAATTCATGGCCCTCAAATTTGGTTTAAAATAATGCAATGACGTAAATGATTTTATACCCTTTATCCTTTTATTAAATTCAAATTATTCTGAAATGGTTTTCATCGTTGTTTCAAAACCTCTCCGATAAAATAAACGTTTTTTATTCCAAAAAAAATGGCAAAGTTTCAAAGCGATCGGAAAAGTTTTAGGAGGTTTGTCCAAAACTAAGATAAACCTTGTAATTTTCAAATGTTATAATTAGCATGGAAATAATTTTTTCAATGTATGTATGTGTGTGTTGTATGAATGTACATACATATGTACATATGTTATTTTGAAAATTTTCAATTTAATATTTATTTTCATTATTCATCAATGAAAAGTAAATCAAAAAACTTTATTAATACTATGATTTGATGAATATACTAAATACTGGCGATTCTAGAATTGATCTAATGTTGAGAGTTACAAATTTTACACGTTTTGGATTTTCGTAAGATTAAAAATAAGCACCAATCACACGGTTGATCCCATATTTTTTAAGATCATCGAAAGCCGATGCAATTCGCGCTATTATATAAGTATTTATATTTTTATTTTTGAACATTTAATTTGTACGAATATTTTTTACGTAAATTTGTACGAATATCGATTTTTATATTTTCGGGGCAATGAGAGAATTTGTTCGCAGAAGGGCCAAAGAGGCATTGTATTGCATTAAGACGATTGTATCGTAAAAATATCAAATATTATGTTCTTCCCCTTTTTTTTGTCGAAGGGATCGGTACCTGAAGGGATCGGTCCAAAATATCATCTAATGTTGAATGAATCACTGTTAGAAAATATTTTGTAATTATGTATAACTATTACAGTGTAGTACAAAATTGAGAATAGGGTGTGAATTTATCCAATTGATAAAACTGAAATATAACATTTAAAAGAGAAAAAAGTGTGTCCATTTGAAAAATGTTTGCAATTTTGGGACCGACCATTTATTTCATTGTTTTGGTAGGTAATCGTAAAACCTGCTTCGAGAAGAAAAAAAAATACTGAATGAAAATCGACGGATTGATTGCAAAATTATTTAAGGCTCATTTCGTATTTACTTACCTATTATACAGTTCACATGGTTTTTAATATCTATTGCTTTTGTAAAGTAGCAACATACATACATACATATGTACATATGTACCGTTATACACGTGTTTACATCTACATATGTACATATGTATAACGGTCATCCAGCACTCATCTGTTTATCTAATACAGCGGTTCAGATTTCAAATTTCCAGCAAGAAATTGTAAAAGTAAATCACTTGATCAGTGATATATTAATAATATTAATAATAATTTGAATACGATATTGAAAAAATAATATTGGAATAAATTAAAAAAGGTCGAATAAAACGGGTCGATTTATGAGTTTCTAGAATTGACTACATACCAGCAATTCTAAAATTAATTTAATGTAAATAAATAAATGTCTTTGAATACAAATTTTACATATTTTGGAATTTCGTAAGATTAGGAATAAGCATTTATTACGGTTGATCCACATTTTTTAACAAACAAACCGATGATAGTCGCTCTATTGATCGACTAAATAATAATTAAAAAACACAAATCGCAGCCGAATTGATTACAGTTATACAGGAAAAAAAATAATTACGTAGGTTAATTCTCGCTCGAATGTTTGGTGTTAGTTGGGTATGTTTTTGAGAACAATAAACTGACCATTTAAGACTCAAATTCATTGAAGTATCTACTTCAATGCTCAAATGTGATACGAAAATATCTCCCTACAATAGAAAGTTATAAAAAAAAACTCTCGAATGTTAGACAATACTTTAAACACGTTTTGTATATATTTTCCTTTTTTAATGTTAACTGTATAATTTATTTAAGTTCAGTTATTTTTTTAGTCAAATGAATGGTAAAAAAAGGAAGCAGATGATTATAATGAAAAAATTAAGGTGAAGAAATAGAGAATATTAAATTGATCACCAAAAATACAATGTCGAAAGTCAGTTTTTACGAGCCCAGCTCAAATATGCAAATTCGAAAATATGGCTGCCATATCTACGATAGAAGCTCACATGAATATGATCAATATGCTAATAAGTTACGAAATGTGTTTGATAGATTTAAAGATTTTTCAAAAATAGAGGATATAATATTATTCATGTCATTCCCATTCAATGATGAAATACAAATAGAAGAAATATCAATCAAATTAAAATAATTTTTGGATGTAGGATGAAAAAGGGTAGGTACCTGGGTCAGATTCATTCTCGCTCGGTTTTCGGAACAATAGACTGACCATTTAAGACTCGAAATATCTCCTACAATAGAAAGTTATAAAAAACTCCTGAATGCTAGACAATAACACGTTTTGTATATATATCTATAAGTAGTATTTTTCTTTGATATTCAATGATGAAATTCAAATAGAAGAAATATCGCATGATTTTTAATTTGTGTCGATATTCGTACAAATTTACGTAAAAAATATTCGTACAAATTAAATGTTCAAAAATATAAATACTTATATAATAGCGCGAATTGCATCGGCTTTCGATGATCTTAAAAAATATGGGATCAACCGTGTGATTGGTGCTTATTTTTAATCTTACGAAAATCAAAAACTTGTAAAATTTGTAACTCTCAACATTAAATCAATTCTAGAATCGCCAGTATTTAGTATATTCATCAAATCATAGTATTAATAAAGTTTTTTGATTTACTTTTCATTGATGAATAATGAAAATAAATATTAAATTGAAAATTTTCAAAATAACATATGTACATATGTATGTATGTACATGCATTCATACAACACATACATACATTGAAAAAATTATTTCCATGCTAATTATAACATTTGAAAATTACAAGGTTTATCTTAGTTTTGGAAAAACCTCCTAAAACTTTTCCGATCGCTTTGAAACTTTGCCATTTTTTTTGGAATAAAAAACGTTTATTTTATCGGAGAGGTTTTGAAAAAACGATGAAAACCATTTCAGAATAATTTGAATTTAATAAAAGGATAAAGGGTATAAAATCATTTACGTCCTTGCATTATTTTAAATCAAATTTGAGGGCCATGAATTTATGATACCGCAAAAACCCGTTGAAAAACCTTACATATGTATGTATGTATAACATGTCATGTAAAACAATCAAGAAAAAAAGTAGTTCGAGAAACAGTTGTCAAAAGTCGTTTTGAGAACTCTTTTATCAAAACGAACTCATAGTAAAAAAAAACGTTTTGAATGAGTTCGTTCATTCGGTCCAAATATTTGAAAATATATAATTTCTTGTAAGGTCTTTGTAATATTTTATACGCATAAAATATTATTAAAGAAATTATACATTAGATGAACAGATGAGCGCTGGATGACAGTTATAGATGTAAACATAATTCGTTATACATATGTATGTATGTTTCGAATTTACAAAAGCGAAAGATATTAATTAGTAAAAATAAACCTTATTAAATTATTGATAAACGAAATGAGCCTTAATTACTATAAACTATCATATAGATTTTAATGTGACTATAATAACACTGAGCAACAAAAACGAAAGCATTTAAATTGCAATTACCGCTCGAGTTAGTACGTTTAGATAAAAATAAAAAATATTGAAATAGAAAACCAATCCTTATAAACGAGGTGAAATAAAAAAATTGCCAAATAAATGCAAAATAGCACGGAGAAAAAATCCGTAAAAAAAATATTTTTTTGACTTTTAAAATTCGCTAGACAATTATTTATAAGTATTTTAAAGCAATGCAATATCACAATCAATAGGAAAAACATCTGACTATTGATTCCAATACTCACTTTGAGCACAGCAATACTAGGTTTTGAGTTAAAGACCGCAAAAGCCAAAAAACTGTAAAAATCGCGCATTTTTTTAAACGCTCATATCACGTAAACGATCACCAACCAGCAAAAATCAATATCATATTCGAATTCAGTGGGTCAAAGTTAGTAAAGATTGGTTAGTCTCCGCTCTGGTAACTAAAAAACGTGATTTTTTGTGGCTCAATGTAATTTTCAACAATAACCATAGAACGGGAGATGTTTAAAATTACTTTAAAAAGCTATTTTTTTCGAGAATTGCCTCTGCGAATCGTAAACGATGTAATAATTTAATTATGGGAAAAGCCGAAAAAAATTATTCGAGCTCCGCGAACGAATTTAAGTATGCGCTTTTTTTTCGTAAACGTATTTCATCATTGAAAAAAAATATAATCTTGAAAACTTTGAGAATCGCTATTAGAAAATATTTTGTTATTATGTATAACTAATACAGTGTTGAGAAAATTGAGAATAGAGTGTGAATTTATCCAATTGATAAAACTGAAATATAACATTTAAAAGAAAAAAAAGTGTGTCCATTTGAAAAAAAACTAAAAGCACTGCGCGAAAGATTCAATCGATCATTTTTCTTTTATATTATTTTGGAGAATATGTAGGTACATATGATTTGTCATCTTACAATTATTTTTTGTGAAAAGGTGCTACACATGTATTTATAAAAGTACGTTTAATATAAAATTCCAGCAAATGTAATATAATATAGCGAAAAAAATTAATAGTATGATTCGTGTTGTTACGAAAAATTGGTAAAACTGAAACGAAAAATAAAGCGGTATAAAGCATATGTATGTAGGTAGAATATTTGTCAGTGCATCGGAAATTCCTATAACGCTCCGTTCGCGGTCGTTCCTTGCAAAACGCAGAGTTTACGTAAGCTTGGCGACCACTTCACCAGCGGGCCGTGTCGGTGGTCGCCCACGCGCCCTGGTCGCCCGGTCGCCGTCGGCCACTCGATGATCGCCCAGTGCGATGGGCGCCCAATTGACGCAGGGCCCAATTGACGCAGTGTCCGCCAGTCTCGTCGTCCAATTGTCGCAGTGGCGAGTAACACTGATCGCCCAATCGTCCTGGGCGCCCAATCGACCGTGTCCCTATAATAAATACGAAATTATAGAGATGTCTATAGAGATATCTATAGATTTCAGATTACTGTGTATAATTATTACAAATTATACACAGGCAGGTTTTGTGACAACAAGATTAGATCTAATACCAATTTTCAGGAACCGTTTCAGCAATGATCAGATAAAATTGGCAAACTTTGATAGAGAAACGATCGATTTGGAGTCACAAAACCCCCAAATCTAACCAGCAGTGGCGAGGACTCGAACCTTTGACCTCAGTGGTGCTAAATATATACGCTACCACTAAGCCAAACTGCTGGCTAATTATATTTATTATATTATATTTATTTATCGAAATTTTTCCATAGTGACATTACAGAGTAGTTCCAATTCATCACTATGGCTAAAAAAAGTATACAATAAGATGAAAATAAAATAAATCATAATTAAATACAAAAACATAAAACAAATATAATAATAGAACATGCTACGATCCAAAATTAAACAATCCCTCAACCAGATCAGTATATTTTAGGTTTATCAAATCTAAACTAATATAAATCCGGTTGAGGAGCTTGATGCACCTGGCAACAAGCGACAAAACCATCAAATTGGTACGTGCCCCAGGTGAGGAGAATAAATTGCGGTATCTTATATATGTGAGTTGGCTGGGAACATTCAAGTTCAATTCGGCAAGAATTTGAGGATTGCTCACCAAACCAACCAATAATTTATAAAAATATTTCCCCAAATATACTCTTCGTCGTGACTCGAGGGAATTATAACCTAGTGCTTCCAACAGGTACGCACTAAGATAGAGCCAAAGATAGCGACCGTAAACCATCATGTATTTATCTCTACTCTTTATGAAACCATCAAAATTTATCTCTACTCTTTATGCTAACTACTAGCCCATGCTAGTGGTAGAATACTTACAAATATGTAGTCAATTAGGCTAGGTGATACTTACAAAAATGATGCTGAAGCAATCTGAAGATTATTACATGTGCGACCGGAAATGAAAAGCTCAAAAGCCACTGCTTAACGGATTCCTATAACATTCATATAAGCTCAGGTTTCAATTCGTGTGCTAATATAAACCGGTATTAACCTATGCTGCACCTGTATGGAATAACGCCTCTTATACCAACCTTTCCAAGCTCAAAGTATTACAAAATAAATCCTTTAAAATAATTTATAATACACCCATGTATACTAACCTGAAAAAAACTGCATGCCATTAATAATAGTGTCACAGACGTAATTGAAATCAATTATATTTACATTCAAATTTGCTTAAGTTTTAATGCCAAAATACCTGTATTTCGTATTTTCAAAACCAGTATTTCGGTATCTGAATATTGGCTAAAATACCGGGTTGCCAGTTTCGGTAATACCGGTATTTTAAACCCTATCTGCTGGGTAGACCTTGGTTTGTGACCAGGTCAGTCGTTTCCTATCAGAGTTTGCCAATTTTTATGATTTTCATTGAAACGATTCCTGCAAAATTGGCTTTCCTCTCCTCCATTTCTCTCTCAAAATCTTGAGTTATTATATTATATCTCAAGATTCGCCGGGTTTTTCTCTATAATGTTTCTGTTGATGATTTTTGTATAAAAATTCGTATTGTTGTATACGATACAATGCACTTTGCTATGTTTGACCACAGATTTCATGTATAATTTCGAATTATGTATATAATTTGGTGTGTTTCTTGATCTATATAGTACACTTGTCGCGTTGGGGTGATCTGTAATGACGAGTGTACATAGATTGATTTATGGATTAAAATAAATAAAATAAAATTGGGTTAATTTCTCATGTTAATATACAGCACTATATACAGTAGAAAGAAGAGCTCAAAAACCTATTTACAATTCTTATAAATGCTCATAATACATCTAATACCGGTCTCCGTGACGAGACAGAATGTTAAACGACAGAAAACGCAAATATCGGAAGGCAAAGATCGAAAATCGAAAGATCTTAAGTCGAAAGATCAAAAAAAAATGGTGCATGGTAAACGGTACATACTCACTTAATTTGCGCGAGCAGGATACAACAGGAACAAGAGGAACAGGATTTTCCTCCCGTATTAATGTGCGCGCGCAGAATACGGGAGGAAAAGCATGTTCCTCCTGTTCCTGTTGTATCCTGCTCGCGCAAATTAAGTGAGTGTGTACCGTTTACCATGCAACATTTTTTTTGATCTTTCGATTTTCGATCTTTGCCTTCCGATATTTGCGTTTTCTGGCGTTTAACATTCTATCTCGTCACGTAGACCCATCTAATACATAATATTAGTTAAAGACTCTCTAAAGTCGATGACCTAAAGCAGACTGTGTTTATACCTGAAGGGTATAGACATTTTGTTGTAATCACCGAGACTCTTCACAAGTGCGTTAGTATGGTTATTAGTGATTCTGACATATAATCTACTGGTTAGTTTGTTAAAAATGTCTGTAACAAACGGAATATTAATAATGGCATGCAGTTTTTTCAAGTTAGTATATATGGGTGTATTATAAATTATTTTTGGTCAGTTTCATGAGATTCAACAGAAGTATATTTGAATGAAATGAATTATTGGTAATTTTTATTGTTCTTTTAATTTTTTGTAAGACTGGTGTGACACTTTGGGGCAACCTGTCAGATCACATTGTTCATATTATTGTTATTATTATTATAAAATAATAAATATATAAGATGCATTGTAAACATAATTTAGTAATAATAAAAAGCATTGAAAAATGAAAATCAAATGTTTCAATTAGCAGTGCGTTAGTCGGCTGATATTAGTTAATCTATGGAAGCGTCTACGTGGAAATGACCATCCGGCACAGTCCGGTTAATAATGCGAACAGTCCGGAAAGCCGGAACCGCAAGCGAAACAACGGACCTCGCTGACGGAGGCGTTTGTCGGCAATTAGGAGACGACGACATTCCGGAAAGTTCGTCGACGAACCGGGTCAAACACGCCCAGCAATTAGGCGTCGATGTGGTTCCGTTGTGTCAACAGACAATATTGCCAGAACACTGTGCGACCGGATATCCGGACATGCACTTTATTAACCACACACTGATACCTGACATTTTCCATCTACATATAATATACATACATATTACGTGTGCTCAGCGAAAGCGTCGACAGATTCCAGACCGCCAAAAATAATCGAATGTCTGAACATAGCACGATACATGTACATACTTTATCTATCTATATATGTATTTATGTATATGTAGTGGTGTAATGCTAAATAAAAATTATATACAAAACTAAAAAGAGTTTAGTATTTAAAAAAGTTTTTTTTACCAGGGTTTTTTATTTTAAAATTTTTAGTTTACTAGTTATATAACCGGAGTAGAACTTTTAAATCAGCTGATAACTAATAACTAAAAATAAAACAATCACTGTTTGATCTGTGTACATATATTAAGCTTGTATTTGTTGGAAAGTTTGTTTTGATTTGAGGTTATGGGTTAAACGTCATTCTGTCAGATTCACCGAACAGTGTTGCCACCCTGCATAAAGGCCGGTGTGGCAACACAAAACTATAAATATTTATATATTAGAGATAACGAGAACCTATAAAGCAAATTTTATAAAATATAGAGTGAAAAAAGAAAAAGTTATAGGCGTTTAAATAATTAAATTTGACAGCGAGATGGCAGGGCGAAAAGTAATGAAACTACCGATGTGAATGATGAATGTGATAGATAAACGTCACCGTGTAATACGATGCAGTATTTTCAAACGTCTCCAATACGATATTTTTTCACCATCGTAATTGCGGATGATACCTTAACTTATATTGATGACCAAAATGAGAAATATGGCAAAGTATGAAAACGATCGGATAAGAGATAAGGGATATAAAAAATGACCGCTTACACGAAAACCATGTGAAATATATAAGAGGTTAGTATAAAACCAGGTCGGTGTTTAATTTTTACGACCCCCCCTCCGCATTTTTCCTTACTAAAAAAAATATTATATCCTAATATTGGTAGTTTAAATATTTATAAAAAAAATTAAATAATAATTAACAAATATTCTTACTTGTTGAAATTATGATGTAAAACTATATACATTTTGATATATGTATACCTACATATGTCAAAAAACTATCAAATTTTTACATGTGAATTTAGAAATTACTATTCATTTAAGCTGAGTTCACTCATTTTATACTTCCTCAAGTGCGTATGGTCAATAGTTCAAAGAATGTTTTCTTTCGATGTTTTGGGTGGTTTTAGATAAAAAAGCCAATGCATTTCATTAAACGTCCTTTAAGTTTTGAATGTACTCAGATTACTATTCAACTGTCGGCATCGAGTGTTAGAACGAGAATGCTCACAATATTTGGAATACAAAATTTTATGTGAAATTTTAATCAAAATGTTTTCTAATTGTACTCGAAAAACAATGTTTATATTAATCAAAGTGCCAGGGTGGCGACATGGCTCCAAAAGAAGTACCAGGACAGCGACCTGCCCCGACCTGGCCCGACTACACCACTGTGTAGGCTTGCCTCTCATCCTTAATCGAAAAGAATAATTTGAAGTCGTCGGCAAACAAGTGACATGATGCATTATTTAAAACTCTAGGGAGGTTATTAATAAGAATGATAAAATATAATAATAGTTTGTGTTATATTTTTCCAATGGTCAAGCATTGAACACGAAGCATTTAAAATATGTATATATCTTAACATTTCACTTTTAAATTAGATAAGAATAATTTGAAATCGTCAGCATACAAGTGTCATGATGCATTATTTAAGACTCCAGGGAGGTTATTAATAAGAATGATAAATTATAATAATAGTTTGTGTTATATTTTTCCAATAGTCAAGAATTGAACAACGAAGTATTTAAAATATGTATGTATGTATCTTAACATTTCACTTTTAAATCAGATTCATCGCGGAAAAGCCAACATTTTCATTCTTCACTTCGGCCTACTACACATATGTATGTACATACATATTATATATGGACGCTAACGTAGAGGTTTTAGCACAGCGTATTTCCAACAGATTTATCGCATGCGTCCGAGGAAAAAGGAAGGGTTTTGTAATGGAATCATTAAACGAACGTCAGCTCTGATAAGTCTGCGAAGCTGCCGCGCCGAATGACCCAGATATGGCGTAGTAGAGAACCATATCGAAGTTTCATATTCGGGCAAGTTGTTAAAAGCGAACGACCGAATTATCGCTGCTTCTTCGTACACTCCTGCATGTATCAGACATATGTACATATATAAAGTAACAATATGTATAGACAAGCGATGGGTACAACCCACCTCTATCGGTGGATGCAACTCTTTTTTACGGTCTCGGTCTGTGGTCTCGTAAAATTAAGTTAGGCATGACGCACAATGGGGTAGCCGGTAACGTTTTACGGAACGCCGTTAAATAGTTCGTAATGGGTTGTGCGGCTTCCGACAAAATGGGATAACTTTTTATTAAAACGCGGACAAGGATCTGAACGTATGACGCGTGACTATAATACGGAATATCTTTTGAGAATTTATCACGCCGTGGCAGCTGCCACGCATTCGAAATCACCGGTGTCGGTAAAATTAGTGGCCGTGATAATTTCATTGAAACTTCATCTACGAGCTGGTAGGTGATTCAATCTCGTTGCGAAAACTTTTTCGGGTTGAAAAATAGATGAGTTCGAAAGAGGCGAGTTCGAGCCCGAGATATTGAAATCCCTCTATATCGAGTTATCAGCGAGTTCAAATGTGCGGTAGGTAACAAAATAAAAGTTTGGCGGATAGTTGATGGAGTGTTTGAATACATTCGTATAGGTATACATATATAATACGTATGTAGTATGAGTCGACTTTATATTTAGCATAGCGAATGTATGAATTCGTATTTTCATCGTGAGTGCTTTTTTTTTTTTGAATTTGCGGTATATTCAATTTCTATGCTTTCAATGAAATTGAGATATACATATTTAAATTTTAATCAAAAAGTCATTAGTCAACGTATTTTTCAACGTATCAACGTCAGTTCTCCCATTTTCCGACGAAATTTTCACCAATTCAAATCACACAGCTCATGAACGTATTGGAATCTTATATTTAGTCACAGGCCGTTGAAATATAAACAAGTTACAAATATCAGAAAAATTCGTTAGTGTTGATATGACTCATTCTTTTGATTAGATAGATTAGGAAATTTTCATATAAAATTTTATTTGAAGAGTTGTATAATTTTTTGCTTGTTTAAATGTAATAAAATAAACATTAACATATTCATAATTAATGGATTTAAATTGGTAATTTTTTTTTTATAATAACTGAGGCAAAAAAATATTTGATTACGTGAAAGGAAAGGTTTTCTGAAATGTGCTATGTACAACTAATTTTCTAATTCTAGCGACATGTGCTATGTTCATACATAAAAGTAAAGACACAGACAGTCATAACCATAAGTGAGTCATCAAGTTTGATGGTGTGTAAGGAACAAGAGAAAGAAGCATAAGCCTGGAGGTACTGAGATGTTAACTGAAATTGTGGGTCTTTTTATGAGTATTAACCATTTACAACTAGAAAAGCCTCGCAAATATATGTATACACATGTAGATATGTTAAAATTTTAAGTAAATCAATGGAAAAGGCAAAGAAAACCCACGAGTTTTTATTAAAGAAGTTATGATAGGCAAATATATTTTTTTCTTAATTTAAAATCCTGAAAAAATATCAAAAATCAATCAATTCACGTTAAAAGCATGCATTCGGATTGCAAAGGATCACTTCGATCGGGTTCAATTTGACTAAATTGAGTTATTAATACAGTTTTGTTAATGATATATTCAATCAGAGCACACTACAACAAATAACGTTCCATGTTTTTCAATATACATACATAGTGTATTAAAGCTGTGAGACTTAACTTAAACTTGCCTTACTGGTATAAATTGGAAAGATAAAAATATATAAAAGGCGAATTTTGAGTGACTTGGAAAAATATAATTTAATACTCATTCAGTATGCTTCAGTCATATGGCCTTCTTATTATCAAAACCATATAGATCATTTTGAGACAATTCAGAAGCGTTTTCTGCGCTATTTATTGCCATAAGACTGGTCTTGTAAGATTTCTGCCAACTTATAATGACAGACTCTCTTTTTTCAAGATCTCTAGTTTGTCTGATCGCAGAAGGGTTTCTGATTTGTTACTTTTATACAAGATTGCTAATGGTATCCTTGACACATCTGTTTTGAAAAAAATTAATGTTAACGTTAATGCCCGATTCACCAGATGTAGAAAACAGTTCCATCCACCAATTTGTCATAACAATACATCATTTTAATAGTGCAATCGCACGGATATGCCGTCTATACGATGGTATGAATGATTGCCTTTACCTTATTGCTGACTCTATCAGTACTTTCAGGGCTAAGGTGAAGAAGCAAATGTGAGGTTGATTTGCTTCTTCACCTTCATTTTTATTCATTGTTTATTAATTTTAATTTTTATTCATTTTTTGTAATTTTTCTTTTCTTTTTTGCTTTATATTACCATGTGGTGCTCACTGTACATGTATATATAATATTTTCATTAATATTTGTATATTTTTGTCTCATTGTACTGCTTCTTTTTTTTATATTTTATTATGTACTAGCTGAACCCGGCATGTGTTGCAATGCCACAATAACGCGTGCAATTCCCGTTCCCGTTCCCGTTCTTGTTTCCGTTCCCGTTCTCGTTCACGTTCTACAGGCATTCAATTTTATATATATGTAGGTATAGATATATTTGTTGACGTGGGCCATACGCTGTGTGTTTATGGTACAGCCCTGAATGGTCAGTACATTCGAGTGCGAGGTAAGCGCGACGCAATTATTGTCACACTCGCGGCGTAATGCGTTGAAGGCGGGAGGATTACTTTCGCGTCAGTAAAATCTTAATTACGCATTTTATTATTAAGATAATTTTTCCCGTTTTTTTTTCACGGTAATCTTTCCGGACTTGCATACAACAAATCCTGAAAGTTCCATCGTAATCGGTTCAGTAGTTTAGGAGCCTATACGAGACACACAGACAGACATTCAATTTAATATATACATATATGTATACTATCCCGTTCCCGTTCCCATTTGTCGGAAAAACGCAGGCAGCGAACACGTTGGTCGCAACGTGAAAACCTTTGAAATTATAGAGTTGCAATGACAACCCATTCCCGTTTTTCCGGTTTCCGTTCAAAAAATTAAGTTATATAAATTGGAAAACTAGATCTAGATTTTAATTACCAACCAGATCTTGTCAAAAGTGATATTCGAGACAATGGAATACATTTTTCGATTCTTGATGGGATTTGAATACCCGACATCTCTACTGATGAAAAAATAGTTATAATATACTAGCTGGACCCGGCATTCATTGCAATGCCACAATAACGCATGCAATTCCCGTTCCTGTTCCCGTTCCCGTTCCCATTTGTCGGAAAAACGCAGGCGGCGAACACATTTAACGTCTCTTCAAAGCCGTGTCGTCATAAACTAACTGGTAACGTGGTTACCAACGAACAAATTTCCTTGACTACACAATGGCGCTTCAAACATTCGCGTCGGTAAAATCGTAATTACGAATATTATTATTAAGAGGTTTTTCCCGTTTTTTTTCACAGTAATCTTTCCGGACATGCATACTACAAATCCTGAAAATTCCGTCGTAATCGGTTCAGTGGCTTAGGAGCCTATTCGAGACACACACACAGACATTCATTTTTATATATGTATATAGATATTTTATTTTATTTTATTTATAGAAAAATCGAAAGACAACGGGATGTACATAGATATGTATTAAAAAACAAATAGTAAATATATAATATATGTAACATCCGAGTCCAATTACAGATTTTTACAAAAATTATAAAAAAAAATGAAAAAGATAAATATAGGGAAAACAAATGAAAAAGAAAAGAATAAAGGCTATAACATGACAAAAAAGTAGAACATTACATAATTAAACTATAGTATTAAAATATTGGAAAAAGGTTATAAAATAGAATATACGAAGAAAATGAAATTTACAAATATAAAACAAATGAAAAAGGTAAATACAAAATAAACAAATGAAAAGGAAAAGAATGAAAGCTATAATATGACTAAATAGCACATTACATAACTAAGTATAAAAATATTGGAAATATTGGAAAAAGGTTATAAAATAGAATAGGAGAAGAAATGAATCAATCGGTCAAGATTCTCTTGATGTTAGACCTGAATTGATGTAGGGAAATACCAAATACATAGATCAACCTCATTCAGATCTCCGTTAAACATACGATAAACGCGCTACAGATAAGAATATTTTTGGGAATTAGTATTTAAAGGATCAAGTGAAAAGAGCAACGCGTCTAGAGTACCGAACTGGGATTCTGAAATTAACCTTATTCAGTAAATCAGAACAATCAAGGAAACCATTTATGAGCTTAAAGAAGAATATAGCATCAGTATGTCGTCGCCTGACAGAAATATTGTTAAAAGAAAGGATTTTTAAAATGTCGGAAACAGTAGAATGGGTATTGGTAGGAAAAAGGTAGCGATTTAATAAATTTAAGTTGAACTTTCTCAATACAATTAATATGGGATATATAAAAGAAGATGTGGCAATTTAAATAAAATAAAATTCCATCTGATTAATTACAATCTTTAAAACAATATGGCACTTTAACAATTAGTTATTGTGATAATATTACCTTAATAAGCACTAAGGAGGCAATAAGCATGTTCATACACATTTATTAGGGTGGACAAAATATCATCATCGTCCAACTTTCCAAATGCAAAGGGAAAGTTTCGAGAGTTTGCTCATTTATGTACAAATGCTGGAGCTTTCCGGGTCGGTTTCCGAAAAACAATAAAAACCGGAATAACATCCGGTTTCATAGCGCTCCGGGGGTCGGAGAGAGACTAGTTCGGACACCCGACATTATCCGTGAGAGTTCGCTCGAGCGAAAAGGGCTGGCACGTGACGCCCTTACGCCCCTAGCCCCTTCGTTCACGCGCATCATTCTCATTTAGTATCCAATTTATCCACATCCGGAGTTATGGTCACCCGACGTTAAAAGAAACACGCCCAAAACGAGTCGCGTAATGCCTTATTACTCAGTTTTCCTTGAGTCATCGTCTCTCTCTCTCTCGATCACAAATCAAGCCCACCCCATTTCCCTCCCCCTCTGCCGTATCACGCCTTCGATAAAAACGGGAGTTTTTAATTAAAAATGCGCTTTTGCTTTTATCAACCCTTTCGCTGCCGCGTTCTGCCTGGTGTGAATTTTTTTTATTGTTTCATTTGTTTGGACGTGACCGAGTGTTTCGGCGCTGGACGCGTACTGGGTATTTGCGGAATAATGCGAGCTAAATCATGGTCTCTACAGATATTATGTCGCGTGTTTTCGCTTTTTAAATTAACCCATTGATGGCTGAATTATTTCCTTTATTTTTGACGTAAACTTTGATTTTGAAAGAGCAGCTGTGTTGGTTTTGAAATTTAAGGGTTTCGCGTCAGAGTTTCACCAACAGTTCTAAACTAGTTAGGAAGCGTACGTTTCAGGTCATATTGTTTAATGGGAAATCGTTCAAAATTATAATTGATATATAATGTATAAAATTGGAATACATAAGTTATTTTATTTTGTATATTTCGATACATTATGAGGAGAGCAAGTCAAAATATATCGGTTTTTGAGATCTTTTTCCTATCATGATTTACATTAGCATTAGAATAATATAATACTATAATTACTAGCAGAAATAAAATAATATTGTAAAATAGAAAATGATCAATAGATCAGTGGCTATTCAAATATATACATATAAGACGCATTGTGAACATAATTGATTAATAATAAAAATCAAAGTCAAAATAAAAGACAAAAGTCACTCACATTTTTGCAAATACAAGTAAAAATTGTATTAATCTTTCATATATATTTTTCTTAGAAAAATATTTTTGCTAGTAAATTATATTAAATTAATTGATGTAAAAAGCAACATTGTTGTACGTTGGTTGAGAATTTGGCGATGGTTTTTCAGTCAAAAAATCCTGACGTGATTCAATATCGCAGAAGCTATAGAAATTGAAAAAATTTTGATTATCGTCAAAATTTTATATTTTAGTCACAATCTACATATACCATCTGAGCTGTGTGTATTTTATATTTATTTCTGAAAGGAAAAAAAATCATATTGTACATATAATACATTTTCTAAAGAAAATGCTCATTCACAATAAATACTATGCTGAAAAAATGTACCAAAGAATTAATTTCTTATTCAATACAAGGATTTATTTTTAATGTGAAAGAGTTCCACTGTGTGGACTATTGTATTATATTATCGTGAAATATGTCAATTTGAGTCTTCAAGAATTTGAAATGCTGTTATTAAATATTGAATGGATTACAGTTCGGCTCCGATCGAGGCCTTGATCGTTCGAAATTAAATTTTCACAAAGCTGTCCACTTTTTGATAAGCGCCGGTTGTAAATTTCCCATTTGCGGAAATGCTTTTTCGTTTCGCCGGAATAATATAGAATTATTAATGGCGGTCGAGCAGTGAAACATGAGCTCGTAGGGCACAATATGTTTTGTGGTGCTGGTCAGCTCCCGATTGTTGGCTCTGAACTGCATATCTGGCATTGCATGCGCAATAAATGTGCAATGGGCGACTGCATAGCTGATGCATAGCTTCCTGTCGCCAACTACATTTATGACATTTTTACTAATATCTCAAAATAGCAATATTACTTCGTACGTTTCTTCGTCGATAGTTTGACACACTTCTGTAATGCACACAGACCATATTCCAACGACAAAGTCTATTTCAACTGGTAACATTTATGACACATAACAATGAAAAGTTAAATTGATATTCGTACAACGAGTCATAATTTTTATATTGCTATCGTTTTAAGATATATTTAGTACAATATGGTTTTTAAAATTATTATTAATTGAAATCACACAGAAGCTTGAACAACATTGACAGATTTTCAAAATTTAAGTCGGTTATATTGTTGATTATTCGTATGTACGTGCAATTTATTTTGATTTTTAAATCCGTTTTATTGTTCATGTCTAATATTGTGTTCACAATACATCTTAGCTTGATTCTAATAAGCTATTAATCCAGTCATCATTTTCGGAAACAAATTGTGTTTAGGTAATCTATAGGTAAACCTGAAGGATATAAACATCTTGTTGTAATCACCGAGACTCTTCACAAATGGATTAGTATAGTTGTTAGTGATTCTGTCATAGAACCTTTTGGTTATGTAATATCTGCAATTAATGGAATGTTTTCTATTGGGACTGTTATCTTTTTGGGTTAGTATAAATGATTTTTACATACCTCCTTTACGTTTCACGATTACAATTCAGAAAAAAGTTTGCCTCTTATCCGATCGTTTTCATACTTTGCCATATTGCTCATTTTGGTCATCAATATAAGTAAATGGATCCTCCGCCATTACGATAGAGATAAAATATCGTTTAAGAAGCTTTTCAAGTCCGAACATTTTTAATCTCGGTGACAGTTGGTAGTCATTAATTTTATACATAGATGGCGGTAGTAAAAAAAAATTATTGGTGTTTTATTCAAAATAATAATTCTAGGTTAGGGTATGTTTGTGTGTAGGAAATGAAATAATTAACCCATTTATATGTTATTATTGATTTATGTTGGGTTTTGAATGATTAGTATTACAGGCACTATAAGTTATTGCGTGATTTGGTATATTGAAGACGTATCTTACCTTGCATTTTTGATATACGATTGTATTAATTAAACAGTCATATACTATAGTACTAGTCTTTCAAAAATTCTTCACAAGGACGATGACCTCATAATCAAATTTTGGGAAAAAAACAAACTATACTGGATGCTATACAAAAAAACTTAAACCAAAGTAAGACATTAATTGGATTGTATTATACATATGTACATATTATACATCTGAATTATGCTTATTTATACAAAAGTTACATATTAGTTTGGTTGCTGCTAGCCAAACCTTGGTTTTTGTCTCCAGGTTGATCGTTCCCTATCAGAGTTTGCCAATTTATACGATTTTCATAGAGAAGGTTTCAATAAATTGGCAACCTTCACCCATTTTTCGCAATTTTCGAGTTTTCAACAACTTGAATTTCACTGATTCATACAAAAATGCTGCAAATTTGTCTTTAAATATCTCGCAATTTTCGAGTTCTTCAGAAATTCGACATTTGTCGATTTATATAAACAAATGCTTCGAAATTGTCAAAATGTATCCATAGATGTTTGTTCAAATTATTCTAAAAATTGTATATCGATGTTTCTAATTGGTCAAGAAGGCGCATTGGGGCTTGCCTGTTTGGTCTTCCTGGTGTATATACAATATGTATGTAAAATATAAAATAAAATATTCTAGGCAAAGTCATAATTCAGATTTAAAGTTTTCAATAAATAAAATCGATAAAAACCGACTTGGAATTTAGCAAACACAAAGATTTACATAACACAACAAACATAACGATATAATAATCTGAATTTTCATAATGTTTAGTTGATATAATACATTGTATCTATCTATGTACATGCTTTTACAAATATACGCATAAGCTTGGGGGCTATATAAATCATTGTCAAATCAACTCTCATGGGTGACATTATTTTCAAAAACGGAGTTTAATTAATATATGCGAAAACCGCTTGTGCATTTTCATACGAGGGATTTTCCGCAAACGCAGTAAAATACGACATACATTGAGAAGTACACAAAAATATCGCAACAAGCCATGCGATGCAGCTTCATAAGGAGGTGAATGATGTAATCGTAAAATATACGATGGAAGGACTCGTGAACCATTTCATTTTCAGGGGTAGTTTTGCGAATTCCAAAAATGAAACTGTGCCTTATAAACCTCGCTACGTCCAAAAACCAGCACTAGTAAGGTTTTTATGAACAATCATCAACTCGTGAAATTTTTATGTCGAATATTTACCACGCTGGATTTTTTTATTAAACTGTAGAAGCCATGAAATCCGTTAAATTATTTTTTTGGCAAAGTGAAACCATTTTCGCAACGCAATAAATAAAACTCTTCTTATTAACAGATATACTATGTACATACATACATAGAGTAAATGAAATTTTAAACCAACTTATTCAAATATAAAATATTATAGTTTCTATTATCTTTACTACAGTCCGAAAAAATATTTATATTTTTTTTATTTAGATTTTTTTTATCTATATATATAAAATATGAAAATTGGACTTCCGCCACTTTCAAATATCATATGTTGACCACTTTCATATATTATATAGAACTTCTTTTCCATTATATGTTGACAATTTATAATACATAGAAAAGAGGTTATTCAAAACGGAATACAATAATTAAAAATTTAAATTATTTTATTTCATAAAAATAATTAGTTATATCTTTAAAAAATTACAAAATTTTATATGAAAAAACTCATCTTCATATACCTACCTATTATTTTTTCTTTTGATGTTCAACCTCTAGGTAGATATTTTGACTGTAGCAATGCTATCTAATTATTAAATTATATCGTTCTTAATTAAACGCAAAACTTTTGCTTTGCTTAAACTTTCACTGTAGATTGATACGGAAGAAGAAAAAAATCAAGTCGAAATGAAACAGGCAAAAGAGATGAGAAAGTACTAGAATTATAATAATAAAAAAGAACCGAAATTAAATCAACGAGGAAGGAGAGCATCGCACGTATAGGAAGCTCCCAGAAAAAGTGCCTTTTAATGAACGCGAAAATTACAGCAAAGAGGTCCGTAGCCTTTTGAATGTCTGAGTGAAATTTAATTTCGTCCCACTAATTAATCTGTTTCTGAAATGAGATATTCAAATCTTTCGAAAATCTGACGAAATTAACGACGATAACTCACTGGGTGGGTATTTTTGTAGACGTTTAAATTTACCACCCCATTATATCGTGTAATTAAATAAAGCATATTAATATACTAATATCGTTGTGTATTAATATGCATAAATTAGGTAGATTGAAAAGTTTGCAATCACAAACTTTGTATGCCAGGCTTACACAAATTGAATAATAGACGGATTATGCAAATGTATTCACTACCTTATTCCATTTGCGATGATGGCTTAAATATCTGCCCAAAATATACATTAAATTATGTTACTACATTTCACTCGTTTTTGTTTTTATTCTTTCAATCGAAATACATTGCATCATTGAGAATAATGTACATCGGTTATAATTAGAATAAATTTCGTTACTAATTTAGTTTTATCAGATCACACTGATAGCTTTTCAAAATTAACTTTTTTCTTTCAACTCAATCATGTATGAATTTCTTTCCAAAATTATTCGTTGAAATATCACTCGCAGAAAATAAAATCTAAAGAAACTTAGAAACGAAACATGTGTACATAGTAAACATAAGTACAATTTTCATATACAGTAGAACCTCGATTATCCGGATTGATAAATATAAACGCAAATTTTACGAATTTGCTGCTTTTTTAAAATTTAGCTAACATTTCTTCCACCAAATCCCACATCTGTAATATAATATATACAACCAATTGATCAGGTTTGTAATATAAACATTCAAACGCTTATATGGAAAACAGATGCTTCGACGATTATTGACAGCACACGAAAATGATGAAGAAACAGCTGTCGGCTTCTCCAAGAAAATATATTTAAAGACTGTTTCTACATGGCGGCAGAAAGTTGGAATTATTTAGAGAGGTCAACATAGAAAAAATTATGGAACAAAACTCTGAAAAGACCATTAGTATGTTCCAATAAAGTTTTTAAAGTGATATAGGAGACACTACGGGAGCAATAACACAACTTTCAATATTTATTAATTTTTGATTAGTTTATATTTCATTTCTTTCATGAAGGCCTAACAGGTAGCCCCAATACGCCTTCCTGGCCAGAAACATTGTACATTTGATACAAGTATTATTAGTATTATATAGGTTCACAGTAAAAACATATCAATTAACATCGACAGAGACATATAAGGTCATATTTGTAAATTTGCAGAATTTTTAAACAATTCAGTGAAATTCAGTAAATACATATCAAATAACATCCACATTTATGATCAAATTTGTAAATTTGCAGCATTTTATACAATTCGGCGAAATTCGAGATTGCTGAATAGGTAAGGTTGCCAATTTGCTAAATCAGATAGATCGACAAACTCTGATAGGAAACGATCGACCTGGATTCACAAATCCAAGGTCTGGCCGACAGAAACCAGTGGGATTTGAGCCCGTGACCACTTTGTTCAAAGCATTATATGCTAACCACTAGTATATTCTGCTGGTTGTGGTGAATGTGACGAAGAAGATGTCACCGAGTGATTATATTGCGATGCGAACGATCCTAGATTCTAAACTTTGAATGAGGAAATAATATAAAAATGTCTGCCTCAGTGGAACAAGATGAAGAAGAAGATGAGGAAATTTGCAATGGGGATGTCGGTCCTACCCTTAGATTTCGCAATTAAGTGGTTTGAGAGCCAAGAAGATAGCAACTCAAGATAACTTATGTGTCTTAAAAGTATTCGCGATTTGGCAACGATTTCATTGAGAAGTCGAATAGCTCTTGATATACGAGCCATTCTAAAAAGAACTGTGCGAGCAGGAGGTAAATATGATATCGAAATGATGATATCTACCACGCACATAATTATTAGGTTCATAAAGTCCCAACTGTTTCAGCAACAACGGGCATGACGTATTACCACGCAGTAGCTGGAGAACGAAACGAATTAACGAGAAGTTTCTCCGAAGTTCAAGGGAATCATACACAAGCATGCCCAAAAAGAAAGGAGTAGGATAGAGATATGGGTAGTACCCATACTCTTTCTTATAAAGAAAACGAAGAAATGCTTTTTGCACTTTTTCGATAATAAGAGAGTAGTTTGCTTCATGCGGATTCCACACAATCGCATTATACTTATATACTTACTTCTAACAAGCGAGAAGAAAAGGGGTTGGATTATATATAAATACATATGTAAATGTAGACAAATAAAAATTATTCCTACTTGAATGTACTCGTATTTTCCTGTCAATTATGATGTATTCGATTACTCGGACTTTTTATTATCTGGACTACCTTCATCTTCAATTAGCATAAGAATTGTAAATAGGTTTTTGAGCTCTTTTTCCAATTATGCTGTACATTAACATCAGAATACTATAATACTATGATTACTAACAAAATTAAATTAAAATATAAAATTATCAGTAGATCAGTAGGTATTAAAATAGATATAAGATGTATTGTGAACATAATTTCGTAATAATAAAAAGCATTTAAAAATCAAAATCAAAACAATAGAGACATCTATGGACAATCAAAATTTATGATTACTAACCTAATTAAATTAAATTGTAATATAGAAAATGATCAGTAGATCGGTAGCTATTAAAACATATATAAGAAGTATTGTGAACATAATTTCGTAATAATAAAAAGCATTTGAAAATCAAAAATCTTCAATTAGTCCGGATAATCGAGGTTCTACGAGGTTCCTGATTTATTGCAGTCTTTAAAACGTTGCCCTGATTAATTGGGTTCCGTCCGTAGAGATGCGATATTATTTCGCAATTTGAAGCATTGAATTTCGTAAATGTATCAGAATTATGTCTTGATCAAATTACACACAAAAAAGGATATATTCATTGGTTTTTTATTGAAATTTCGAGGGATAATGACCCCAATCACAATTGAATTAATTTCGTTATACGGATGCGGCAAATACCGATTTGCGCATGTGATTCTCCATGACGCATAATTTGTTATAATGGTGAAAATATCAGTTTGGAGTGAAAATTGCCGTGCTATAAATTTGAAAAGCAGCATTTTAATATTCCGCTGCATATATATTTATGGGGCGTTCGGTACCGTGGATATCCGGTGTAATGTTCTGATTACGTTGTAATTTATGCTGGAGTTTCATACACACACACCCACCCAGATAGAAACTCGCGAACTATAACCGACAAAATGAGAAAAAGGCGCGAAAAAAATTTCCGCATTGCGCGAGAAGTTAGAAGAAAATTCCGAAGACTCTTTTTTGAATTGCGTCGAAAATTCTAGTTGGGTTCGTATATTTATGCTTTGTTTATTGTTTTATTCCTAATTAATCACTCGTAAAAGTTTCTATTCGATTTATAAAGGGAAATGTATTATTTATGACAAGAAAAATCAAGACAATATTCACAAACTAAATAAAACCAAATTATTATATGTAGAAATGTATGGACATAAATACATCATCATGTCAAAAAATAATATAAATAAAATGTCACTCAAATGATATCAACATATTGTCTATCACTTTCCTTAGATTTGAATTGTTTTTAGATATTTTACAATTTTTGATCCAGGATGGGGTAAGATTCAATAGATGCAGTCTTCGTAGAAATGTTGCTTGATTTATCAGCGTGTCATTAATTCTTGTAGGTCTATTTGAAGGCCAAAGTGTATTTTCATTGTCATTAAAATTCTATCCAAGAGTTAAAGGATAGCTTTCTGTCAATAAATTTAAATTACTTTGGCAAGGAAAGTTGATCTGAGTGATATTATATATATCCAAATAAATTACGTTGTGGAGATGTACTATAATATAATATTACATTCACTTCATGTAAATTTTTTTTGCTAAAAAATATTTAAATATTTACCTCTCATCTTATATATATATGTACATATACATAATATTGAATCAATTTATTTTACCTTCGCGAGAAAGACGATACTCACAAAAGGTTCTCGGAAAATTAAACGTATATTTAATTATATTCTACTCAAGAATCTACAGTGAGCGCACGTGTTTACTCCTTTATCAGGAAAGGCTCTATTCAAATCTTCCCTTAATTAAAATTACGTTAGCAGGGTTGTTTTACTTTCATTCACCCTATGTATGTATGTATATGCTCCCAACACCTGAGCTTTGCACGGCCTTAAATAAAATTGATACGTATTTTGGCGAATGTTACCCCGATGTTTACTTCGCAAGCGACTAAATATCCCAGGTTCATATTGCAGTCGGCACAGCTGCTGTCTTTGTTGTAAACTTCGTTCTAAAAAATGTTGAACCAAAATAAAATGGGACTATATGTATATGTATGTACATATTTGTGCACCAGTTGCATTGGCTGAACCGGAAGAGACTGAATTTGCATTGCCAAAAAGGCGGAGAATGCAAATTAATGTAAACTAAGACTGGCAATTCTGCATTGAGTCAAGTAAACAACACTTGTTTGAGCACCTACTTATTAAAGATGCAAAAATATTCCAAAGTCTATTTACATATATATACATATATGTATATATGAAATATTAATATGTATATGAAAAAACCGACTTCTTCAAAATTTTCGTCAAGTTAAATCGAATGGTTGATGGCACAAGAAATTTTTTTTAAATTAATGATTTTTTTATTTAGCTTCCCTTTGATACGAGGGAAGTTTTCCACTAGATTTATCGATGAAAATCCAAAATTCGTCAGACGTTTAACATAATTTATAATAGATTTTCTCAAAAACTAGTGGAATTTTCAAACACTCACATTCCTGTACTGAAGTTCTCTCATTCGTGAAACTGAGTATCAGATAATATATCCAAACAAATAAGATTTATTACGGAATCATCACGCTTTTTACATCTTGATCCTTATTTTACCTTAATGATCCTTATTTTCCCGGAAAAATGAGAATTTTGGGAATAAGAATATAACTTTCGGCAAAAGTCTTATGGAATAATTTCTTTACCCATATTTATTTACTTATTACAATTTTGCCACAGTGAAATTTCAGATTTATTAAATTATGTATTGTTATGACAAATTGGTGGATAGAAAAAAATTGTAAATATGGTGAATCGGGCATTGATGTTAAAATTAATTTCATTCAAAATAGATGTGTCAAGGACACCATTAAATATCTTATATAAAAGTAACAAATCAGAAACTTTTCTGCAATGAGACAAACTCATGACCTTGAAATAAGAGAGTCTGTCATTATAAGTTGGTACAAGACCAGTCTTATGGGATTAATGGCGTATAAGTATATGTTACAGTGAAAGCATATTTCGAGTGAAAATAAAATTTTTCACCAATTCAAGCAGTGAAATTGTATCAAGCAAGAATGAATTTTCAACATAACTCTATAAATTTAACCCTAACAACCCAATCTTAAATGAATAGGGCCAACCCTTACTTAACCTAACCTATCCTTACTCTTAAATAACACCAACCCTAACAATCTAATCTTAAATGAATAAAACCAACCCTGAAAATGTAACTTGCTATGATTTCACTGAAACGTCAGTGAAAATATATTTTCACTTGAAATATAATTTCACTGTGACATCATATATATAACGACGGTAATCTGTGTGTGTGTGTGTGTGGGTGTGTGTGTGTGTCCTAACTCTCGCCGAACATAATGAACGAATCGATAAAAATCGATTAATTCATTTTTCGACGAGATGACTTTGTCGCGACTCGAACCGATCACCCCAAATAGCCTGAATATGGGTCTAATGAGCTAATGGTCTCGGACATCGTGCCAAATCCAATTTTTCATTTCGCCTTTTTTTTTTAAACATTAATTGAAATATTCCTTCTTGCCATATAAAAATACGTAATTTTAATAATTTCATTTAGCGAGGTTTTGAACCATTTTTTTTCTTTTCATATAAAACAATTAAATATATATTTTTAATTGAAATTATTGAAATTAATTTATATTTTAGCGATATTTGAAAAATAAAATTAATTCCAAAACGCGGGATCGAGCTGGGGTCCTCGCGTTCAGAACATTCACGCTAACCACTACACTGCGGTCTCGATAGAAAAAATGCTCTAAATTACGTACATAATATTCGATTACCCTTTACAAGTATGGGGAACCAATCATTCGCGTATCTTCGGCTTTCGTCGACAATTGACTTCGGCTTTCGTCGACAATCGACAATCGACTTCGGCTTTCGTCGACAATCGACAATCGACTTCGGCTTTCGACGACAATCGAAAAAAAAATTTTTTTTCATTTTTTTCATTTTTTTCATATTTTTCGTTATTTTCATATTTTTCATTATTTTCAGTTTTTACAGTTTTTTTCAGTTTTTTTCATTTTTTTTCATTTTTTTTTCATTTTATTTCAAATTTTTCATCTTTTTCATTGTTTCCATTTTTTTCAGTTTTTTCATTTTTTTCATATTTTTCATTTTTTTCATATTTTTCATAATTTTCATATTTTTCATTTTTTTCATAATTTTCATTTTTTTCTGCCTTTGTCTTTCCGAAACCAGTCGATTCCATATCTTTAACTTTTATTCGAGTTTCAATTTCTTTTCGAAACCACCCGTTGAAATCAACGGGCCCTACACTAGTTTAATATATAATTTCGAAAGAGACTTTGTATATTTATATGTAACTGTCGTTGGGAACTTTGTAAACAGGTAAATTTCTATGAAGATATATTTTCTTTTCGATTCAAATAAATTCACCCCCAGCCTCGGGGGGCACCGAAGGCTCCAAGAGTGCAGGCGCCGGATTCTGGTATACATATAATTTCGAAAGGGACTCGGTATATATGTTTGTTTGTTCGTCACAGTCAATTTAATAAAAAAAACAAATGAATATTCAAATAAATCAATTTAAAATAAAGCTATTCAAATAAATTAAATACAATTTTTACTATAAGATTAGTCATGTTTGAGAGGTTTTTATATTACAAAGCCAGCAGCATAGCTCGGTCGTTAAGCTTCTGCTTAGCGTCGAGAGGCGCCGGGTTCGATCCCTGAATGAAAATGAATTTTTCAGAGTATGCTGTTGGTCAGACCTGGATTTGTGACTCCAGGTTGATCGTTTCCTATTAGAGTTTGCCAATTTTCTCTGATTTCATTGTTGAAACGGTTCCCGGAAAAAAAATTGGCTAAAAATCCTTCCTACCTACTATGTCACCACTATTTGAAGTTTGATTGATGTACAATAAAATTTACGTACAATTCATAGATGTCTCGTTAATTTCCGAGTTTTTCAGTGTCTCGTAATTCAGCGACGTGTACATACATATGTACATATATTAAAAAAATGCTGCAATGTTTGTAATTGGCCAGGAAGGCGCATTGGGGCTACCTGTAAGGCCTTCCTGGTATATATATAAAAAATAAATAAATACCGAGCGAAGCCGGGTAAAACCACTAGTATATGTATGTACATATAATGGAAATAAAAACGAAGAAAAATCGGACAAAATCACTTCTATTCACCGGTAGATCAATATATATTATATTTTCAGTTTGTATGGCGCAAATCGGGACGAAAGTTCAACGGTGATAAATACGATATAGGGAGAAAAGATGCTTATTATATTTTTGTTTGAAATTCTGTACGGAGTTTTCGCGCGCTATCTCCCGCGATCATCTTGAGCACAATGGCGAATTGTTCCGCGAAGAAGCAAAAGTGACAAATCATCTCAAAGAATGAACTGTCCAACTTTCGGCGAGCGGCTTTGGCAATTTGTTACGAGCCGACTAAAAAAGACCCCGCCGCCACTCGAAGGGTTGAACGACTGAGCCATTTTTCAGGGGAATTTTCAGTACGGGGCGGGCAAACACGACCGTTCGGCAAACATCGGGTGTGATGTTTGCGCAGGGAATAAAGATTTGCTTACAAAGTTTACAGCCGCGTTGACGATTATGCAAATATGTTTGTGCGGTCGTGGGTTTGCTTGCCGGCGGCCATTTTGCTCCGAAACAATGTCGTCAAATGGACATTAGTCAGAAGATCTGAACGCGGACCGTTGCAAGCTTTTCACCGTGGAAAAGCGTGGACCTCGTTCAAAGGACCTGTACGTTTTAAGGTGTACTCTGGAATTTTTCACCCTTAGGCTTCATGAGTGCTATAACCAGGGTTGTGCAATCGTTAATCGTTAATAAATAATCCAGCTCTAACTAATAATGCGACTTCAGTTCTGATTACTACTACTATTAAGACTTCCGATCCGTATACCAGCCAGCAGTGTGGCTCAGTAGTAGCGTGTATGTTTAGCACCAAGTGATTATTGGGTTCGAGCCTGCTAGACTGCTGGCCAGACTGATCATTGTTGAAAAGATTCCTTAAAATTGGCAAAAAAATCATCCGACCTGCTGTCACAAATCTTCTGTATTTTGTATGTACAATTTGTAAAAAATTATGTACAAGCCTAAAATTAATTAATTAATTGTTAATTTCGTGTTCTTCAGCTTCACGAAATACTGTATACTATAGTGATTTATGTAATAAAAATGCTGCATTGTTTGTAATTAATTGTCCAGGAAGGCGCATTGGAATTTTGTTGTCAAGCCTTCCTGGTATATATGTATGTATGTACATATGTTAAGCCAATAGTAATTTCATACAAAAATAGTGTGGCTACCATTGAGCCAGCAGTATGGCATATGTTTAGCACCAAGTGATCAGTGGGTTCGATCCGCTATACTGCTGGTTAGATTTGGGAGTTTTATGACTCCAAATCGATCGTTTCTTACCAGAGTTTGCCAATTTTATTTGATCATTGTTGAAACGGTTCCTTAAAATTGTCAAAAATCATCTTTCCTGTTGTCACAAATCTTCTATTTATTGTTTGTACAATTTGTAAAAATTATGTACAAAATTTAAATCCACAGATGTCTCAATGGATTAATTATTTAATTAATTAATTAATTATTTGCTAATATCGTTTTCCCCAGCTTCTCGAAATACAGTAATTTGTGTAATAAAAATGCTGCATTGTTTGTAATTAATTGTCCAGGAAGGCGCATTGGAGTCTTCCTGTCAAGCCTTTCTGGCATATACATGTCTATGTAAAATAAAATGAAATAAAATACCGTATAGTGGTCGCTACGCGAGCTATATTTGGGCGTAGTTAATTTTTCCAGTATTATCCTATTGGCCTCTTTTTACATACCTCCTTTACGTTTCACTAACGATTACAATTCAGGAAAAAGTTTGCCTCTTATCCGATCGTTTTCATACTTTGCCATATTGCTCATTTTGGTCATCAATATAAGTAAATGGATCCTCCGCCATTACGATAGAGATACAATATCGTTTAAGAAACTTTTCAAATCTGCCCGGCGAGATACTCGGTGACGTTTACCGTTGACGTTTGTTTATTAGTTTTAAACATAGATGGCGGTAGAAAAAAAATTGTTGGTGTTTTTATTCAAAATAATTTCTATAGATGCAGTTGACAAGGGTTTACAATATAAAACATAATATGTATTTTAATAAAATAAATCAGAATAAAATAAATAAACAAGTACTGAATATTTTAATAAAATAAATCAATAACAATCTCAATATTTTCGTGTTAAATATTTAAGATAAAATATGTCGTTTCCTTTTTCTCTCTGTCGAGGAAGTTTATACCTAATTTTGTATTTTGTCTTACTCTTACATTTAACGACATCGGTCTGTCCGCCTGTAATAAACATTATTTCCTGTTTTTAACCATTCGGCTTCTTTGAGAGTATTGTTTTAAAATAAAATGAACATCCCTTCTGGCAGCCTAATAATGTCTCGCTTAGATAAAAAAAGTATTTAGTTTATAGTAATTTCATACAAAAATTGTCCAATGAACGGTCAGAGCGGATACTAAAATACCATAAGTATTCATTGCAGTAATTTCCTTTCAAAAGATGCGAGAACAATATCAATTTCTTGACTAGTATTCGTCCGTTATTAGTCGAAAAAAAAGTTTCACGCCCAAAAATAGCTCACATGGCAAACACTGGTTTACTATATACTACATATGTATATATGTATGTACAATTTCGCTAATACGTACCTTCATAGGTTTACATATACTGCATACTGTATAATACAATATCACAAATTCCTTATCATACATATATTTATCAATTTCATTTTAGAAACTAGACTTAAAATTTTGATGAAATTCTTAATTGGAAAATATTCTATTTATCAAATATACTAAATAAAATTATTGATAATAATAAATCTTGAAAAAACTTGATTTCGACGAATACAAATTTATGACTCGGATTTTTCAGCCTTGGTTTTATCATACTTAAGCAGAAATGCTTTATTTAGCTTAAGATCAAATGCTTTTAATTTGTGTTCATGAATTATGCACAAATTTATTCATAATTTGGATAATTATTGCAATACACCTCGAGTGCTGTTTTTTGCGGTTTATTATAATTGAAATCGCCTTAATTCCAGTTTTCATTATAAAAACTCTGTTAAAATCATACATATATAGACAATATATGTGTATTCAATTTATTAAATAAATGTGTTTACCAATTTAAATATAAAAGCAATATGTCAAATAGTATTAAAATGAAAAATAGATAATAAAGGAAAATTAATGACAAAAAGAAGTGGATATTAATACTTGTTTCAGAATGTAATGTCAATAAAATATATTAAAGAATGAATTCGATAGATAATGTTAGTGTATAAATTAATTTATACACTAACATTATCTATCGAATTCATTCTGTTATTTGTTATTTGGAAACGCAAATCGTTTAAATTACTTTAATTACAATGTTTATAATGTAACTCAGTTAAGTCACGAAAACAAAATATTGCGTTTGAAAATCAATTATATAATCTATGTACAGAATGGTCCATAGGTAATGGACGTGTTTTTAATCGATATTAATCACTGTCTGAAAAGAAAAAAAACCTGTGGTGATGGTTCTTCGACTTCTTACTCTATGCCATTCATGTAAATAAACATGATAAACAATTTTCTTGAACCAGAACTCCAAAGACGAGGAATCAACAGGGAAAAAGTATTATGAAGACTGCAATAAAAATTCGAAACAACCAAATCAACAAAGAAACACTGGAAAAAGTGGAAGCGAATTAGCGAAAATGGTTCCAAATCGTGTATTCGTGAAAATGATCATTATTTGCATTTCAATTGGCATACTTTTACCTTTATTTTTTTGTCAATAAATAATTTACACACAAAAAAATGTATGGAGTACTGTTTTATTTACATATGTACATATACATATCGTTACCGTGGGCCACCCTGTATATTGGATTTTTCATAAAATGCCCAGTATGTATTTTGAATAAGCTGATTTAGAACAGTGGTGTATTTTCTTTTTATATTACTAATTTGTAAGTGTTATAAAAAAGGTATTAAATTTGTTATTAATTTCTTGAAACAATTGTTTCAAGGTTTGATTGTCGTGTTAAAAATTCAATAAAGAGCGAAAGAAAAACTAGAAAAAAACACTGATGTAGCAGTTCGATTTACTTTTATGTTAATCTGTGTTTATTTATCAATGTTCGGTCCCTTATCTTTATGATGGTCGTCGAATAACAAAAGGAAAAGCCGTTTTTGTTCAGTGCGGATCAGCACTTTAGTCTCACGTAGTAGACGTTGGTAGACGACGTGTTAGTGAGCTAAATAATCCCTAAAGCCTCTATAGGTTTTATCTTATCGACCCAACGAGGCTATTCGGGTCGCTTTCGTCTCTATTTTAAAAAAGTTTATTTCATAAAAAAGGGAAAATATCCAGTTACCGTCCGGTTAATTTTCTCGCGAATTCATCTTATTATTATGATGAGCACGAACTTTGCGCAATAATAAAATTTTCTTCTTTTTTTTAACAATTTCAGTGACTCTACACAAACGTTTTTCTTTGCGTTTAAGACTTTTTAGCACTTTGTAGAATTTTTATTTATTTTTTGGGCGTCTGCGACAAGCGGTCCTTTTTTACGATCGCCTTTATTCGAAGAGTAATTTGGAAATATTCACATTTTTACATACCTACAAGAGCTTTTTGGACGTTTAATGTCCGGAGCAGCGCCTTGAAGCGAAATTAAAAATAAAAAATGAGAAAAAAGTTGGCAGGAAACCTGTTTCGTTTTTCCGACAAGCAGGAATGGTAAAGCGTCCTGAAATACCGTTGCGATAGGTTGTTAGCCTGGAGACGAGACTCAGGGGTCGTTAATCAAGGGGCTGCAGCTGCAGGGGTGACTCTGATAATAGACTGACTTATTTTTCTAAGCCATACTAAATGGAAATGTTTGCAATTTTCCTTTATTCCACACAAGTTTATTATTTAAATTTGAATGCTTGTTTGTTAGCCTACAAATACATAGTTCTGTAGTGGTTTTTTATTGCTTTAAAATAGTTAAAATCTAGCAAATTTTAGAAAACATATATAAATATATACATATATGTACATATATATTTGGCTTTTAAAATTATCTAGATAATTGATTATGCGTTTTTAAAAGCAATAAAAAATACCAATCAGTAGAAAAAACATCTGACTATTGACTCCAATACTCACTTTTGGCACAGCAATACTAAATTTTGAGTTATAGACTGAAAAAGCCAAAAATCTGTAATAATTGTGCTTTTTTTAAATACTTATATCTCATAAACGAGTAGAAGCCAATAAAAAATATTGTCATATTCGAATTAAGTGGTTCGAATTTAGATTGAGTAGTCTCCGCTTCGGTACGGAAAAAAAAGTGAAATATTGTTGCTCAGTGTAATTAAACATTTTTACATATGCATATGTATATTATAGCTCGTTCACAGAAGACATGTACTAATTAATCAGAGTAACTAATTAATAATATGTATATGTGCTTTAATAATGTATGTAAATAGGAACTAAATTGCATTTATAATGCTACCAAGCCTAATCCTAGACTTAATACGTTTTTGATGTAACGTAATTTGTATGGGCTTAAGTCCATATAACGAAAATTCTAACAGAACGAGCTTGATCAATATTTTATACATATGTACATATGTATGAATGCAACACGGGTGTGAATTTCGACGAATATCGTCAATATTCTCGTTATTCGACAGGTGAAAATCCAACCAGATGATATCTCCAGACAACCGCGAATATCGTAATAAAATATTCTTTTCGTTTTGAATAAATCGCTAGCTTTAAAACAAGGCCGACACCTAACTTTATACGCTTTCCATATTTCCAGCCTCTCTGGAGTCTTGACTCTTTTCATACACGCCGCTTCTCGACCCCACACCACACACCATAACACACCCCATGCACGCAGTAATAAAACATCAGAATATTTTTGAACACATTTTTTCATAAATAGGATTAATAAAAGAAGCGGAGGTGTACTAACGAAGGCGTGAACGCTTTTTATATAATAAATTTTGGCATAAATTTTGTTTATATATAAAACTCTATCATCGCAAAGTTTGGAGGCTTACATATAGTTTAATAATTATAGCCGAATGTTTCGAAAGAGTGAAAGTTTTCATGAATTTTGCATAGAAGCCCCTTATCTACATTCTAAGTTATAGTAGGGATCTCAAATTCAAATTTATTTAATTTTAGTATATTTAATACTTTATCACTGTACGTAGCAACAATAGGTAAAGTTTTGTGACCATGTGAAAATTTTAACTCGAGATTTTGACTGATTTGAACATTTTCAAGGTCCAGAAAACATGTATGGGTTTGTGTATTTGTCTATTTTTAATATTTTTTAATACACCGTTAGTCCTATCGAATTGAAACTTAGTAACCGGAACCGAAATGCTGATTAATACTACATTTTTTTTTTAATTATTAAGTTGAACGGAGTGGTACCTCCCATTATAGGTTTCCTCTTTTTGTTGCTCAACTGATCAGACTGAAACTTAAAACTGTAATATGGAATATAAATGATAAGTTAAATACCGGAAGTAGTACTTTTACTCTAGAGAACCGAGGTTTTTTTATAAAAAACCTTTCGATATACATATTGAATTGAAATTCCATTTCTAGAAGTTAAAAATTAATACCGAGTAATATATAAAATTTAGTCAAGACCCGTCAACCGGAAATGGCAGTTAACTCTTGTTCAATTTTTCTTCCACTATTTTTTTCAACCGTTTAAATATGTGTGCTCTTCACTAAAAAATCTAATATCTTTTAGTAAAATCTAAATCCTCGTATCAATTTCATATAAGTACACAGCACATTTTTCAGAATCTTTACATTCAGATTAGGATTTTGTTACAGTTTTAATAGTATTTAGAGCTTTAAAAAATCATTATCTCAATATTTTACGCCATATACCATAATATAAAAAAAATTACATTATTTTATATACTGTATGTACATATGTACAACTTGATAATGTATGTATGTACAACTTCAAGTTTTACTATTATTTAAGTAAAACGTAAATTTTTCAGCGAGGACTACTTTACTGGTGAATTTATAAATACATAAATATATGTATATGTGGTTATAGGTGAAACTTATTAATTTAGAATTCTTCTAAGCTTTGTGTAATTTGATCATATTATATTATACATGTACATATAAATATGTAGATAGATAGAAAACTTCATTCTAAAGTTTTTAATGTTCATCAAGAACAAAGGTAGAATTTTAAATGTAGATTTAAAATATATATTATATGTACATAGTTTCCAATGAATCGTATTTTACAGTTAAAATTATACTAGTCATAAGTTAAGTTAAGCCAAGGTGTTATCTTTTTAATTCAAGTATTTCTTGAAAACTACGCACTTTCTACAGTATACTAAGAAAATTCATCACACACTTCATATCTATAATCAAGGTAATCAAGTAGAAGAGGATCTCTCTAGAGTTGTATAATTCTAGCAACTGTCAAAGATATGCTTGAAAGTTTTTCGTCTTGAGATAATCTCGTACAAAGTTCGTTCGCGGTTTGCGCTTAACTTTCTATTTGTATCTCGGCCTTGTGGAGACATCTCTTAATTATTATTCCACCTACGTTATCATCACTCCTTCATTCCCGACTATGTTGGGGGAGTGGCTCTTTAAGCGCACCAAATTACCCAAGGTCTGGGGAGAGGACAGGGGGGTAACTTGGGCAAACTGCCGTCGCTTTTACGGCAAATTGCCCCCCCATCTCTAAAAATCTCCACGTATAGTAGAGACGTCTACCTATTACGGCTTCGTTGAAAGTGGCTGAACTTGCCTCCCCCCCCTCTCTTTTGCTATAATTTTTTTTTCTCTCCGTCTTTAAAGTTCCGGCCTGCGCTATAAATTAATTAAACCGTTGTTAAAAAGTTAATCTTACTGCCACAATTGCTCAGAGTTATTAGAGAGTTGAGCGCCTCTGGAAGCAGCCGGTCGCGTTACATAATTGATAACTATAGGACTACGTCGACTAAAAAAAAAAGTACACCACATCCGAAGCAAAATATTAGATAAGGATCGATAGAACAAAGTTTCACAGGTATGACAGTTTAACGTTACATAAAAAAATTAAATATGTACGTCATTATTATCATCGAAAATATTTATTAGAATAATTCTCGATTTATTTTAAAAAGTCACAGCCTTCGGCAAAATTCGAACTGTTAATATTGTAGCATATGCTAAAAGGAGCCGCCGTTATAATTGGTTAACGAGGATTGTCTCCAGGCTTAAGTGTTGTCGGCTAACAATGAAGACCCCCGAATGGACTTAGTGGTCGGTAACGGCATTCGGTCACTTCCCGCTAGAGTTCTCAGAACTGAGAGCGCGAAAGCGTGGAACTACGTATCTGGTACGTGACTATAACAATAGGTAAACAAACGCGTCGAGGAAGATGCAGTGAGCGACCTGCTCTTTATAAGCAGGTACTTAGGCCATATGAAGTCATTCTCCTTAATCACCCAATAAATGCTGTGAAGCGACTTTGGCCTTTTATTTGGATCCTCCACCCACCACTACGCAACAATATTTATGTACATAGTGATAAGCATTTTTGTAGCTAATACTATGTACATTAGTTTAAGTTTGATTGGATTAACAGCATACATAAACACACACACACACACGTTTTTAAAATATACCCTGAAAATAGGATCAATGACCGATTCTGGTTAAAAGTCGGCAAAAACTCGAGATCGAATTTTTACATGATCACAAAACTTCATCTATTGTATTAATACGTATGTACATTAGTATTCGCAACGCGAGCTACATTTGGGCGTTTTTCTAGTAAAATAAATAAACAAGTACTATGTATTTTAATAAAAGAAATTACGTAAATATTTTCGTGTTAAATATTTTGGATAAAATTCTCGTTTTATTTTTCTCTTTGTTGGGGGAGGTTTATAACTACTTTTGTATTTTGGTTTGCGCTTATGTTTAACGACGTCGGTCCGTTCCTCAATTATTTCCTGTTCTTAACTATTCGATTCCTTTGAGAGGATTATTTTTAAATAAAATGAACCCCTGCTGGCAGCTCAATAATGGCTTGCTTAGAGAAAAAAGTATTTAGTTAACAGTAATTGCATACAAAATAGTATTAATGAATGGGCATAGCAGGTACTAAAATTCCATAAGTATTCATTGCAGTTAATTAATTTCAAAAGGTGCGAGAACAATATCAGTTTCCAAAGGCAGACTGGTCCTTCCTTAGTCGAAATTCGTCCTTCATTAGTCGAAAAAAAGGCTCATAACCAAAATATAAACTACTCCCAGAAACAGATAACTTGGCGAACACTGACGTACATCAATACAATAAAAATTATACAATACATATGTACATATGTAAATTTTTAAAAGTCTAAAAGTATACACTTAGGCTTTACATACTATTATATTATTTCGCCGTGATACTTATTCGTTTATAAAAGTCAATATACTTTTCTTATATATTTATAAAATACAATTCATAAAATATTGTAAGAAGTGGGATGATTGTTAATGCACTTGATACATAAACTGTAAGCATCAGATTTATTTCCGTTGAAAAATAATTAAATCAATACAGCTTTTCAGCATTCATTAAGTTTAATGTAAGACATCATACTAGGAAAAAAGAATGATTATATTGTTTAGACGATTATCTTTCCAATCTGCCAGGGTCTTCTCAATGTGGAACGTCCTTAATTAGACATTGAGAATCGCTCAACGTCTCAAAGTCTCAACTTAATTCGAGTCATTATTTAAAATGAACGAATGAGTCTTTGTCGCAACGAATAATTCCTATCGAGTTTCGCCAGTAAATACGATGGAATGAAACAACATAAATAACACTCAAAATGAGATCATTATCGTTGCATTAAATCTTTTATTATTTTTTTAGAACGAACGATCAATCTTTCGGGAAAGCGCAAAAATTAAATTACACTCCCATATCTAATGC
This sequence comes from Arctopsyche grandis, assembly GCF_051622035.1. Lineage (NCBI taxonomy): Eukaryota > Metazoa > Arthropoda > Insecta > Trichoptera > Hydropsychidae > Arctopsyche > Arctopsyche grandis. The sequence goes on from NC_135359.1 coordinate 27,115,649, forward strand.
ATTAATTAAGATTGTATGTTAATTACTTCCAACGGGATCATCGTTCATAAAAAAAAAATTCGAGGCCTATGCAAAAGCATAAAATTGTGTTACATATAAAATATCCAATTATTTTCTAGTAACATTTCATTATACCTTATCATTGTGAACTGGCATAAAAATAACCTATGTACTTCAACAAAATAACTCGTACATATTTTCCTCTAACTAACTGAATACATACATAGCTCTTTTTCATTATTTTTGTCTGTTTTCCTTTACGTGTTTTTACATGCATTATAAATATATATGTTTTCCCACTGTGAAAATTCTCATTTTTTTTATGTTAGGACCAACAAATTGGAAATACTTTCTTATAGTAACGTAACATAGACCATAGACGAGTTTTGAAAGGAATTACGATCCCTTTGAAGGTTTTTTCAACTTTCATCTAACCGGGTATTACCGACAACTCCAGCTACCTTATTATATTTATATATGTATTTACAATTAACTTAAATAATAAAGTAAATATTACAAAGGGAATCAAAATGGATAATTTGAATATTTTAGTTCACTTTGTACTTGTACGTTGTCACTACATTCTGTTTTAATATAATCTTTGAATATAATTTTCTATTATAAATATGTAAATGGAATTAAAATTAATCACATTAGTTTAATATCATTACAAAGTGTAAAATTTTCAGTGCATCTTCTTAATCATTTTACGAATATTCCATTTCCATGAAATATTATCTTATATAATGTTATCTAATTACTGCGAAACTCTACTCCAAACCAAGGTATTACGTGACCGGTGACTTTTTTGGCCCACGGGGTTTATCTGCGGTATAAGCCAGAGATGCGCAAACTAAAGGTGCGAAGATAATGTTCCGGGATCGCGGTGTCTGAATTTAAATTTTCTGGCCTTGTTCCAAGGGGTGCTCTTGCACTACCTGAAGCCAGACGTCTGCCACGCGAATTAATTGCGCACATGATCCATTAACCACACAGCATCCTTGTGGAACCACCCAAACTCCAACCGCCCCTTTCAAAAAGTGAATGGCGTTCGACGAGAAAAGACCTTAAGCCCGCCACCTGAAATAAACGGATTAGCAGTGCAGTTGTAAGTGTGTACGTCTGAAAGCTCCTCACTGTTTGGCAAACCGTGAAAAATCGCAGTTGAAACTCTCAGATAGAGCGAAATCTCAATCAAGGCTCTATATAGCTAGTCCGGGTAATTGCGACGCATCCATCAATCGACGGTGAAAAATGCGTGTGACGAAACTAATTAAACGAGGGAGAAATCCCTCTGTGTATAATGGGGTGAAATTCGCATAATACGGCAGCCATCAGCGTGAGTAATATTGCCGCGCGGAGTGAGCTTACGAAAGCTTTGCGAAAATAGGCGAAAACTTTGGTGAAAGTTACCCGCATGGGGGGAGAACTGCTCCAAGATCTTCTTCGCGCACTTGAAAACCCAACTTTAAACATTTGAGGTGAATTTCGAAATTGAGAGACGCGACTAGCTCGGCAGATAATTGAATCTCGGCTCAATAGAGGATGACTTGTACTTTTAGGGCGATGCGAAAAAAATCACTGTAAAACGGGAGATCAATAGGTGAGTCGGAGGGAGGATGGGGAAATTGTATAAAACGTAGAATTTTCTGCATATCTGAACAACTGAATTTCTGTACAGCTAACGTGAATATATATATATATATATATATATATATATATATATATATATATATATATATATATATATATATATATATATATATATAAATATACTGATGCTATATTCTTCTTTAAGCTCATAAATGGTTTCCTTGATTGTTCTGATTTACTGAATAAGGCTAATTTCAGAATCCCAGTTCGGTACTCTAGACACGTTGCACTCTTTTCACTTGATCCTTTAAATACTAATTCCCAAAAATATTCTTATCTGCAGCGCGTTTATCGTATGTTTAACGGAGAGCTGAATGAGGTTGATCTATTTGGTATTTCCCTACATCAATTCAGGTCTAACATCAAGAGAATCTTGACCGATTGATTCATTTCTTCTCCTATTCTATTTTACAACCTTTTTCCAATATTTCCAATATTTTTATACTTTAGTTTAGTTATGTAATGTGCTATTTAATCATGTTATAGCTTTCATTATTTTCCTTTTCATTTGTTTATTTTGTATTTACCTTTTTCATTTGCTTTATATTTGTATATTTAAATTTCTTCTTATATTCTATTTTATAACCTTTTTCCAATATTTTAATACTATAGTTTAATTATGCAATGTTCTATTTTGTCATGTTATAGCCCTTATACTTTTCTTTTTCATTTGTTTTCCTTATATTTATCTTTTTCATTTTTTTTATAAACTTTGTAAAAATTGGTTATTGGACTCGGATGTTACACATATTTACTATTTGTTTTTTATACATATTTACATCCTGTTGTCTGTTGATTTTTCAATAAATAAAATAAAAACAAAAATAAAATACATATATACCAGGAAGGCCTGACAGGTAGACCCCAATGCGCCTTCATAGACAATTAATTACAAACATTCCAGCATTTTTATTACATAAATCGCTGTATTTTGAGAAACTGGAGAGCACGAAATTAGCAATTAATTAATCAATGAATTAATCCATTGAGACATCTATGGATTTAGACTTGTACATAAATTTTTGCATATTGTACATAATCAAATTCAGATATATGTGACATGATGATTTTTGCCAATTTGTTTCAATATTGTCACAATATTTTAAAAAAATGCTATGTTGAATTATATGATATTCTTTTAGGTTTACTTATTATAATTTTGTTAATTTTGTTAAGTATGTTATATTATATTATAAGTTTGAAATTTTTAATTGTGAAATTGTGAAATAATTCATTAGCAATTTGCTATTAAATAAATAAATTAATTAATAAATATGACGTTTCTTAAAATATTCATATGCACTTTCGTTAGTACAGGTGCACGCGCTACTATGACATCACGTAACACATGAATATTTCCACATTGTCCTAAGAAACCCGGTTATGCTTTATATGTTTCAGTGATATGTACATACTGCTGTATAATATGAATAGATCGTGTCTGTTAATGCTGTTACGGATATGACGAGTACACATTACAAAACATGCAAATGTGTCCATATATATAATGTATGTACTAGAAAACATTTTTCGTACTGCTATTTACATGCAGATTCCGATATGTGCTGTGCCAGTATAAATGAACCTTTAAATGTGATCGGCTCAAATCCATTGATATTTCATATGCTGATATATGTAGTATGTAAATATTGAAACGCGTTTTCCGATTATAATCTTAAGTGGATTTATGTGATTAAATCATCGTCTTTTTTCTCCTTTCTTTTCTTTCTCTCCATTCTAAAAAGCAACGCATAAGTATTCTTCCCAAACAATTTCTTATATTGCAAACAGTAAAAAGTTTTCTCGTGATTAAAATAGCTGCGTTTTGAAGTTGAAAAATATGTATACTTCTAACAACACTTTTATAAAAAACAAAAATTTTAAAGAAGTCAAGAAGATTAAATAATTAAATAAAATTAATACGCAATCAATGGAGGCTAGATATAATGAAATTTTTATAAAAAATTCTGACCATAAATTATGAATGAATTATTTTCACAAACGACACTAACAATATTTTGTATAGCGCAAAAGATAATTACAACAATAAAGTGTTTTAAATGTACAAAGAAAATAATATATTTATTCAAAACTTTTGTCAAAGAGATATGAAATTTGTAATATTTGAGAAGCGCTGCGCTCTTTTTCGTTTCGCACACGTAACCCACTTTCACATAATGAAGCAATATCTTCAGGCTTAAAAGGGATAAAAGTGGGATAAAGCGAATCTCTCATTCGATGTTAACTACGTTACAAAATAAAAGAACACGACTCGGCTGCTCAAAGAAAAAGAAGAAGGCGGGGAAAAAAAACTCGAAAAAACACGCCTTTTTCATACAAAGACGAAAAATTCGGCGAACATCAGAATAATACAGAATAATTGAGTTGAGTTTAGTCATTCTCGTTTGCGAATTAGGCGTCCGTCTACGGGCTCGCGTTCATATTTTAATACATAATAAAATTAGATATATAGTTTAGAACATATCTAAACGGTTTCCCTGCATACAAAATGTATGCTTTCGGGAATTGGACCGTAAATAAAGCTATCGGACGCTGGGATGGGGAAAGGAGAGTGGTCGTTCGGTTTTAAGGTATTGTAGCGGCGAACGAACCTTTGACTAAGAACATTGGGACCGTTTCCAATTGTGGTCACCTGTTAATTATTTAAGTATGCGAGGATCGCTACATCACTGTAAGTGACCTATTCATTCCGCAGCCCTTAACAAGGTAACCCCGGCTAACCTACGTACCTCGGAATACACCCTTCTTGTCGAACTGTACCCCAATTACGATGGTTTTGCGGTATATTAAGACATTTGTCTGGTATCGTACACACATTTAAATGCTAATCTCTCATTTGTAACATTTATCAAAATTAATTCTGAATCCAAATACATTTTATAGCACATATCGCGTCCTTAGGACACATTATTAGTTTCAAATGACGTATCAATTCCAATCCAAAAGCACCCGTAGAAATTTCAACGGGTAAAACACTATTTGAAACTAACGGAATACTAACTAAAGAAGCTAACACTTGAAAAACAATTATTTTGAATTTTAATTATATTTATTTTTTATTTTATTTCATACCAGGAAGGCATTACAGGTAAACCCCAATGCGCCTTCCTGGCCAAATTACAAACAATACAGCATTTTTTATTATATAAGTCGCTAAATTACGAGACACTGACTTAAACTCGACAATTAACGAGACATCTATGAATTGTACATACATTTTTATTGTAATATTTACATTAATCATACTCAAATAGTGGTGACATAGTGGGTAGGAAGGATTTTTAGCCAATTTTTAATCGGGAATCGTTTCAACAATGAAATCAGAGAAAATTGGCAAACTCTGATAGGAAACGATCAACCAGGAGTCACAAATCCTGGTCTGACCAGCAGCATTACAGATATACTCAGAAAAATTCTTTTCAATCGAGGTCAGCTCAAGGGATCGAACTCGGCGCCTCTCAGTGTTAAGCAGAAGCTTAACGACCGAGCCACGCTGCTGTCATGTCATAAGTACATGGTGTTTTGTCAGTCTAATTATCAATTAACGATAAAACACAAGCATACCATTTTTACATACCCCCTTTACGTTTCACATGGCTTTCGTGTTAGTGGTCATTTTAATCTCTTATCCGATAGTTTTCATACTTTGCCATATTGCTCATTTTGGTCATCAATACACGTTAATGTATCGTCTGCCATTACGTTGGAGATAAAATATCGTATACAACGCGTTTTAAAAACGGGGAAAGTAAATCTTCCTGACGTTTAACAAGCGTTGTTTAACAAGGCGTAAACTGTTCGCCATGACACGGCCTTATCAGATTTTAATTGTTTAAACGCCTATAATTCACTCTATATTTTATGAAATTTGCTCTATTGGTTCTCGTTATCTCTAATATATAAATATTTATAGTTTTAACTCTCATATGTATCTATAAATTTCAAATTTGGCGTGTAGCTTCTTGTAGGGTGATACACGATATATATTGATTTTTGGCCAAATATGTCAGATTTGACATTTCACGGCTAAAAGTATATCTCTTCACTGGGTTTTATTTGCGAGATAAGTATTCAATAATACGTTATGTTGTATCTAATTGTTAATATGATTTACAATAAGCTTACATACATTTAGTTTTTTAAAATAAGCTTACATACATACATCACATACAATTATTTTTAGTTATCAGCTGATTTAATTTATGAAAAATATATATTTAACTTGAATGAAGTTTTTATTTAATGGAATAAAACAAAAAATATGTCATACAATGAAAAAACCATTCTAATTTGATTGATTTATGTATTAGATACATATAAGAGAAACTTTATTAATTTCTAAGAGTTAGAAATGTTTCTAAGAAAAAGAGTTAGAAAATGTTTCTAAGGATTAAGATATAATTATTACATTCAATCTAAAAAATTGTATTATAAACATGTGTATATGTATTTGTATATATGTAGAAAAGGAAACCAAAAATTCATTGTTGTGCCAATATTATCATAAAATTAAATTTGAATGTTGAATTTAATTTTATATTTTTTTTACGTGTACGAAATTATAAACGCGAAGTATTTTTTAACTGCCTTATATTATATTTATACAGAAAAACCTTTCCAAATTAAATATTATTTTTATATTTCAAGTAAACAGTTATTTTATCATATAAATGTAGAATGTTTTTAAAACGTAAGCTTCTTGATTTCCTCTTATATACATATGTCGGTATAAAAATAAAACAAATTAAAGACCATGTTACTTATGACACATAATCTGTCTGTAAATGTTGATATGATAATATGTTGTGTTGTACATACATCTCGCAGTAATTTAGACGTTTCAGTACATCTTTGCATTAAAATTGTAATTTATTCATAAGGGAAACATCGCCATTCGTCGGCTTACTTCCATTAATCTTTGGGTGTTTATTTTAGAATACGGCATATTACCAAGGTCGAAAATTCGCGCAAGTCGTAAAAACGCATAATTTGAATTTACATTCCAATCTAAAATTTCCATTCGGAAAATTAAAACATTCGTAGATTTTCAGTGGCCATGTTCAACGTGGACTTTCCATCACCCGTCAACACCCACATACCTATTTCCCAATTTTTGCTAACGAACGATTTATAACCTCGCGGTTAATTTCGGCATGATCCCTTCGACCCTTCGGCTCTTATTAGACCCTCAAAAATAAATAGCCAAATTTAACATCAAAAGGGCGGATATTTAAATATCATACACGTACCCCATATACCGGCCCATAATCTTTTTACGCACACTGTATACATGCACGTGCTATGTATTCAAGTATATCACACTCATTTATGAGCACACGTTGATAGCATTTTATTGGCACATATTTCGCGGCGTTCAAGTGGAATAAAATGGTTGTCGTAAAACGAAATTCGACCGGTGTTTCGCACTAGAGGGTCGTATCATGGTCGTGGTTGCAAGGGATGTGACCCACGAGTTTGTAACACCTGGCGTTCCTGAATCTACAAGGAAATACGTCTCTGTCGCTTAAACATGACATGACGTAGCGAGCTTTGTAAGTGCTTTCGTCTCTCCTCTAGACTTTAAGCAAACGCTTCTTTACAATCAAGATGTTTAAATGTCGGCTCTTGTTATAGCATTGCGAAATGAAACGTTGCAGTTAATATTTAATTATTCTTTTAATAATGTAACGTTTGAGAAACAACAGTTTATTTATTTATAAAGAGCTCAGAGCTTTCATATTTGAAAAGGCAAAATGCTCTTCCCAATGTACATATGTATATTAAAAGAAATATATGTAATTTCAAGCAATTTTCTTGTTAATCTTTTTTGTTTATTTTTGCGGTCGTGAACATTTAAAAGTTAATATTCACACGGGAGATCTGCCTCTTGGGAATTTTCTGGGGTAGCTGTTTCTCAACGATTAGCAAATCGCCTGCGAAAAGGCTTTTATTCAAAACACAACCTTTCAGAGACTCAAACATATTTAAATGGACTGGAGATTATAATTACAATATATTTTTTAATATTTGAAGATGTCATTTGACGTTTTTGTTTAGAGATTTTGCCTATCATAGAATGACAAACATCGTAGTCAACAATCCTACGAAAGTATACATACATATGTACCTACATACATACATATATTTGTCGATAATTTTCTCCCTGAATTCTCACCTTCGGGGCTATTTTTCTGAATATATTTAGTTATTAGCATTTGCAAAGATATAAAAATGCAGAAATCGTAGCTATCTGCATACACTTTTTTGTTTGTTTGAAAATTGTCGAATTCCTCAAATTTTAAGTTATATATAATGGGATTTTTGTTTTTAAATCAAACATGCCACTCTGTCTAAAAAAAAAGATCTTTGATCAATGTGTTTTGCCAGTGATGACGCATGGATGTGAAACTTGGACATTGAACGCCAAGATGCTACACAAAGTCCAATCCACTCAAAGTAGTATGGAACGCTGTATGCTTGACATAACGAGAAAATACAGGAAGCGTGGGTGAGAAGTAAGAAACGGGTAGTGGACATATTGGATAGAGTCAAGAGATTGAAATGGCAATGGGTGGGCCACGTGGTAAGAAGATTGAACGAAAGTTGGACAAAATAAGTGCTAAAATAGTATCCGATAGAATGCAAAACAATAAAAGGAAGACCGCATGGAAGATGGGTAGAAGAAATTAGGAAAATGTGTGGGGTGAGATGGATGAGAGCTGCGCAAAACCGAGACGAGTGGAAGCGTGTTGGAGAGGTCTTCATCCAGCAATGGATGGTGAGCGGCTGTAGATGATGACGATGATGAAAGTATTATTTATTATTATATGTATATTTTCCTAAAAAATCATAATAAAAATAATATTGTATTGAATTATTTTTATGTCTTCTTTAAGCATAGATATGTATGGAGGTATCCTCTTTCAAATTTCCACTTTGCACTTTACATAACTTTGCAGAATGTAAAAGTTTTTCCTGTAATATTCTTCCATACAAATATAAATACGTAATTTGATTGACTCATAATTAATCAATCGAGCTATTGTATTATATTTATATAATACACAAGATATTCATTTTCTTTGGAAAAGTTTTTATCGGCTTTTGTTTTATTTATTGTTCTTCATAAAAACTGTAGTCAGGGCAAAATTGAGCACTTTAAGCGTGCAAAATATAAATTAGAATTGCGTTAAGTTTTTGAATGAATGCTATCGTAATTGCGCGTTTGCTTTTGGAAGACGTTCATTTGTCTAAATTTATGGTTCCACTTTGCCTCTGGTACAAGCGAAAGTTTTGTCTTTACCTGTTTTCTTGTTTACAAATCCTTACATGATTGTAATGCAAAGTACGTTGAAAATTTGCAGAAAAGGACGTGCAGAATTTCACCTAATCCAAGTTTCCACTTATCCATGTTCGAAATCGTAGGCTGAATACATAAAACACAAGCCGTCTCGCTTGCATATAAGCACACGTATATACATATTAAACTAATGCGCCGTATACATATGTACATATTTATATGTATGTATGTAAGTAATAAGATAGCCGAGGAGAAAATAATTTTTATATTGGAGGCGATTCGCACGTGCACTTTGATGGCGATCAAACTTTCATGGATACGCCGGCGGGTTTTTCCTTCCGAAGACGAAGGGGAAAAACATAAAGAAAAAACAATAAAACATTAAGGGAAAATTCCCGGGAAACGGTAGGGGTGTAAAAACACAGTAATAATTCACGACGCGTACGAGATTGTTATACGTGCGGTTTGTTCTACACAGAGTGACTTAGTCGAGATGAGGGTGAGAGGATGCGTGATTTCTTAGGTAACGAGGACCTAAATTACGATTCTATATGTATATCTACATATATATGTATGTATATATATATATATATATATATATATATATATATATATATATATATATATATACCCAATATTATTTAAGTATATTGTTTATGTACGGTGCGTGTATTAATTTAATTTGTCAAAAACACGACAGAAGCAATTAATAGCGAGTCGTCATTTCGGGAACGAATACGAGCCGCAAAGGCGGCTTACGCAAACTTTAACTCATAAAACTAGATAATAATGTCATAATTTTCAATTGAATAATTCCAAATAATGTATATAAAGCTGTTCAATTAAATGGTGACAGTTACATTTTGGCACAATTTATGTCATAATAAATCCATTCAAAATTCACTAGACATTCGTCTAGCCGTCAGAACTTATCACATGTTTGTATTGTTAAAAAATAATATGTGTCTACAATATGTAGGTGCCTATGTATATTATTTATTAATTTCTAAGAATCTTACTAAGCGAATTGTCAGAATAAATGTATGGTTGAATCTCTGCTGCCAATTTATATGTATTGAGATTTAAAATTTTCTTTTACATACATATATTCTTGTAATCTTTTTACTTGAAACTTAAAAATTTCATTTGATTTTGATTTTTAAATGCTTTTCATAATCTCTAAATTATGTTCACGATACTCTTATATCTAGTTTAATAGGTACTGATCTACTTTACATTTACTACTTCAATTTACTGATCTACTTTACATCTACTTACCTATATATGTATATGTAGGTATTATTCTAATGTTACTGTACAACAAAATAGGAACATTTGATTTAATTCGGTTCATGCAAAAGTTCAAACTTTTATTATTAATTAATAGTGGCGTATTGGGGATACCTGTAATATCGCTCTGGCCTATTTTGATAATATATTTTAGGCAACAATTTAATTTTATAAAACGGTCTATAGCTTTTACAAAAATGCAGTTATTATGTTTAATTATGTTAACATTGAATAATCCAGTCTAAACATAAGTTTAATTATGTAAATAATAATAATGAATAATAAACATTTTGTTTCAAGTTTTTTTAATAGCAGCCAATTAAGCTATCGGTTAACGAAAATATAACTGACTGATCAAATCAAACAGAATCATTAATCAAATAGATGTGGGCCATTAACAAAATATATAACCCGATTCAGCTATTGATCTTTGATTGCAAAGCATCTGTCTACAATAAATATGTATATAATTTATCGAGTGATTTCTCTAGGCGCTCACTTAGTAATAGAGATTTTATACACAGCCCCTTCAATTTTTCGAAAATAAAAATAAAGGGAGGTAAATATCTGTACAAATATTTGGCCTTACGAAGGGGGTTCGGACGGATCCAAAATATTATTTTATCATTCGCATTCGCGCAGAATACAAAGTAGGGCATATACATATAATACATTCGCCCCAGTTTTACACTGCGTAAAAAAAAGATTAAAAAGAAAAAATCGGCAGTCGCTAATACATATATAATGTACATTATCCGGGTGGGAGTGGATAAATTTCACTTTGATGCGCTGCAGGGGTTGTACAGTTGGAATTCGAACTGGGAAAGATAGAGTGGGGGTGGGAAAAAAACCGAAGATATCATTCCGAAGGAGCAAAAACACGGAAGAGTGAACCGGGGGGTCAGTGGGAGAACAATGATGGATGCTCCTCGGTCCGGCCCTGCCGAGTCGCAGAGGTCCGATAAAAGCGCGTTTTTCGATTTTATTTTTTTATTTTTTCTCCTTAGCCGGAGGCCGCAAGTACGGGGCATCCTCCGTCTGACAATCGGCGAATAAAACGAAGCTCGCTTTGTGAACGATACCCTGGCTTTTTATCGATTTGTCTTTGTGAGCGGCGAGAGTACCGACAATGTCGACGGTATATTGAAGGTTCGAATCCCGGCGGATATCGGGGCTTTAGTTCCATTGAATAATTCTAAAGAGTAGCAAATTCCGTCGATTGGCATATCAGCAATGGAAATCTTGAGTTTCGTTCGCCTCGTCAACTTTACGGGGAGCCGATGAGGAATTACAATGAAAGTGAATGGGCTTATTTAAATCTATTCCAGAATAGTTTTTCACTTCAATGAGCTACATAATATATATAAAGACGGTAATCGGTGAGTGTGTGTGTGTCCTAACTCTCGCCGAACATAATGAATGAATCGATAAAAATCGATAAATTCATTTTTCGACGAGACGACTTTGTCGCGACTCGAACCGATCACCCCAAATAGCCTGAATATAGGTCTAAATTGAGCTAATGGTCACGAACATCACGCCAAATCCAATTCTTCATTTCGCCTTTTTTTTTTAACATTAATTGAAATATTCCTTCTCGCCATATAAAAAAATACGTAATTATAATAATTTTATTTAGCGAGGTTTTGAACCATCTTTTTATAAATTTATTTTTAATTAAATTTAAATTTAAATTTAAATTATTTATATTTTGACGATATTCGAGAAAAAAATTGATTTCATTCACTGCGGGCGCCGGGAATTGAACCTCGGACCCTCCGATCCAAACGCGATATTCTCACGAGCCCGCACCGCTAGCCATATCCTCGCCCAGAATACGTGTTGTAAATACACATCATATGTATATGCACGTAATTTGTTATGTGTAATAATAATATTCAACGTTACGAGGTCAATGACCGTTTGTGTATAATCGGAAAATATTGCATTTTGTTAACTTTAATTAACATTTTGTTAACGTTAACTTTAAGAATTGAAAATTATTACAAATAAAGAATTGAAAACTATCTATGAGAGTCTACGAAAATAACGGTTCCGGTTCCGGACTTTTTTTTAGTTTTATACGAGTATAAAATAATTTTATATCCATGCGATGATATTTCATCGGGTTATTCACTAGTACATACATATATACTATCATATTTATTTATTTATTTATTTAGTGACAAATTACCAATGAATATGTAACAAATAACAAAAGTTACAACTATAATATAACACAATTAACAAAACTATAATTAATAGCCATAACATAATACTATATATAAAAACGCGGTCTCCGTGACGAGACAGAATGTTAAACGACAGAAAACGCAAATATCGGAAGGCAAAGATCGAAAATCGAAAGATCTTAAGTCGAAAGATCAAAAAAATAGGGTGCATGGTAAACGGCATATACTCACTTAATTTGCGCGAGCAGGATACAACAGGAACAAGAGGAACAGGCTTTTCCTCCCGTATTAATGTGCGCGCGCAGAATGTCTATATGTCAGAACGTCTACAAGTATGGAGAACCAATCAAAGCCGAGTATTTTAGCCGCAGGGAAGCGTGGGGGAGGGTGGTGTGGAGCGTCACTCGCATTTGCGATGTTGCGACACACTCACACATGGGTGACACATATGGGCGCCGGGGGCGTAAAGGGCTCCGGCAGGGCGCCAAGGGACAGGGGGCGCAGGAGGCGGTGGCCCCCCGGGTCTCCGGGGGCGATGCACAGGATGCATCACTTCGTAATTTCTAATTCAACATATTATTAAAATTTTAACGAAATCCTTATCAAATAGAATCAAAGGTGCTGTATGAAAATAAAAAAAATTATTCGTAAAAAAATGTGTTCGAATAGACAGATTTGAGAACCCTTGTACCCACCAAAGATAACAGATACGATAACCGAAATATCGTAGAGGGACAAATATGAGATTTGATCAAATTTTAGCAGAAGAGACACTGAATAAATATGAAGAGGCAAATCTTTGATTTACCCTTGTATCGATTCAACGGTTATAAAGATTAAATATTTAGCAACTATATATAAATTAACTGTATGTTAATAAATAAAAGAAAACCATTCGATAAACAAGATGTTTATTTTTTTATTTTATGCATAATAGGAAAAAGAGCTCAAAAACCTATTTACAATTCTTATAAATGCTCATAATACATCTAAAACATAATATAAATTAAAGACTCTCTAAAGTCGATGACTTAAAGCAGATTGTGTTTAGGCAATCTGTGTATTATACCTGAAGGGTATAGACATTTTGTTGTAATCACCGAGACTCTTCACAAGAGTGTGAGTATGGTTATTAGTGATTCTGTTATAAAATCTACTGGTTAGTTTGTTATTAATGTCTGTAACTAATGGAATATTATATATGGCATGCAGGTTTTTCATTTTAGTATATATGGGTGTATTATAAATTATTTTTAGGGATTTATTTTGTATTACTTAGAGCTTGGAAAGGTTAGTATTCCATACAGGTGAAGCATATGTAAGTTAATAATGGTAATATGAGCGCGCGATATAATTTGATTTTATTTTGAGTTGATAAAAAACTATGGCAATTAAATATTGGGTATATTGAGGATATACCCCGCATCGCCTTGCATTTTGCTCCCTCAATGTGAGGTCAACATCTATTATGAATATTCTCGTTTATATTGTTTTCATGCAGATTAAAAGTATACATATACTGTCCAAAAACGAGTACCTATACCAAGCACGAATAAACAATATCCTCCGATTGAAATCCAAACGAAATTCCACGGTCATTTTTTGCTCAACACTCCCAATTTATCGCGTAATAGCATAGTGAAATATGGAGCTGGAAAAAATTGGTTCAGCTTTTCAGGTTTTTTTGCAAAATTTTCACCAGTGTATCATTGGGTAGAGCGAATGTGCAGCAGGTGCCCGGCCGCAAGTCTCGGTTACCGCGCTTTTGTTTTATGAAATTCGTTCAACGAGCAAAACGTAATAAATTTAGTTTGTGGTTCCCGAACAACTTGCGGCTTCCCAAACAGTTTGTTCCAGCTATTTTTATTCACCTCTAAGCTATGTTTCAACTCGTAAATACAATGGAATCGTATTTATTAGCGATTCTACCAAAGAAACCGACTGCACTTCTCCCCTGCACTACCCGTATACACAGTTAGTGCAGTGCGAACGCGAAAATCTTCTAGATTTTCACACATTTTACTAATTAAAACTTTATTTTCACTTGGCGTACTGGAATGTGTATAAGATGTATAGTATTTTAGGTGAACCACACAAAATACACGGGAGAATTCGAAACAATAGCTAAATTACAAATTGGATGCACGTCCAACTGCAAAAGTAGAAAAGGCGAGCAGAGTAAAAAGTCAGAGTTGATTCATTAACTTATTGTTGAAAGTTCTGTTCACTTGTTCAAACAAAACATTTTAAAAAAATAACTTAAGGAATTGTACACAAAAGGTTAAAGATTAAAAGGTCCAAAATTCGTTTACATATTTTTTTCATTTAAATAACATTTGATAATTATGAAAATTTTATCGGGTGTATTTTAAGTATAAAATATAATACCTACGTACATATAAACAATATAAAACAGCAATAGAAGAATTAATTTTCAGTTGATGACGCGAATTGCTCGTTCCACTATTTTCCAAGAGGAAATATTGATAGCAAACTATATACATATATACAGGTTTTTCCCTGATTATACCACCCAAACCTTACAAACAAGGTATCTTTCGAAATTATATATTAGATTTGTATTATGCTTATATGTCTGGTCACAGTGAGTATTCTATAATGTCACTGTGGCTAATATGTAAAAATTATATATGTATGTATATACATATATAAATTAAATGATAAAAAAAAACATTTAAGATAACTATAATAAAATTAAAATAAGACAGGATAAAAGCAAACAAGAAAAATAAACAACGAAATAAAAGAAAATACAAAAAATAGAACAATAAAATGATAAACTAAAGGAAAATGAAAATTTAGAAAGAAATGAAGATTTTGGAAAAGAAGAATTATAAAAGTTTTAGAAAGACATCTAGCTTTTTTACAAGCTTTATTTTATATACTAGTGGTTTTACCCAGCTTCACTCGGTATTTGTAATATAAACAGCTTAAACATGGCAAAACAATCTAATAGTAAACATTCATTTGTTTTTTATTTGAATCGAAAAAAAATCTATATAAAATAATATCGTCGTTATTGATTTGTTTTCGATGTTCCCATCAAACCTTACATACATACATAGTTACAAAGTCTCTTTCGAAATTATATATTAAATTAAGGTTGCGTGTATCTCAATATATGTATGTATGTATGTATGTATAGAGATTAAAAGATAATGACATAATGAAATTCAAATTACACCAGTTAATTCTATTATTCAATCGGTTTCCCTTTCAAAACGATAAATTACAAATAGATATTATGTAAAACAAATAAATTACAGTGCTTGGGATATAATAATGGTCAATTTCTATACATAAATCATCTCTCCAATAACACACCACCACATATGTACATATGTACTTACATACAATTGCAAGAGTATTCTCATACATACATTATTTGCAATGCTGCAGCCATCGTTTGTACCTGGATGCGAAAACTACCACATTTTCAGTACACATGTATGTATGTATACATGTAGAGTATCGGTATAATATCCAAGTTATATGTACCACTGTTTGGCGAATTGCGAGCCCTCGAGCCGACGCGTCTAGGTAAACTATGGTTTTTATCTGGGTCTTCGGAATATAACGATTAGGTATGATATAGCCATCAATCTCCCAGGTGGCTCACGTACACTTCGACTACGTGTTCTGAATACGCTTGTCAATATTTAATATATTTGCTCGGGCAGGTTGCCGCGATGCGTCTAAATTTATGGCCGATCAAAGAATATTTGGTCTTCCTCGCATCCCCCGACCCACCCTTACTTATTTCGCACTGACACCTCCCTCCCTCTCAAAAGGCCAAATGCGTTTTGTTCCCTTAAATTGAATGATATCGATATTAATTCCTCCTGCGTAGGTTTCATCCACCCACGAATGTGTACAAAACTCCCTCGTCAAATTATTTTTCATTTATATTTCAAAGAAAAAATGGCCGACTTAAATTTTTCATCTACATCTCAGTAAAAGACGTGTCAAACTTAAATGAAACCTTCAAAATTTTAAAAGTCTTTATATATAAAGTATGTTTGTATATTAATTATAATAATATCTTTTTTTTACCTTGATACTACCTACATATGTAATATATCAATTATATTTTCTACTAAGTACATACATACATATGTAAATATAGAAAAAATAATTGACAAAAATAGTTCCTAAATTTCAACCTAATTAATATACAAACATACTTTATATGATAGTAGCAGTATGGCTTAATGGTAGCGTATATGTTTAGCACCAAGTGATCAGTGGGTTCGATCCGCCATACTACTGGTTAGATTTGGCGGTATTTGTGACTCCAAATCGATCGTTTCTTATCAGAGTTTGCCAATTTTATCAGTTATGATCACTGTTGAAACGGTTCCTCAAAATTGGCAAAAAATCATCTTTCTTGTTGTCACAAATCTTCTGTATTTATTGTGTGTATTATTTGTAAAAATTATGTACAAAATCTAAATCCATAGATGTCTCAATGGATTAATTATGTAATAAATAAATTAATTAATTGTTATTTCGTGTTCGTCAGCTTCTGGAAATACAGTGATTTATGTAATATTAAAGTGCTGCATTATTTGTAATTAATTGTCCAGGAAGGCACATCGGGATCTTTCTGTCAAGCCTTCCTTCTAAGTAAAAAATAAAATAAAATATACAAAGACATGCTTTTTTTACATCTACATACTATATTATACTATTAACATAATATTATCATAATATTTAAATATATATACATATGTATGTATTACATATTATAAGTCTATATTTTTTATAAATTATGTATGTAAATTCATATAGATTCTGTTTTGTTATAATTTGAATGCTTTTTATTATTACAAAATTATGTTCACAATACATCTTATATCTATTTTAAAAGCCACTGATCTACCGATCATTTTCTATTTTACAATTTAATTTAATTTGGTTAGTAATCATAGTATTATATTATTCTAATGTTAATCTACAGCATAATAGGAAAAAGAGCTCAAAAACCTATTATTTTTATTATAATTAAATACTTATTTGTACTAATTGTAACGGAATTCTTAAAATAATTAATTGGTTATCCGATAGCTGTTTGAGTGCTCGTAGAAAAATGAAGTAAGGAGTCTATACACGCTGTAATATTATAACTAATTAATAAACAATTCTTAAAATACCTAATTAATAAACAAGCGTACACATTGAGCGCTCGTATAAAGATTGAAACATTATAACAGGTATTTATATTATCCATATATCCATTGAAATTCTACGCTTAGTAATAAATTAAAACGATTTTTCAATAATATTGTTTTTCATCGAAATTCTTACCCAATTTGAGGTTAATTCAGGAAATAATAAAAGGTAATTATAATAGTACTAAAATAAACCAATTGAGATCCTCAATATATATACGAGGCCTTGAACACAAGGCCTTTTGAGTTTATTTATTCTATTATTCAACGCAAAATTAATTTTCAAAATTTTACAGGTGAAAACACACAATTGATTAGCACCTAATTTGATGAATTTTATTTTTAAATCAAACCTTCCTTTATAAGAATGTCATAAAATAATCAGACAAAAAGTATCGAATCTAAATTCATCAGGTTTTTTACGAATGCAAATAAAATCAACAATTTTATCTACACATGTATAATATGATTTTAATGTACATACTAGGGCTTCCAATCCCGGGATTCCGGTGTTTTCTGGCACCATGAATCCCGGTGCTGAAACTAGTCTGAATACCGGGATTATGGTGCTGGCAAAAAAAATATTTTTACAAAAATAATAAGGAAAAAACATAAAACTACATTTTATAATTAAAAATGGTGGGATGAACAATGACAGTCATAGTCCATTTGTTTGCTCTGACCCGTTTCGACGCCGACTCACCGTTTCCACAAAATTGCACGAACGGCCTGAATTGTCTCGCAGATTTTATGCTCAACTGCAATGATATTTGAAGCATATATTGAAATTTTTCTTTTAATAAGACCTGCGCTATTCAGGATTGAACATGATCCATTGTTTCTTAGTCGCACTGTGGATTTTCATGTGTTCAGATCTCGTTACACGGTGTGTGTTGTGCTAAGCTGCTGTTGTTTCTATTAATTGTACGAATATTATCAATAAATTTTATTGTAATATAGATATGTCCAGTTCTTCGATATATCGTACTATAAACTATGTATATTAAAATTAATTATGGAATAAAATTAATAAGTGTGATATTTTTATACATAAAGTCAATATAATTGCAGTTTTTATATTATTGGATTGTTTCATTGCATAATTACTAGACGGTACAAACTATTTGTAAAAAATGAATCAATGAATCAAAGTGTTTTTTTTTTACTTGATATATAATTACATTATAGGATGTGTTTTATTAAATCTTATAGAAATCTAGACATGGATGCGAACGAAAAATTTGAAGAAACTCTCAAAACAACGTTTTTGTTTTGTTTTGAAAATTTGTAGCCAAACTCTCAAAACAAGAACGCCAATATGGGCGTATTTTTTGCGTAACACATCGACGGAGTTTGCAAAATACAATTGAACGCTTTTGAAATCTAAAAATGTGCAAGTGAACATTTGATTTCCCGGTGCTAACACCGGGATCCCGGGATCAAAAATTCCCAGCACCGAAATCCTGGTGTTGAAGTAACCTTCCGGGATTCGAAGCACTAATACGTATAAACATATGTATGTACATACATATGGGTTAATTTAAAATGGGCTAGATTCCAGAAAATGCTATTCAATTATTTTCAATTTTAATTAACAAACTGTTGTTGTTTTGTACCAATTATACATTTATATCCTACATTATAACTAATTATAATTTATGTGAACGAAAAGATCTAAAACCAAAAAAGGCAAATAAATGAAAACAAAAAAATTACATTTCGTTTGATTGTAGATGAGAAATAAATTAGTTATTCCGCAAGAGCGAATAAAAATCTCATACCAAATTTGCTGCGAAATAATTAAAAAAGTTTTCGGAACGCTTCCAATATAACAAAACACTCTCACAAAAGGAAAGTCGGACAAATCTGCACGAACGCTAATTCCATTCAGGCTAATTAAAAATCGTCACAAATTTCATATATACACACATATGTATTTACATACTTGGGATCAAATTGGACGGGACACGTGGTAAGAACGACGAAATAAACTTGCATCTCTTTACGCCACGAGCTGTAAACCTCCAAACTTTTCAGGGTAAACGTGATTAGATCAAACTTCCCAAATAAAAGAAATTAATTACCGAGATGCAATTGAAATATAAACTTATATGATCATTTCTTAGATAAAAAATATATGCAACCATTTCGCTCTGATATTTTTATTTTATTTCAATCGAACATGTACACTCGCCTTTACTGATTGACGACGAATACACTAATACATATATGTACAATACGATATATGCAATCAATACAAGCATTTATACAATGCGAATTAATACAAAAATCATCCACATTGACATACATGGAGAAATTTTACTATACGTAGCACTTATGTATATTTCTAACATATTAGTGATGTCTAATTTTAAAGATTTTCGGGAGAAAGCAAAGAGAAAATCAGAAACAAGATGTTCATAGTGAATTCCAATTTTGCTGCAAATCAAAATTAAAAAATTCGTATTTACTACAGTTTTTTAACTAAAAATACTTTAGCAAAAAAAATAATTTCTGGGGTAATGCGGGATGTAAATACATATGTAAGCTGGAAAAAATTGATATTGATAAATCAATCGGAAACTGTACAAATAGATCTATTTACAAATGTTAAGGTTATGTTACACAGTGGTGTCACCCTGGTGGTTTCCATGGGTTTCCGGAAACCCGTTGTGAAAAACCAAAAGTTTCCGGAAACCCGTTATTTAATCTAAAAATTCATATAATTTTTGTCAAAAATTAAACAAAAATATTTTTTATTTATTTAATGAACTTTTATGTAGTGCCTTGGACGAAAAAAAATGTATACATATGTACATATATATTTTCAAAATAATTTTATTTGAAAAAAAAAATTGGAAACCAGAGGTGACACCACTGGTTATGTATGTAATTCTCCGATGACTGTCAAACTAAATCGATGACACAATACTATCTGGGCTTTGTTTAACATTTTTTTTATACATACCTCGCAAGTTTTAGTAAAAAACACGTGGATGCATTTTTTTAAATTTCTATATCACTATTTCAACAACGAAGTTTTATTTCAAAACATGTGGATGCATTTTCTATTTTCTATATCATTATTTCAACAACGAAGTTTTGACAGTTCTAATCTTCGACATGTGGGATGACAAAAACGAAATGGAATGACCTTAAAATGTTTTATAAAATCAGGTATGATAAAAGTTTTGTAAAATATCGTAGTTCGGAAGAGACGATCTGAGTCCAAAATCAATCCAAAAAGACAAAATCACAGAGTTGACAACAAAGATAGAAGAGATAAAAAAACTCAATTTAAAAAAAACTGTAGTAAAAAAATAATGTACTAAAATATAAATAAAATAAAAAGACAATTTAAACAATATTTCAACAACAAATGTAAGTTTTTTTTTATTTTATAATTTTATATATCTTAATATTATATACAAAACTAAAAGAAGGTTAGTATTTAAAAAAGTTTTTTTTACCAGGGTTTTTATTTTAAAATTTTTAGCTTACTAGTTATATAACCGGAGTAGAACTATTAAATCAGCTGATAACTTATAACTAAAAATAAAACTATCACTGTTTGATCTGTGTACATATATTAAGCCTGTATTGGTTACAAAGTTTGTTTTGATTTGAGGTTATGGGTTAAACGTCATTCTGTCAGACTCACCGAACAGTGTTGCCACCCTGCATAAAGGCCGGTGTGGCAACACCCAAGACCGTTGGCTCAGCAAGCCTCCACAAAGCTGTAAATATTTATATATTAGAGATAACGAGAACCTATAAAGCAAATTTTATAAAATATAGAGTGAAAAAAGAAAAAGGTATAGGCGTTTAAATAATTAAAATTTGACAGCGAGATGGCAGGGCGAAAAGTAATGAAACTACTGATGTGAATGATGAATGTGACAGATAAACGTCACCGTGTAATACGATGCAGTATTTTCAAACGTGTCTAATACGATATTTTTTCACCATCGTAATTGCGGATGATACCTTAACTTATATTGATGACCAAGATGAGCAATATGGCAAAGTATGAAAACGATCGGATAAGAGATCAGAGATATAAAAAATGACCACTAACACGAAAACCATGTGGACTTAATAAGAGGTAAGTAAAAATACGTCAAACTAGTGGCGAGAACGACTTGGCCAAAGAACAAACACCGCATCGGCAATTTCAATTTTATAAAAACATATTTTTATCATTCGTTATATAACCTATTAGTGAAGTTAAAATATATATGAGAGATAATGAAAGCCTATAATGTAAATTTATAATATATAGTGTGAAATACATAAAGTTAAAGGCGTTTAAACAATTAATAAAATCTAACAAAACGAGCGGAGGGCGGAAAGTCAAACATATTGGCTACAGGCTATGACTGTCACCGTCTCCAAAATTTTCGGATTCTTAAACATACGATTGTATTTACGATCGTAATAGCGGAACCCATTTAATTTTCTATATTTAAACAAATGTCACTTACGTTTCCCGAAAACAGTTCAATACAAACCGACAGTTGGCTGAAGACATACGGCACCCCAACCTAACCATTCACACACGCGTTCATAATTCGTAGATTAAATCCCACATGCATACATACATTCATACATACATAGGCGGTAAATTTCAGCTTTGGACTGATCGAGGCGACGAAATTAATTGCAGTAGCTGTTGAATGGCGCCATTTAGCCGGAGCGTCATCATCTGCTCGTGCGCCTTTTGAAGGCGCCTTCCCCCGCACAGTTGCCGGTTACCATTTGGCGCCGTTTTAGCGAGCTCGTACTCTGATAACGATCACGCATGACTGGAATACCCTGCCTCGTTATACGTATGTATGTATGCCACCATTGGATTCTTTCCGTAGGGGCTGTTCGTTCGCTTAATGCGAAAATACCACTCGCACACGGCGCTAATAATACCGCACCGCACATATTGACATTTTCATATTTGCATACTCGAAATTTTGCCAAATATGGCACTTTTCATATGCAGTGTATATGTATGTATGTCAGTGACATTGTCATTGCCAGTGAAATTAAAATTTCGCTCGTGATATAATAATGTACCTCACTCAGGTAGAATATAAGTATGGATCTAACAATATACGTCGATATAGTATGATAAATTCACTTATAAAGCAGGGAATGATTCGTTAATAAAAGCGCCTAAATGTTTTTTTGTGATATTAAAATACAAAATTTATAAGACATTCGACCCGCGATGGTCAATTACATTTCAGTTCAGCTTCGCATTGCATTTTGGTTGGTAGAATTTGACTTTTATTTTATGTTAATTTCGAGTTCGTGTTTCGTATTTTGAAATATTTACATAAAAAAAAAATAATATAAAAAGGTAAGTTGTTGATATTATTAATTTATTTATGGATTACGTATATGTTATTTATATTGATAGAATTTTATATTTTTCAGACGATAAAAGTAATTGTCAACGTCATGTTATGGACACCAAAATTTACAGTAATATTATTAAGGACCTTGCACTGAATTATATTGTAATAATATTTGTAGTTAAATAAGAAATAGAAATAGAAAAAAAATTCGATTACATTGGATCGACTATAGAAGCGAT
Source organism: Arctopsyche grandis (assembly GCF_051622035.1). Taxonomy (NCBI): domain Eukaryota; kingdom Metazoa; phylum Arthropoda; class Insecta; order Trichoptera; family Hydropsychidae; genus Arctopsyche; species Arctopsyche grandis. Next base: position 27,138,887 of record NC_135359.1, read on the forward strand.
ACACAGCATCATTCTTTGAAATATTTTCAGAAATATACATACATATATATAATTTTACATAAGGTCCAGTGTACTACAAAAAAAAATAGAACGCGTCTGCTCGTTATAACGACGAGAGATAGCAAACGGAATACATGGGTGAGAAGTATGATTGATATAATAGTGAGAGTAAAGAGATTGCAATGGCAACTGGCGTGTGACGTTGAGAATAACGAACGATAAATGGACAAAATAAGTGCTTAAATGATACCCAAGAGAATTTTAAAGGGTGCAAGGAAGGTCACAGGGGTGATGGGTTGATGAAATCATAAAAATGTGTGGGATAAGATGGATGAGAGTAGCTCAAAACAGAAATGAATGGAAGCATGCTGGAGAGGCTTTCACCTAACAGTGGATGGAGAATGGCTGTAAACGTGTTTGCATGGTTTAAGACATCAATGATTGTTCAGCTCATCATTATTTTGTTCAAGTCGTATTATTTAGCACTTGCCGCACTGTGATGGATAGGGACTCATATTTTATTTTTCAAATAAACTCAATGTAGGGGCTTCATATTTTATGTATTTCTATCCAAAAACTATGATTCGAATTATGTCACTACGAAATAAAAATATATATAATATCCGCAGGAAAGCCCTTGCACACGTGCTTCACAGATGCGAGAGAGAGAGAGAAGGAGAATTCAGTACGCGCCGCACTCAATGGTCAGTGTGAGAATGATATCCGCCTTGGATGACGGCTCTGCTCCGCCGTTAATACTAATTTTTTTTTCATTTCTTGCACTTATTACATATTATTTACTGATTCCGACGTTTACTGATTTTATAGCTAATTACGATAATTAACCTTTTTATATAATAATTTTCCATTATTTTAACATGAAACACAGATTTTGAATTGGATACTTGGCCTCCAGCACAATAGCTAGCGGATTTTTTAGCACAATAAGGTCAGTGTTAATATTCAAAATGGTTTGGAATAAATGTAGAAGAGTCATTCGTGTTATCGTTATAAGAAACCTGATTATTCTGCCTGCAAGATTTCAAGTCTTAATTACAATAACATTTATAGTTGATTTTCCAGACAACATAAAAACAGAACTAACATTTACTTTAGACTCGAGTTTAAAGTGTAGTCTATTTAAAATTAAAACGTTTCATTATTTATTTAATTTGTAAAGTTTTCATTCGACTTAAAAATATTTTGGATTATAAAAAAGGGTGTATATGATTAAAACCATAGCATGATATTACAACTTCTTTTCAATATTCCATAATAGATTATTTCTTCTTAAATGAAAAACTATTTTATACGTGCAACACGTAGGTATGTATGTAAGTACTACATGTTTATTGTAGCGTTTTCAATTTTAAATTTTAAATTGAATTCAATCGCGTTAATTGCTCACGAACAATACCCAAGTTTTGTAATAATGATTCGAAAATTTTAAATGAAATAATCGCGCAATAATTACGCGATTGCAATGCTAGATGTAAAATTGAAATGCGATTTTCGTACCAAAAAATCGGCCATTTTCCGCTCGGCCGAAACGCGATGTGGCGTGATACTCTATATTTACAGATACGCTAAATATTTTTTTCATTCGTCCACTGTTGTATAATAGTTGTGGAAAAGTTCTAGAGAGAAAACGAAGAAAGAATTAAATTATAGTTTGCATGACGGCCCGGATTCGTAACTTTTCCGAACGTTCGCCGCCGTTTATAACCTTATTAATAGTTTTCTTGTCTGATAAAATGCGAATCAAACACAAATTGCCTCCGCCAAGCATACCCAAAAGGCACATAATTGCAACATTAATAACAATTTGAAACACAGATCGATACTGAGACAAATTCGGCATTCAACGAACAAGACAAAAGTCTGTCAATCATTAGCTTTTCATAACAATCAGTCGCTTTCACTGTTTATATCATAATACTGCTTATTTCGATAAACCAAATATGAACATGCACATGTTTACATAACTATTAGAAGAAAGTTTGATAGCGTGCCATATTTTCTCTAGCGTGCCACACTACTTTCAAAAACCAATCGTAATTGATGGCAAAAGAAAGGATTAGTAAACTTTCGAGAATCGCCCTCTTGTGAATGTGATGTATGCTATTCAACTAATTTGGTAGACCTCGAAAGCCTTATCCATAAATAAACTCAAAGAAAAAATCTGATTTTTACTATATTATACTACATAAAATGATGCCGCAAATATTAAATTGTACTATTTTTATCCAAAAAAGCTAATTTGAACTAAATTACCGACACAAAAATATAAATACATTATTGTATATATTTTATGTAATCGAAAATCTTCATTATTTGAATAAGATTGATGAATTCTATATGACAGAAATAGCATAAATAATTACAATATTCAAAATATCTTTATACTATTAAGTTGTTTTAGTCTTTTTTTCCAAGTAATTTAATATTTTAATGTTTATTTACAGCAAAATTGAAATATATTTTGATTAAAGCATTTTACACATTGTAACTACGTATGGTCTAATACGTTTTCCTTTATATTAATGTACTTTGGAAACACAAATTACCCCATTTCCTAGTTGCCTTTATTAGTTGAGGCTAATTTTATAGATATATTAATGGGTTCATATTAATAACATAGTATAATATAAACGACAACCATTAATAAAATACACTGCTTAAAAGTAACAAACGAAATGCGATATAATTATGCAACTTAGAGTATAATTCCATGGTTAATTACATACAACATGATTTCGATAATTACAATTGAATCAACGCCAGGCTTAATTGTTTTCATGTAACTAGGATTATTTTAACAAAAAACAAAACTCAAATAAAATAAACCGGAAAAAAGTCTCAATTGTTTTTTTTTTCAAGCAACCGTCCAATTTTTTCACGGCGTAATTGAATTGCTGCAAATTATTTATCTATATACGGTAAGTAAATTAATCAATTTATCAATATGGTTACATTTCGATTGCTCTACAAATGGGTACGTAGAATTTAAATGAACCGTCCGTTAATTCGAATGAATTGGAGATTAAATTATTACGCCATTGTATTGTACTAAAGTAGGTCACGTACAGGGAATCTTGTAATTCGATTGCATTATGTGCAAACATTGTCTTCGTCATATCGATTCATCAATCTTAAAGTTTAATCAATGCAATCAATACAATGGTCGCCTTTTCATAAGCTTTTGCCCCGACTGTCGATTATTTACATAACCTACATATGTATATACATATAATATCGTGATAGGGAAAAAAATCAATTGTACGTATTATATGTATCTATTTACATATATATGTATAATGCGTTCTAAAGCAGAAGTAAAATATTGTTGTACTAAACCAATCGGATTTTAAAGATTTCCATAAATCCAGGAGACTGAATAGAAAAACTACACTTATTACTCCAACTAACTGTCTTTCATTTGTAAGATCCTTTTGCTTTTGTTTTCTAACATTATTTTGCCTCTTGACATTTAAATCAGTGTGTTAATATGTTATGTTATAAATTTAACAAATACATACATTTATTGTGGTATACTCAATTCAATTTATCATGTGAAATGTTTATAAGTTTTACCGTGTAGTTAAGGTTTTCCGGGAAAAGTTGTCGCCAAAGATCTTCCGATGCCTTCTGGATCAAAAAAAAAATGGATTGTGGTTTTTGATTGATATGTATGATGTTTTTGCTAATTTGGTATGGAAAATTCTTGACAAAACCACTTTTAGTCAAGTGTATTTTATAATAATCCATACATTGCGAGCGATAAGTATACTCGTAATCAACGCACAAATTTCTTTAAATTTGTGCGTTATAATTTTATTTCAGTCAGGATTTCCTTGTTTATCAACTGGTAAACTGAGTTACAAAAAAAATCTCGTTTTTGAGTTACCAAAGTGGTGACTAATCAATATTCTAAATTTAGCCCACTTAATTTGAATATTATAATGATTTTTATCGGATAGATTTCATTTATGGGATATGAACATATAAAATAATATGAACTTTTTGGCTTTTGCGGATTTTTACTCAAAATGTACTATTGCTATGCTCAAAGTGAGAATTTGAATCAATAGTCGGATGTCTTTTTCTATTTATTGCAATTTTTTATTGCTTTAAAATATTTTTTATTAATTACATAGTTTTTTTTTAGAATTTAAAAGTCAAAAATTCATTTTATTTTACACATTTTTTTCCATACGATTTTTACATGAGTTTATTTAGCCAATTTTTTTTCGTGACAACGTTTATAAGGATTTTTTTTCAAAATTAATAATATATTACTGTTTTATCTAATCGCACTAACTCCAACGATATATGATTTTAACAACATTTTGATAAGTTATAAGTGTATTTCGATATAATATTAAAATAGGAATCAATGCATTAAAATATAGGGCAATTTCGTCAAATTGTTGACTTGCCATGGTTGTAGTTGATGGACACTATATAGACCTATATATGTATGGTATAATACTTAATTGAAATGTTTTCGATACGCACTTTATATGCGAGTTTAGTAGGTAAACGAGTTAACAATGTAATTGCGAAATTCCCCGTCGATATTAATTTGGGAGCGCGGATATCGCGATACCGAAGCTCGGGGAAAATTATACATAAGAGAATATAGGATAATTTTGAACCGAGAGACATTTTCCTTCTGCGACGTTTTCCGTTTAGTGAAATGCCAGTAAATTCGCTTCGCCGCTAACTAAGATTCCCCTGAGCTTCATATTTTCGTCTCGCTTAACTCCTCTTCTCCTCTCTTTAGGAGATTATCCTGTCATGGGGCCCGGGGCTTCCCCAGACCGAATCGAAGACTCGCAACTGAGGGTTTTAACGTGGAGCCTCGAGAAAATTTGTCTAAATGAAAATTGGCTTATTTTAATGTTGGTGCTGAAACCGCTCCTCGAGATTTAGATCCCCCGCGAACCGACATTTTATGCGTGTGTACATTTACCTAAGCATATGTGTACGAATTCAAACTGTTGAATCGAATATTCGTCTAAATTGAATATCGTAGGTGTTGGTTAGTGCCTTTGCAAATCGGTTCGTATAATTTAAGCCGGCCTTTTTAACCTATCGAACCGAATTCGACGCTTTTGTAATTTAAATCGGTGAACAAATACATAATTAATTTATTATGTAATATAATATCATATTTAAAGCACATGTTTTATGTCAAAAGTCATAGCAGGAACTTTTTGTTACTGAAATAGATATACATATACATACAAACTCAGAGAAATGTCGTTTGTATTTCAATATTTTTTCGCTTATGTGAATTATATTTTATTTTATTATAATGATAAGTGATGCAATTCAGTTTCGTTTTTCTGACATTAATTCATCAATATAAAATTGTTTTTGCATTAAAATGTCGTAAATCATGAGTTGTACAATGGAACTCACTCACAATGGGCGAGCATTTGATCGATAGCTTTTAAATTATATTTTCGAAAGCTCTCAATAGTTCGCTGAAAATCATTTATATATAAATGCATTCCAAAGCGATTGAAATTGTAAAATAATTAAATACCCCAAAGTTGTATAAAAGCATTATACATATGTAAATGTTTAATATGAAATTAAAATAGTCAATTTTGAATGTGTCATTCAATTTATATAATTTTAATATTTATTTAATTTTAAAATTCTAGATTTTATTCTTTGATATTGAATTCTAGTCAATTTTATTCTTTGATATCGAAAAAAGTATTTCATGATTACGATATATGGTTTTCAGTATTATGAATTAACCATAAATAATACAACGATCGATATTCAATAAAAATTAAGCTAAGATTTACCTTGTAAAAACTTTCGAATTGGGTGATTGTTAGCATAAACTTGCTCATATACTCTCCAACCTCCAACTTTGGCTCATTTACTGGTGAATGCTCCAATATGATTCAATTGGTAATTGGATTATTAGTCACATTGCGGTGGTCACAAAGACAATTTTTGCCATTAAAATCGCGAATACGCAATATTTGGCACTCAAGTTCTCGTTAGTATGATGGCCTTTTCGGCTGCCAGATGTTCCGTTACAGAGATTTCAGTGACTTTGTGACCAGTAATCACCGAACCGATTCAATCCATCTATGTTATGGGTAACTATCAACCACCAATCTCCCTTTGGGCTTTCCTTTTACTCTTTTACACTCTTTCGAGTACCATTCGAGCACTTCTTTCATCCATCTATTGTCCTTTGATAAGCATCATTGGAAAAATTCCACTTTGAGATTTTGATTGATTTTTTTTTATCAGTATTGATCCTCCATCACGTAATTATAGTGTGTTTTTTGAGGAAATTTAAATGTCAATTGAACATTGTTCGAATAATTTCACCTAGATGTACGCGCGCAGCATCCGGGAAAACTTTCATCCGCTGCGAATGCTCGGCGAACATTTTGCTGATTAATACGTTAATTAAACGAAAGTTCAGCATGAAATTCGTTTCGGTTCCATTCAAAGCTCACTATACTAGCTTAATTTGTAGACGTTGGTGCCTAAGCAGAAACATTTGATTGCATGCCTCGTGCATATGAGACGCTCTCGGTGTCTCCGTACGTCTCGGGGACAAATTGGATTTCAGCTGTATCGCTCTATCAAACTGTTTCCGTATAGGTATTCTCACTCGATATACATACATACATATGTAATATACAAACGTATTTGTATATCAAAATTCGCAGGTGTTGTACTTCATGTATATTAATTGCGGAAACTCCCCCGTCCCCCCTCACAGTGGAGCATTTATCTCCGACAAATGTATATCGGATGAACTCTGCTCGAGTAAACTATTACGTTTATCCGATTCATTTTTTTTTTCATCAAAGACTGGCATACGAAAGATTTCCTTGAATTTCTCACAATAAGGGACGAGATACGGTTGTCTGAATAATTCATCTGTCGTAAGAGCTCCATCACCTCCAAATTTTATATATGTATCTCTTGTAGTAAACTGAAGTAACTGGATATCAATAAAACAGCGCTCTGATTTACATTATTATGCTGTGACGTGCGCTGCATCTTTCATGAGGGTCAAATGAACCGTGAAAATTCTCGATTTCGCCCCGTCCAACTCTCGTGAAAAATTATTTTTATTATTCTGTAACACTTTGTCGGATTAGATTATACAGCCGTGATTTACGGCCGACGGTACATATTGCAAGCGAGATTATTCGATCAAAAAAACCATTTATTTTACATTTATTCAACATTCAAAGTTCTCATTGCATATTTAATTGATGGCAATCATACTAAATTGTTCATTGGAACATTGTTCTAACATAGAGTTAACTTTAATGTTTGAACCTACTATTATTTTTTTTATTTTATTGTATTCATTATTATTTGCAGTTAATTGTTAGATCGGTAATCTTCATTAATAATATACTGAATTAATTGAAACGTTCCCATCGAATCGAATATTCTTCGTGTTCGATTAATTCACTATCTTTGTCTACAATCTGTCAAATGGCCTTCAATAGAAATTAAAGAAAACACATGGCAAAAAATTTATTTTAATGATGATATTGCGTTTTTTTTATTATTTTAAGGACCTTCCTTTCGTGTCTCACAATATTTTTACATATGTATATGTACATTATATATATGTATATATATATTAAAGCTATTTTTTTAGTGTTTTGAAATGCAAGCTTTATGTACATATAGTCTATTTTTAAATTTGGAGATGTAAAATAATCATAATGTCTTATTTCCAAATGGACGCGATTATTGTCTTCGAAATACTTTGATGAAAAAATCGAACCCTTTTTATTATATTAAAATTGAGATACATTTTCTCCAATATTTTTTGCGCTTATCCCGATATTTATAAGAATAGAATGAGACCAGAATTTCTTGAAATTTCGTAGTCTGCAGACATTAATTTCAAAGAAAATATTTTTTCGAGGATCTCATACAGTAAATTTCATACATATGTATGTAAATATTTACATATTTGGTATGTAAATATGTACATAAAGGTAATGAAAAATTATTTTTAATGCAAAACAACTTCATACAATTCAATAAATTCATATAAATACAAACATATGTAAATGTCACATATGTAGTTGTAACTAACTTACCGAAATCGTTTATTTCTCCAGGACATTTTTATTTACACAAATATGTATATGTATACCTACTATATATTTTATATATCATGTAGAGGAGAAGTACCATGAAAAGGCTAGTCCATTAAATTCAATTTAATTCGTGATTGCCAGTCTATGTTAAATAATGTCACAGAAACGAATATTGTTTTTTAACAATGGCAACACTACAAAACTCTCCACTTGATCTGACAGTTCACGATACTTAAATGATAATTTATTTTAGAATTTTCGCAGTCGTGTAGTTGAATTATTTTAAATTATTATTACTTTATTAGTAATATCTATTAGGTATTTCAAATACAAAATGCGGAAATAATGAGAAAATCTCCTTCAGACATTGAATATGCTGTTAAAGAAATCCTGGAAAAAAATTAAAGCGTCCTGCTTTTGAAATTCGGTTTTCTTTCTTTTCATTCTTTTAGATGTTGTCACAATTTTTGTTTTTGTTTTGTGGAATTTTGTTCTTTTTTTCATTTCAATAAATGATATTGAAATATTATATTCAATGTTTAATAAAAGTTTATATTTTAATGATATTGTTACCGATAAATGTAATTGTTACAGATAAATATAATTAGATAGAAGGAGAATATGACTAAAAGAAACATATACATGTAATTACAATGGCTCTTTCGTGTGAAATAATAGCCTTTTCATGAAAGGGTCAAAATTAATGTTTTTTAAAATCCTATGCATTCGAAACCGCAAGAACAATTTATAGTGTTTTTGTTTATCAGTTTCCCTGCCTAAAGGTTTTTTTAATATATTTTTTAAATTTCGATTGATTAAACGGTATTTATGAATCGATTTTATTTTATTTTTTATTTATATTATACCAGGAAGGCCTGACAGGTAAACCCTAATGCGCCTTCCTGACCAATTACGTAGACATGTAAATCGAAAAAATACCTGACATCTACGGTCAGATATTTTAAACATCGTATAAATACGTTCAATAACATTTTTCATGTAACAATGCGAATTTTTACATGCAATAAACAAACCACAGAGATATATATGGTGATAAATCAGGCGAAACCTGAGATATAACAATAACTCAAGGTTTGAAACGGAAAATTGGCAAGGAAAAGCCAATTTGACAAGAACCGTTTCAATGAAAATCGGAAAATTCTGATAAGATACGATCTACAAATCAAGGTCAAAGCTGTATTGATTTAATTATTTTTCAACGGAAATAAATCTGATGCTTACAGTTTATGTATCAAGTGCATTAACAATCATCCCACTTCTTACAATATTTTATGAATTTTATTTTATAAATATATAATAAGTATATTGACTTTTATAAACGAATAAGTATCACGGCGAAATAATATAATAGTATGTAAAGCCTATGTAAGTGTATTTATTTATTTTATTTTATTTATTTTTTATTTTTTACATACATATATACAAATATACCAAGAAGGCTTAACAGGTAAACCCCAAATGCGCCCTCTTGGTCCACATAATTATTACATAGATACATGTTAATCTAAACAATATCTGACATCTATGGTCAGATATGACAAACGTCGTATGAATACCATAAATAACGATGAATAACTTTCATGTAACAATACGAATTTTTATTCGATAAACAACCACAGAGACATCTATGGTGAGAAATCAGGCGAAACCTGAGATATAACAATAACTCAAGGTTTGCAACGGAAAATTGGGAAGGAAAAGCCAATTTGACAGGAACCGTTTCAATGAAAATCGGAAAATTCTGATAAGAAACGATCGACAAATGAAGGTCTGGCCATCAACGACTCTAGTGGGAATCCGTGCGAACCCGTGACATAATGTACGAAATAATAACACTCGACCACGTTGCTGGTTTATACATAAATATGAATTTATAAAAATGGCGTTTTCATTTTACTTCTCCTCTACATATATTCGAAATATTTTAAACCAAACAACGTTCCTTTCAATTAAGGTGTAGCTGGTATTGTTTATATATTTATTTGAACCACCCACAATTATTAAATCCACGTGCCCGAGAAACCCTCCCACTTTGCGCCGGTCGGATTTGGCGCGGCTCGCGGAAAAATGAGACGCGCCGTAAACATCACCTAGGGGCGAGACGTAATGGATCAGCGCTCATTAGGGCGTCGGATCAGATATCAGGGATTCGAAATCCTGCGCCTCTGGACCGGCGGCGGGGCGGCAGAGTATCCTTGATGAATGATTGGGTCCCGGTCGTAAGTAATCTTGATGGCGGCCGCAGAAGCTTGCGGCTCTCCGCGCCTCCATTATACGTACATACATATACGAAATTCGGCCCGGGCGCGAGATATGTACGAACGTGGCCGACGCGAGTTATGCGCCGAGCATAATCTCTCGCGGGGTACGTACATATACATATATGTACGTGTGCGTGAGTTGGCTGGGAGGGAAAATTAAATTATGACGTGCTCTCGGCGAACGGTGGAAATTTGGAAAATTTCGCGTTTCCTCGTTTCGCGTTTGTCGCACGCGCGTCTGCGGTTAAGCGCGACGCGGTCTCTCCCTCAATTATTATTAATCGTTTGTACGCGAATTGGTCCGGCTTCGATGTATGTATGTATGTATGTATGTGTAATGTTTAAGGTACTTAATTACTATCCTGTGACGATTGAGTGCTTTAAATTTTGACGTAGAAGTGCACATGCTGTTGTGTATCCTGTGCCGCTATAGCGCGAGTTAAGGGCTGAAGACAACCCTCTACCATTGTACTCATCATTGTACCTCTACCATTGTACTCATGTACTCGCAAATTCGTCATTTCTACGACGCCATCATATGACTCCTTCGTTGTCATATGATTAATATAAAGAACAAACGACTAACCAGTAGAGATGAGACACACCTTATTTTATAAATGCACCATTGATTAATGACACACGTATGATTAATGACACACATTGATTTATGAATAATACTATTATATCCACCACACCCATGCACTGACTAACCAAGATTGTACAACACGTGTCTTCAACACATTTATTGTTTGCTAAAGAGTATATAAACTCAATATTGTTAGAATTTAAGTTAGTCCGTAATCAACTCTTGTACCGAATATTAAAATAAATTGTTTTTTTTTTATTCAAACCGTTCTTCTGCAATTGTTTATTCGCGCATTGATCATTTTTCAAATAAATTTATTTATTTTATTTCATTCATCTACAGTCATTAACCATCGACTTCTGGATGAAGGCCTCTACAACACGCTTCCACTCGTCTCTGTTTTGCGTAAGTTTCTTCCATCTCACCTCACACATTTTCCTAATTTCGTCTACCTATCTTACCTGCGGTCTTCCTTTTACCCTTTTGCATTATCTCAGGTACCATTCAAGCACTTTTTTTGTCCACCTTTCGTCCATTCTTCTAGCCACGTGCCGTGCCCATTGCCATTTCAATCTCTTCACTATATCCACTATATCCACTTTGTGGATAATAAATTACTTTGCTAAATTCCCTTTAAAATGACCCACGATTAAATTCAAAATTATCGTTACAAAATTAAATTATCTAAAAAATTATTCTATTACATATCACATAGAAATTCGTTCGTTCAATGAGCATAATCATAATGCTCGAAATTCATTACCGACACCTCCGTACATACATATGTATGTGTTGACTTCACAGACTTATTGAATTTTACTAACCTCTTAAGGTCTGTTCATACCTATTCAGCACATACCGACTTCAGCAGGTATCCGGCCGTACGAAAAGTATTCTTTGGTACATTTTGTATGGGTATATTCATACCAACCGTCACGTTTACGCCATGGCAGGCTTACAGCAGTACCCGACATTTCCTGTTCATACCTTACAGCAACATCCGTCAACGTATCGTATCCGTTTTTTTGGCCATCGTGGAAATATACACGCGAATAACGTGCCACGAGTCTGCCACTTTGCTGTTTTGGACCAATTACACTGAGCAACAAAAAATCACGTTTTTGAGTTACCAGAGAGAAGACTAACCAATCTTTACTAAGTTTGATTCACTGAATTCGTATATGATATTGATTTTTGTTGGTGGGTGATCGTTTACGAGATATGAGCGTTAAAAAAATCCGTGATTTTTACAGTTTTTGGCTTTTGCGGTCTTTGACTCAAAATTTAGGATTGTTACGCTCAAAGTGAGTTATGGAATTAATAGACAGATATTTTTCTTAATTATTGTTATATTTTATTGCTTTAAAATACTTCTAATTAATTGTCTAGTGAATTTTAAAAGTCAAAAATATATATTTTTTACGGATTTTTTTTTCCGTCCTATTTTTCATTTATTTGGCAAATTTTTTATTTCACCACGTTATAAGGATTGGTTTTCTATCTCAATATTTTTTTTTATCTAAACGTACTAACTCAAGCGGTAATTGCAATTTAAATGCTTTCGTTGTGTACATATATGGTTGTAGCGCGTAATATTTTGGGTGCAAGCGAGATGGCATGTAGTCCGACCGCTGTACTCTGTGAGGTGGATTACATCATCATCGACATCCTCTACAGCCGCTCACCATCCATTTCTGGATGAAGGCCTCTCCAACACGCTTCCACTTGTCTCTGTTTTGCGTAACTCTCATCCATCTAACCTCACACACTTTGCAAATTTATTCTACTCATCTTTCCTGAGGTCTTCCTTTTATGTCCAAGTTTCACATCCATACGTCATTACTGGCAAAACAAATTGATCGAAGATCTTTTTCTTCAGGCAAAGTGGCATTTTTTGTTTAGAAGCCGCATTCATTCGTCCAAATGTACTCCATCCTAATTCCATGCGAATCTTTCTTTCTTCTTTATTACTACTGGACAAGTCTATTATTTTTCCTAAATATAAATAACTACAGATTTATTTTTTATAAACACAAACTTCATATACAAATTTATTCAACCATTATGTATTAATCACTTTATTTATTTATTTTATCAGTTTATTAACCATTATGTATGTACATATATTAATGGTCATACTCAATAATGCTGCTGCTTCACTCAAATCAACCGGGAAGGTGGTCGACTAGCCTTCTATATACATATGTGTATGAAACCCTACATGAGATACACATCCAAAAATGGGATAATTAAATCTTAATCACTTTAAGATAACACTGACATCATTATATTGGATATATACATACATACATCGTGCCAAATGTTCGCTAGTCAATCAATACCATCCGGACACCGCAAGTGATAGTCAAACTAACGATTGTAGAGTCAATACATCAACTGGCATAACCCAAAAAATGAACAGCTAATAAACATAGAAAAGCCTTGTAAAAAGTGAATCTGTTAAAGTTAACCAGTTAAAAGGTTAAAAAGTTCTATGCATCCCTCTCTAAGTTCTAAGTTCACCGTTCTTATAATAAAAGTGTAGTTCGAATATACTATTGAAAATAACAAAAGTTAAAATATTGATTGGGATGATTGGCTGGATCGTCATTATTCTTATCAAGTTTTTAATTAAAAATACAAACTACCTCTAGAACTTGACAATACATACATATGTACATATGTACGTATAAAATGTGTCGCCTCTAATATGCGGCTCTTGACTTCGCATACTCTTTAGGTAATATTGAAAATATAAAACGACACTCAAACTTTGGTTTAAGTTTTAAAATGTAAGTTTTATGTACATGATAAATTTTATCAAAATATATTTCAAATATTGTTTGTCCACAATTGTTATTTTTTCATAATAACTGCTCTAACTCTATGGTTGTATCTTGCATACTATTTATTCATGGTTGCATTGTTTAATTGAACAGATATGATGCTTTGTAACAATAGTAATTAGTTGGTTTGGTGATATGCAGTCGACTGCAATATTGTGTCAAAGTTATGCTTTATGTACGTACATGGGTGTTTGAAATTTTGTATGCACTTCTGTACATGACCGTAATAAACGAAACTGTTGTTAGTTATGATGATGTTCGCAAGGCAATGACAACTTTGTTAATTGAAACTTTGGTGACTTAATTATTTAGTTACCGTTACACTATTTTAATTTTTAGGTATCTCTATTATATTTGTACATATATATATATATATATATATATATATATATATATATATATATATATATATATATATATATATATATATATATATATATATATATATATATATATATATATATATATATATATGTGTACAAATATAATAGAGATACCTAAAGTGAGTATGTACCGTTACTATGCACCCTTTTTTTTTGATCTTTCGACTTAAGATCTTTCGATTTTCTATCTTTGCATTCCGATATTTGTGTTTTCTGTAATTTAACATTCTGGCTCGTCACGTAGACCCATTGCTAACCACTAAGCTATATTGCTAGTTACATATGAAAATATGTAGACATGATGTCTGATTGGGAAAATTTTATATTTATTCAAAAGCACCATTTTTTAATATCAATCAATATTCATTTTATGTGCTATGGATGGATAGAAGCTGCACATTCAATGTATGTATGTACCACAAAAGCATAATTGAAAATTTCAATCGCTGTGTCAAAACGATCTACTATTCAATCGACTTACTTTTAAGTAAATTAGATTAGTTTATACTGTTAATTTTATTGAATTACCACAACTAAGATGAATATCCAATTTATTTACGTTTATAAAAGAAATTATTGGTAATGAGTAATTCAAACACACACAGTGGATGCTAATTGAATTTCAATTCCAAACATTTTTGTATTATATGTTCTTGTTCAACTTCAGAATGATCCACACAGTTTCAAATACACTTTAATTATGTTTTTCAATCGGCAGTCGTTAATTGACAATCCTCATAGTTAATTAATAGTCCTTCGAACAATTTCGCATTGCTTGTTTTTTCAACATTTGCGTACATTACATGTGTATAATGTATTTTGTCAACACGCGTGCATATTATCGTCGACGTGCACATTTTGTCAAAATATTTGCGATCGAATGCTTTTGCTAGAGACACACACACACACACACACACATATGTATGTACATATGTTTATATATATAATAGTAACACATAAACATATTTATCTTTGCTCTGTATCTCCCAACTCTCGCATAAATTAAACGAACGCGCCCGTGAACGTATCAAAACAAGGCAATTTCCTTATAATTAAAACTAAGCTAACGGGCGAATCTCGAGACGGATGCTAACATTTATTACCGAATACAATTAAATCTGTAGGTCCTATCGTGGTCGAGAGGGGTCCCCTTTCTCCCTCCTCCCCAGCCGGACTCTCTACTCTGATAATATCGGCGACCGTAAATCTGGAGGGTCGTTATTTTAGAGGGCCATCAAATCTGAAATATGCTCCGATGTATACAACGAACGGTCGCGATTTTCATCCGGTAAAAAAATGGACGCGCTCGTGTGTGACGTCGTTATCTTTATTTTATTATTTTTTTTATTCGCCAATGTCCATTTGGATCGACACGTACAGTTTAATTCGCGCATTACAACAATACTTCACTGAAGGGGTGGTTAGTCAAATTAGGAGACGTTTATTTGGAAATTTGTTTTGTCGTAGCTGTTTGTTTGTTGACAAATAATGCCTGTGTTCACAATACATATGTACAATACAACCTTATTGGAAATATTATCCTCATTGTAATATTCGTTGTCTTTCATGGACTTAAAATATTATTAAATAATAGATGAGGTTTATAATTTTTTGAATAGGTTAAGTATTGATGTATATTTAACCCTTTGAATGCTGATCAATGCCGATCGGCGTTTTGCTATTAAGTCCATAGGCCTGAAAAACGCACGATAGGCGTTGTATTTTCAGCAGCATTGAAAAAAAATGCATTGAACATGAATCGTGTAATCCGTGTCAATGTGTATAAAGACTGGTTTACACCGGAATTTCTGAATTTCTAACCAGTCTCCGGCGCTGTGATGCGCCGGCTCGAAATAAGTGGGTTCCTTTTGTCAATTTATATTGTTTACCTTTTTTTTGCTCTCTAGAGAGCAAAAAAAGGTTAACAATAGAAATTGACAGTAAGAACCCGTTTCGGTGCACTTCCGCGTCTATCTCTATTTATAAACATTTTCCAGATGGAAATCCCTAATTACTGAGAATTTCCCGATGGAAATCCCTAATTACTGAGTATTTTAGATCGTGGCTTGGCATTTAGATTGTGAGTATAATATTTTAACAACAATGAAGAAGATGGAACTAGTTTTGGAAAAATACATTCATTAATTGACTTCTTTTGCTTATTTTATATTGTTGCAAGATATAATAGAGAGTCTAAACACACCTCTTCAAAACTCGAAATCATCAGCGGTAATTATCTAGGGTTTGTTTGGATTAACTGCAATTTTTATACCTGCTTTCTATTGGATTTCAAAATAATTCTAGTTGGAAATGTTGGCGAATTTTTTTACGTGGCGGGCGTTCAACAGAAAATACGTCATCACTCAAAGGGTTAACGAGGAAGTTTGTTTTTGTAAATTTTATCTAAAAATCGCGTTTGACATTTTTGATTGGCAAAATATTCTCAGAAATGAATTCGAGAGGTTTGTACAACGAATCATGGAGCTTGAGACCCGATAAAATACTTCGCTTTTTGCAAAAAACCCTATCTTTTCCAATTAGGATCGGTTCCAATTTAAAAAAAATACTTGAAAATTGCAATTTTCTTTTTAAATCTTATTCCAGATTTGTGCATTAGTTTGAAGTGGGATTTTTATTCTTTGTTCGAAATGAGTACGCACTTTTGAAGTTAACTAACAGTTGGCCAACCAACAGCTGGCTTCGACTGCTCCTAGATAGTTCGGTCCGATTCTAATTGGATCAGATCCTCTCATTAGAAAGCAGTTTTCTATCAGTATATACATAGTGAATCGAGCACATCCTAAAAATAAGTTTTATTGCCTAGTTTCAATATTTTTTTGTCAAATATCAGAAAAATAACACAATGTATTATGTACCGGTCTCCGTGACGTGACAGAATGTTAAATTACAGAAAACGCAAATATCGGAAGGCAAAGATTAAAAATCGAAAGATCTTAAGTCGAAAGATCAAAAAAAAAAATGGTGCATGGTAAACGGTACATACTCACGTACATACTCACTTAATTTGCGCGAGCAGGATACAACAGGAACAAGAGGAACAGGCTTTTCCTCCCGTATTAATGTGCGTGTGCAGAATACGGGAGGAAAAGCATGTTCCTCTTGTTCCTGTTGTATCCTGCTCGCGCAAATTAAGTGAGTATGTACGTGAGTATGTACCGTTTACCATGCACCATTTTTTTTTTGACCTTTGGACCCAAGATCTTTCGATTTTCGATCTTTGCGTTCCGATATTTGTGTTTTCTGTAATTTAACATTCTGTCTCGTCACGTAGACCCATTATGTACATATGTACATATGTATGTATTTGTAGCCATACAACGAAAATCATTAAGTTGTATATAAAAATGGGACACCTATACATATTTTATTTTATTTTTACATAGATATATACCAGAAAGGCTTGAAAGGAAGACCCCAATGCGCCTTCCCAGACAATTAATTACAAATAATGCAGCATTTTATTATAAATTACTGTATTTCTAGAAGCTGAAGAACACGAAATAACAATAATTAATAATAGAATTAATCAATTGAGACATCTATGAATTTAGATTTTGTACATAATTTTTACAAATTATACACACAATAAATGCAGAAGATTTGTGACAACAGGAAAGATGATTTTTCGCCAATTTTGAGGAACCGTTTCAACGATGATCAGATAAAATTGGCAAACTCTGATAAGAAACGATCGATTTGGAGTCACAAATACCCCAAAATCTAATCAGCAGTATGGCAGATCGAACCCACCGATCACTTGGTGCTACACATACACGCTACCATTAAGCCATACTGCTACTATAACGTATGTTTGTATATTAATTAGGTTGAAATTGAGGACTAAGTTTTTAATTTTTTTTTCTATATATATGTGCATACATACATATTTACTCAGTATAAAATTTGCATTTCAAAAAAATGGCTTAAACTTGATATAAAACTGGTGTTTATATGACTAGCGAAAAGTAATACCAAATCACTTAAGACCGGCTCGATTGATTTAAAACGTAAACAATAGTCGAATGCGATCGTACAATGGTTGTTTATCAAATACAAGCAACCGCATTCGCAACTACCTCTATGTATAATAGTCTTGTATAGTAGTGCTTTGATGAAATTTTACGAGAGGTTTGGAGATCCTTCAGGCTCGAAATTGACGTCGATCCCCCCGCTGTCGCTATTGACGAACAAACTGTGGGTCGGGCGTTTCGAGCGAGATATGGTTTCAATCAGTGCACATTTCAACATTAATCTTGTTTCAGTTAAACAGAACCAGACAGCCGGCGCGCCCGTGATGTATGGACGACGGGATCCTCGCATTTTCCAACATCTTATTCCACGAGAAAATATAAATGAAAAAAAAATACATAAAGAGGGAAAGCACTCTGCAATGGCGTGTGCGGATGTTTTAGATTGTTCTTTAATCTTCCGAAAAAATGGTATGTGCAAAAATTTATACTATACTATGTATATATATCTTCATGTACACACGAAAATATGTACATATGTACGTACACGTATGTATTAAATTTTAAGTTTAAGTTAAAGTTTGTACCATTGTGGTATTACTGGAGTTCCTAATGCGCCACAATGTTCAATAAATTCAGAGAAATGAGAAAAATAAAAATATATACATACGTACATACATATACACTGGCGGTCACATAAATTCCATCACTTTGAATTGTACGGTTTTCGGGTCGTAAAAGCTCTGCAGGTAGACTAAATACATATGCAGGTAGACTAAATACATTGATTGATTAAAATTTTTGGTGAACTCGAACTGGTATATTAAATATTACATATGCCATGAAAATATAATATTTATATCATACATACATGCCTCTGTACAGATTTAATCAAGCGGGTAAATACCAACATAAATGTTCAGATATTAAATATTTGAAGTGCAATTACGCTAGCATAAGCAATTTGAAGCGCGTTTTTCTCGGTTGTTTTGTTTTTATCACATACCATTACGTAATATGATATACGTAACATACAGGACTATTAAAATAATGTAACGACTGCCATTGTGACTGACTCAGACTCCGGGCACGACTCAAACTCGGACTTGAACAATAATTATTACAGTTTAGAAGCTTATGTTTATGTGTAATAGACTCATTCTCATTTTGATATTTCGATTCCGACTGTATAGCCCTGGACATTCAATAAAACTGAATATTTTCATACATATGTATGTAATTCATGGCCGTAGCGCATCCCCTCCCCTCTAAGGGTTTTGAAAAAACGTTTTATTAGCTTTTTTCATTTCAATAAAAAAATGTTTTTTTTTATGTTCTTCAACGTGTACCTTTTATAAAATTTACCAAAAATATAATATTCCTTACGTTTTCATTTTAGTTCAAAAAGTACCAGAGCAATATTTTATATTATGAAAGGATGAAACATTCATATACGCTAAGTAATAATTTTTATCATTATAATATACTAGTGGTTTTACCCGGCTTCGCTCGGTATTTGTAATATACATAAATCGCTTAAACGTGGCTAATATAATAGTTAAAATTTTATTAAATTCATTTGGATAGTTTTATTTCATTTAAATTTATTTAAATAGTTTTATGTCATTTAAATTTATTTGATTAGTTTTATTTCATTTAAATTTGAATTGAATTTGAATATTCATTTGTTGTTTTATTAAATTAAACGTCACGGATTCTACGAACAAAAACAAAATTTCGAAATTATAAATTAGATTATTATAGGGGGCGGCATAGTTCTCCGGTGACACATATTCAGTGTTTTTAAATTTATTGCAATCTTGAAAACTGTCTACTGGACTATCATCATTGAGGACATGATATATGTACATATGTATACAGGCCTTGATCGAGCTTTCTAGCCGCCCTGGGCAAAAGTTTTGCCACCCCTTATTTATTATTATTTTAAAACTAAATTTTTAACATCAAATCTTGTAAGTATTTTTAAAAAATAAAAATCTTATTTAAAATCATCTACAGCCATTCATCATCCACTGCTGAAAGTATGCCTCTCCAACATGCTTCCACTCTCTGTTTTTCGCAGCTCTTATCCATCTCACCCCACACATTTTCCTAGTTTCATCTACCCATCTTCCCTGCGATCTTCCTTTTACCCTTCTGCATTAATTTACCCTTACTACTTTTCCTTTGCTAATATTTTAAATAATATTTTTTTTAAATAGCTACAAAATTTGATGTTAGAAAGTTATGATTTTTAAAAGGAATAATAAATAAAGGGTGGCAAAAAAATATATATTGAAGGGTCGCCCAACATCTTAAGTACCTGTGGAGCGTTGAAAATGTGCGACACAACACGTTTGTGTTTTTTTAATTTTTTATTTGTTTACATTAATTTTATTTTTTATTTACGTCAATTTTAACCGTCCTTAAAACCTGCCGCCCCTGGGCAAATCACCACTTTGCCACCCCCTAGATCTGGGCTTGTATGTACATACATACGTATACATATACATATTACACTTAAATTAAAAATTATAAACATATTTATCGACAGTTTGATTTTTTTTATTCGGTGCACCAAATTGAATTCTTCTATATAAAATACTGTATCTATGTACATACATATAACACTAAGCTTTGCTCACGAAAGGAGGGATGGAACATACAAAGTTTGAAAAAATAGATTAATGTTAATTCGAATTAGTTCAAATTGATAAAAAAAATCATTCATGTAAGGTTCGTAATAGTTAGTAATAGATTAGTATTTGGTTTTTAATAGTTATAGATAAGTATTTGGTTTTTTGCCAAGACAAGTGTGCCTTGCCAAAATAATAATAAAAGCAAAATTACAAAACTTTCTAAAACTGCACGTTTAACTATCGACGGGCACAGCACTGGTTACACTTTGGTTGCAAAGTGAAAATTCCATTTCATAATAGCAGTGGTGTCACCCCAATTTTGGAACAACGGGTTTCCATAAAAAAATTATTTTAAAAATAAACATATATACATATGTATACATATATGTGCACATACATTATTTTTTCCTCCATGGCACTATTACATGAAAGTTCATTAAATTGTCAAGATTTGTATAATTTACTAGCTGAACCCAACATGCGTTGCAATGCCACAATAACGCATGCAATCCCCGTTCCTGATCCCGTTGCTTTCCCGTTCCAGTTCTCGTTCTCGTTCCCGTTCCCAATTGTGGGGAAAATGCAGTCAGCGAACACCTTTGAAACTATTCAATTGTTTGTTTATTTTACCCTAACAACGCAGGTCGCGACACGAAAACATTTGAAATCATTGCGTTGCAATGCCACTCATTCCCGTTTTGGGCGATTTTTTTTTTTCAGTAAGCTTCCCGGACATGCATAAAATAAATCCTGAAAGTTCCATCGTAATCGGTTGAGTGTTTTAGGAGCCTATAAGAGACAGACAGACAAACAGACATTCATTTTTACTAACCTGTCCTTAGTTTGGAATCGATTTTGTCGTGTGACAAAGTTTGGGTTCTTATCCGATCGTTTTCAAACTTTGCCATTTTGCTCGGTTTGTTATATGTAAGTGGAAATGTTTGTTGTAAACACGTTTGAAAATACTTCATCTTCGTTCACGGTGACGTCTATCGTCCACACTGTCACATTTGTCCCCACTGTTCTGGTCGTTTTTTTCCCATTTCGCCCACCCCATCGCTATGGCAGATTGAGCACTTTGCCATACTCATGATCAAAGTTTACGGAGAAAATTGGTGATTTCTCAATTAGGTTTTATTATATACATTTATTATATGTATAACCAACAGCGTGGTCTAGTGGTAAATGTTGTATTCTCTCGTGCTAGGGGTCATGAGTTCGCTTCCCACTGGAGTCTCGTTGCTGGCCAGACCTTGGTTTGTCGAGGTCGGTCGTTTCTCATCAGAATTTGTCAATTTTTCTGATTTGAAATGATTCCTGTAAAACTGGCTTTCTTGTCCAATTTTCTATTGCGAAAACCTGAGTTATTATTATCTCTTAGGTTTCGCCAGATTTTCTCAATACAAAGATGTCTCTATGGATGATTATTGAAATGTAAATATTTCGTATTGTAACATAATAAATAATGTTATTATTCGTATTGTTTACGATGTTTATAATGTCTAAACATATAGATGTCAGATGTTGTTCCGATTTGTTTGTATGTTTAATTATGTATTTAATAATATATGTATTATATAATTTATCGATTCTCAATCTGTTAAGCAAATTCGCCGCTTTGGAGTAATCTGTTAAGGCGAGTGTGCATGATTAATTGAAAATCTATCTATCTATATATATATAAAAATCAATGTCTGTCTGTCTCGAATAGGCGATGAAATAAATTACGATGAAACTTTGAGGATCTGTTTTATGCATATCAGGAAAGATTACTGTGAAAAAAAAACGGGGAAAACGGGAATGAATGTCATTACAACGCTATAATTTCGAATGTTTTCGCGTCGCGACCAACGTGTTCGCTGCTTGCGTTTTTCCGACAAATGTTAACGGGAACGAGAACGGGAACGGGAACGAGAATGGAAACGGGAACGGGAATTGCATGCGTTATTGTGGCATTGCAACGAATGCTGGGTTCAGCCAGTAAATGATGTATAATATCTTAATATTATATACATAAGAGGTAAGTAATTATAAAACCTTTTTTTACCAAAGGTTTTTTAATTTCTACTTTTTAGTGTTACATAAATTACTATAATACTGAATTATAATTATTTACAAATTAATTTAATTATTATTTATAATTATTTGCATTGTTGAGTAATATCGCATTTAAATGACCTTAAAGGCACTTTAAAATCTCAATATGTAGTATTTCTATAAATCATAGTCATCAAGTCCAGTTGCAAAGATGTTTGAATCTTAAAATTGTATATATTCATCTACGGAACGAGAGTTATGTATACTCAATTATGTATTATGTATACTCATTTATGCCGGATGGAATTATGTATATTATATGAATTTTTACAATTATATGAATTTTTAGATTACATAACGGGTTTCCGGAAACCCATGGAAACCATTAGGGTGACCCCACTGCATAATATTTGCAGTCGAGTGCATGTATGTTTGTACATAAGCTTGCGTCTTTGCTTATGGTGTGTATGTGTATATAATTTGGAAGCACGAATTTTAAGTTAAATAATAAATATTTTACGTATTTCAAATTGTATTTCGGGTGAATGTAAAGCCATAGGGGTGTGTGTGTGTTTACATAGAGTGGGGTCGATTTTTATTTTTTAGCTTCTACGGTCGTCGTTGTGGTTCATTTTTGGAGCAAACACGAGCTGGACCACAGCAATGTGTGTCCCCATTTGTCGGAGTCGCGTTGCGGGGTTGGTCGGTCCGCGCATAAATTCCCCGATTGTCGTGTCGAAGCGAGCCCTCGTCACTCTCGAGTGCTTCTCAACCTTTTCGATATGCCGCCGCCTCTTGATTTTATATTTTTCTCTCGTTCTATTTTGCATTCGACCGGTTTTTTTTTCTCGTCTTCACGATATCTCGATTTTTCGCCCATCTCGATCGCCCTATCACCCCCCCCCCCCCCCCCCTCCCTCTCTCTCTCTCTCTCTCTTCGACAGATATAGGACGAGAGTCTTACCGTGCATTTGAAAAGCCCTTATCAAAAAATGAAGAAAAAAAAAGCATGTATGCGACCGTGCGTGTACGATGTCGTTTGTCGTTTTTGACATTATGATCTTTCGGTCACATGCGAACAAGGTTTCGATACGTTTTATTATAATATATAATACATTGGATTTTAAAATACATAGTTGATGACTTATTATGTTTTATTTTTTCAGAAATTTACATAATATGATGTGATTGTGATATATTGATTTGAAAAAAAAGTAGTTGTGATTCATAATAAAACCTTTTATAAGATATATAAAAAACTCTAGTAAAAAAAAATAAATGAATATAAAAAACTTTAGTAAAAAAACCCAACTAGAACATCACATACAAACCAAGGCGGCCCATACCTCTTAGTAATATATTTAATTACATTAGTTTAAGCCGGGATCATAATTTTGATTGAAACCCCCATCATTGAAATCTTTTTGATTGAAACCCCAATCATTGAAATCATTTTGATTGAAATTTTAATCGCACACATTTGTACATTTGTTGTTGAAATATTGATTAAATTGCCTTTTTATTTTAATAATTTTATTATTTGTTTATATACACTTATTTTACTTGAGTTTTTTTTAATATAGTTTTTTTACTAAAGTTTTTTATATACATTTATTTTTTTTACTTGAGTTTTTTATATATCTTAATATTATATACATAAGAGGTAAGTAATTAAAAAACCTTTTTTTACCAAAGGTTTTTTAATTTTCTACTTTTTAGTGTTACATTAATTACTATAATACTGAATTATAATTATTTACAAATTAATTTAATTATTATTTATAATTATTTGCATTGTTGAGTAATATCGCATTTAAATGACCTAAAAGGCACTTTAAAATCTCAATATGTAGTATTTCTATAAATCATAGTCATCAAGTCCAGTTGCAAAGATGTTTGAATCTTAAAATTGTATATATTCATCTACGGAACGAGAGTTATGTATACTCATTTATTTATTATGTATACTCATTTATGCCGGATGGAATTATGTATATGGAATTATGTATACTCATTTATGCCGGGAATTTATGGAATTATGTATACTCATTTATGCCGGGAATCTTACAGTTTAGAATAGTTTATTAATACTAAGATTGCTTTAATGATAAAATTGAATTTGTAATCATATTAACAATGAAATTGTAATGTAATCCATACAATTAAGAATAGTTTATCAATGTATGATTGTCCATAAATGAGTTTATGTATTTACAGAAATGAACTTTTCAATCATCAGATAAATTAAATCAGCTGATAACTAAAAATAATTGTATGTGATGTATGTATGTAAGCTTATTGTAAAAAACTAAATGTATGTAAGCTTATTGTAAATCATATTAACAATTAGATACAATATAACTTCTTATTGAATACTTATCTCGCAGATAAAACTCCGTGAAGAGATATATTTTTAGCCGTGAAATGTCAGATTTGACATATTTGGCCATAAAACAATATATATCGTGTATTACATTACATGAAGCTAGACGCCAAATTTGAAATTTATATATACATATTAGAGTTAAAACTATAAATATTTAAATATTAGAGATAACGAGAACCTATAGAGCAAATTTTATAAAATATAGAGTGAATTATAGGCGTTTAAACAATTAAAATCTGTAATGAGCATATCAAGGCGAAAAGGTTAGAAGCCAGTATAACGCGGTTGACGTCGGCGTTGTAGACGTCAGGCAACTCGATGAGCTCGAAATTTGAAACCCGTTGTATACGATATTTTATCTCCAACATAATGGCAGACGATACATTAACGTATATGGATGATCAAAATGAGCAATATGGCAAAGTATGAAAACGATCGGATAAGAGATAAGAGATATAAAAAATGACCACTGACACGAAAGCCATGTGAAACGTAAAGGAGGTAAGTAAAAATAGTCCACGTCCACGTCCAATTTTCAAAACCGATTTAAAAACCGACAAACCGTAAATACATATGTACATACAAAGTTAGTTTAGAATTGAAGCTCAAGAGTGAAAGCTTTAATATTTGAAAGGGTTTTAGATAAGAGTCGAAAATGAATGTTCGAAATAACGAAAATGAATGTTCGAATAAGAATGAAAATGAACGAGAATGAATGAAAATATAAAATAAATATATATAAATATATACATACTACCATATTTTTCGCAGTGTATTATATCTCGTACATGAGTAGTAAAATTGCAAATGTTCTCTCGATAAATAAAATTTTTAATTGCAATCACTAATTCACCTGGCTGTATTGGAATTATTGACTCGGTTGTCACTGCGACTATCCACGTCCATACATCAACATTAACAAATTTAATTTAGCGCGATCAATTCAGTCATTTTCCAACATGCCCATTTATTTATGCGAACAAAAGCTGCCTCGTCGTTCGATATAATTGTATTGTGTATTTGTTCACATAAAAAGCTAGGTACTTGCCTTTACACTATGCAACAAGACATCACGTAATAATAAAAACCAAAGGCAATAAGAAAAATATAACATTATCAAAAGATAATACTCAAATAGCTATTAGATGTTTTTTTTATCAGCATACCTTATACATATGTATCTTATACAAATCCGCGCCACAGGTGATGCTGTCCGATAACCCTGCTCCATCTCTCTTTCTCCCCTTGGAATCGTATATCGTGGAAAGAGACGCGGCATAATGTGGGCTTTGCGCATGTCAATTCATTCACATTTATAATATATAAAATTTATTTATTTTTGTTTATGTCAGCGGCTTCTGTTGAACCAAATTGTGATATTGTACCGAATGCATAAGTATTTGCACACAGGCCACTAGTTATATTTGTATATTTATAGCAGCAGCGTAGTCTAGTGGTGAGTGTTGTATTCTTTCGTGTGAGGTGTCACGGGTTCGATTCTCACTAGAGTCTCATTGTTGACCAGACCTTGGTTTGTCGAGTTCGATCGTTTCTTATCAGAATGTTTGCCAATTTTTCTGATTTTCATTGAAACGGTTCCTGTAAAATTGGCTTTTCCTATCCAATTTTCTATTGCAAACCTTGAGTTTCTCAGGTTTCGCCAGATTTCTCTTCATAGATGTGTCTGTGGATGATTATTGAATGTAAAAATCGTATTGTTACATAAAAATGTAATTGATCGTATTGTTTACGATGTTTGTAATGTCTGACCATGGATTTCAGGTGTTGTTTCGA
Source organism: Arctopsyche grandis (assembly GCF_051622035.1). Lineage (NCBI taxonomy): Eukaryota > Metazoa > Arthropoda > Insecta > Trichoptera > Hydropsychidae > Arctopsyche > Arctopsyche grandis. The sequence continues at coordinate 27,165,946 of NC_135359.1, forward strand.
TTTACATATGTATGTATGTAACAATTATGTATTTAATATATGTAATATATAATTTCTCGAGTCTTAATCTGTTTAGCACATTTACCGCTTTGGAGCAATCTGTCGGGCGAGTGTGCATGACTAATTGAAATAAAAATAAAATAAAATATAATTTATATGATTTTTTTAATTATACCAGAAAGGCCAAATAGGTAACCTCAATGCGCCTTCCTGATCCGAAACATTCTACATTTGAAAAAAGTATTATTAGTATTAAATAAAGTAAATACATATCAATTAACATCCAGAGAGACATTTATGGTCAAATTTGTAAATTTGCAGCATTTTATTAAATTCGGCGAAAATCGAGATTGCTGAAAACTCCAGATTTGCCAGACAACGGGTAATGTTGCGAATTTTTTGGAACTGTTTCAATGAAAATCGGATTAATAGACCCGTGAGCACTTTGTTCAAAGCATTATATGCTAATATCTAGTCTATTAAAGTCAACTGGAGAAATTGGTTTTTTGAAAATTGTTGACCAAACCTAGAAGCGGTTTATATACATAAATGCCTACTTTAATTAATAATTATAACCTATACATAAAATGGAATGTCGGTTTGTCTGTCTATCTTTCTGTCTCATATAGGCTCCTAAGCCACTGAACCAATTACGGCGAAACTTTCTGGATTTGTTGTTTGCATGTCCGGGAAGCTTACTGTGAAAAATAACGGGAAAAACCTCTTAATAATAATATTCGTAATTTCAATTTTACTGACGCGAAGTTTTGAAGCACCATTGTGTAGTCAAGGAAATGTGTTCGTCGGTAACCACGTTTATGACGACACAGCTTTGAAGAGACACGAGTTGAGCTCCAACCATCACTTGAAACGGGAACGGGAACGGGAACGCAACGAGAACGGGAACGGGAACGGGAATTGCATGCGTTATTGTGGCATTGCAACGTAATTGTGGCATGCCGGGTTCAGATAGTTGTCATATAAATATATATGACGAATTTATCTACGATCTTTCAATTTTTAAGCAATGCATAGAGCTCCATATAAAATATGATATTATGCAAGCTCAGTTCCGGTTAGTTTTGAGACTTTAAAATATGCGTCGCTTCATACGAGATTGTCGAGGATCTGGGGGGAGGGGTGGTGGCTTTTATCGTGGTTTAAGTGTTTCATTATAGGTGAACAGTGTTTTATCTAGGGTTCGTCGGGGCGAAGCCCTCCCTGCCGTAAAAAGACCGTTAAAAGGATCCCACCCGTTTTCTGACAGTGACAGAAGCGAGTCTCTTGGACTCGGTTCGCCGCCGGTTCGAGTTTCGGTTTCAACCCGCCGAATGGGGTAGGTTTCGTCATATTAAATTATTTAACGCTCTCTTCCCCTCAGCGCGCCGTAAAAGTCTCATTTGCATTTTTAATATTGTACTCGCAATCTTCCGGAGAACGCGAGTGCCGTCGAACGAATTATAAGTCGGAGTTGTCTCGCAGAGACCGGCTTTTATTGACCATCAAATTAACCGGGTAAAATATTCAACGTCGGCATCTACATAGTTGAGTTTATTATTGTTCTAAATCATGGCCAACCCCATCAGGTTCTATCTGTTCGGTGCTAGATTGCTGCCGCTACAAGAAAATCTTGTTTCGGTGTCGACTACGGGTCGGTATGTTTTGTAATGAGAATCCTTTTGATGGGTTTTTTTTGTGAGGTGGATAAATATTTGATGTAAAAGTGTGTATTTTAATACATAATTAATAAAAACTCAAAAATTCCTGGTAGGATCATAATTTCATTTAAAAATAAGTCGTCTATCGCTAGCCTTACCTTTGTCTTGTAATGTGGACTTGGCATATTCTCTTAATGAAATTTATTTGTAATAATCGGATTTTATGGGTATTTTTGCTATAAATTATCAATGACAAATAAGTAATTTATTTAAAAAAGAAGTAGAACTAGAACTTTTAAATTGTAGGAAAATAGATAAATATTTTTATAATTAATAAGATTTTTGTCCGCTTAACGGGTTGTTTTGCCTGGAGACATTCGTCCTTAGAGCTAGCTAGAAACTTCTTTTTTATGTTTCTTTTCTAGCAGTATAGCTCGGTGGCTGTGTTAATGCCATTGAAAAGTTTCCGGGTTCAAGTCTCCGGTTGACCTCGATTGAAAAGAATTTATTTGGAGTATTTGTGCAGTGCTGCTAGTCAGATTTGGATATTTGTGACTCCAAGTCGATCGTTTGCTATCAGATTTTGCCAATTTATCTGATTTCATTGTTGGAACGCTACCTTATGAAATAGATAAAAATTGATTAAAAATGGATTCTAGATTTAAAGGGAAAATTTAAGAAATGCTGTTATATAAAATTTCAATTATTTCATCTGTAATATGAGGCGTTATATTTGAAAGAAGCTTAAGTCCACTTTTCTTCATTTCGATAAATATTTCGCAAAATATTAAATATAACATAATGTTTTGCGTTTAACAATAGATATTTAAAAATACTTGTGGCCCGTAATACGTTTAAATTGCTTTTCCGAGATTCTGGAAGTATTGAAATAAAAGAAGTGATAACAATTTGTAAATTAAGTCAAACGGAAATAGTGTTTTTGGAACTGAAAATTGAACTTCTGCCCCTTTCAAATATAACGGTTCATGTGTATCTACATATGTACATTGGACGTCAAACTAGAAACCATTGAAACATAATCTAACATCTATGTACATACATATACTAGGAGTATGAATCAGTCGAACTTTCTAGTAATACTTCGTATATGTGATATATAGATAGAGTAAAAATATCAACATTTACATACATATGTATGTACATAGATTAAATTAAAATTAAATGAAAAATGTTTTATTTATAACACACACTTATTGTGCAGTTAGGTATTCTAGACAAGTTGCACTCTTTTCACTTGATTCTTTCAAATCCAATTCCCTAAAATATTCGTATCTACAGCGTGCTTATCGTATGCTTAACAGGGAGCTGAATGACGTTGATCTATTCGGTATTTCCGTACATCAATTCAGGATTTCCATCAGGAGAGTCTTGATTGATTGCTCAATTTCTATTTCTATTCTATATTCTTTATCCAATTATATTGGGTTTGCTACAAATGGTTGCAAACCACGCGTTTTAATTTCAGCATGTACGAAAGACGAGATCTTCATGGGGTTGCGCAGATGACATTTCGATGTATGTACACTGATGATTGGCAATTTTTAATATTTTTATTATTTATTTATTTTATTTAAATAGGCACACATACAGAATAAAATATAAAAAGAAAGTTGTATAATGAGACAAAAAATAATAATAAACATAAATAAAAATATAATATTCCATTTACAGTGAGCACCACATGGTGATATAAAAAAGTAAAATTACAAAAACATCAAGATTTAAAAAAAAAAGAAAAGAAACAGATAAAGAAAAAGATACAGATAAAGTAAAAAAGAAAAAGAAAGACTATAAGGGTGAAGAAGCAAATCAACCACATATTATTTTCTTCACCTTTGTCCTAAAAATACCAAAAGAGTCACTAAAGAGGTCAGGACAATCATCTAAGCTATCGTAAATACGGCATATACGAACGATTGCACTATTGAAAGAGGTGTTGCTTTGACAAATTGGTGGATAAAAAAGATTTGTGCATCTGGTGAATCGGGCATTAACGTTATTATAATATTGAGTTGGATCTTTCTGGCAAGTTTAAAATGGCTAAAGCCGAATTATATTATATCACTTTATGTTTAATTATGCATTGTCTTATTTAGTCAAACTTTATTTTTTATTCTTTTCTTTTTCATTTGTTTGTCTATATGTACTACACACACACATATATATATATATATATATATATATATATATATATATATATATATATATATATATATATATATATATATATATATATATATATATATTTATTTATTTATTTATTTATTTATTTGGAAAATTTACAGTTTATTAAGTTACATAGATTGATAGTAAAAAAAATATAATTATGTTAAGTAAACCATTAATAATTTTCACATATAGGTAAAAAAAAGAAAAGCTCAAACATTTAAAATAAGTAACAAAAATGATAATAGAGTAAGATAGTTAAAGAAAACAAAAAAAGAAAAAAAATAGAAATAACAGTATAATAAAAATATCAAAATAATAAGAATAATAATATGATAAAAATTATGAAATAATAAAAAAAATATAATATATAACAAAAAACAAAAAGACAAAATAAATACATCAAAATAAAAATTCATAATCACAATCGTAAATTTTCATTAAAATTAATCATCGAAAAACAAATTTGCAATAATTACTCTAGCTTGTATAGCATTAATATTAAATAAGTCAAACATAGAAATTGTTAAGATTAGTGTGTTGACGGTGGAGCTTGCACGCCAGATGAATGAGCTTCTTCCATAATTAGAAAAAGTATTAGGTATGTAAAGGAGCTCATTACATCTAGTCATTCTATTTGGTACACGCAATGATAGTCTGCTCAATAATTGAGGACAGTCGATCGAGCCGTTAAGGATGTTCAAAATTGTTGAGATGTCAGCTATCTCCCTTCTTTTGACAAGAGGAAGTATATGCTGACACCGACAAGCATCTTCATAGGAAGTATAGGTTAATCCAAAACGGCCACTGACGTACCTCAAGAATCTCTTCTGAATGCGCTCCAATCTGTCTCTTGCACCAGAGTACTCTGGGTTCCAAACTTGGGATGCAAACTCAACAATACTTCTTACGTATGCACAATATAGTATTTTGTATGATTTTATAGAAGTAAAGCATTTGGAGGACTGGATGACGAACCCGAGGGCCTTCGACGCTCGAGCTACAACATTGTCAATATGTTTACTAAAGGATAGATCAGAGTTTAAAAAGTTTATATATATATATTTATATCAGAGTTTATATATATATATATATATATATATATATATATATATATATATATATATATATATATATATATATATATATATATATATATATACATATATATGTATATATATATATATATATATATATATATATATATATATATATATATATATATATATATATATATATATATATATGTATATTGTGTATTTTGCAAAAATCTATAATTGGGCTCAGATGTTATTTTGTTATTTTTATTTTTATGAATTTCTACATCTGTTGCCTGTTGATTTTTCAATAAATAAATAAATACGTTGATAGTTTTCATGTATTATATATGTATGTATGTATGTTAGTACATAAATATATATTCGAATGGTTTGCGAGTCTGTATCGGTGCAATAGTAAAGTCGCAAGATAACGACCGTACACTGAATCCATCGGGGAGAGACGGACACAATAGACAATCGCCTTGTCGCAAATGACCCGATAAAGGCACGGGCCATGAATATCGGCGGGTCTTCGTGTCAGTGGGTCATGAAAGGGCTTTTTGATTTCATGAATAGATACGAGGCGATATCTGACACCACCGTCTACCCCTCCCACTTTCGGCTACGAAACACCAAGCCCTAGGTTTCACACAATGTGTCGATAATTTTCAATCGGACGTCTGATCGCAATTTCAGATAAATCGCCGACTTTCATATTTATATTAAGCCGTTCGCGTTGCCAACAACACTTGACCTTTTTACGTGTGCGCTCAAAAATAATGGAAATTAAGTGAGTGTGTAAGTTTTGATATACGCTGCTATATGAAATGCCGCCTGATAGCTCAATTAGAATGAAGAATAGGGTTTGAATCATTTATTTATGGAAAAATCAACAGGCCTCAGAGTATATTCGAATCCCAAATATTCGAATATCGAATAGTAGCTTTAAATTATTTATTTATAGTTTTAATAAGTTCAAGATATTATTAAAATTTTAATAGAATCATTATCTGTAACATCAAATAGAACTCAATGTGCTGTAGATTGAAAATAAAAAAATAATTCCGTAAAAATAAGTATTCGAATATTCGGATTTGGGATCCCTACCTTAGATGTAAAAATTCATAAAAATAAAGAATAAATATAACAAAATAACATCTAAGCCCAATTATAGATTTTAACAAAATACATAATATACCTAGTACATGGTTCCCGCAAAGATGCACTAAATTGCACTGAATAGTAGCACAGTTTTGAGAAGTCATAATTTCTAAAGATGCTCCAAAAGAACTTACGCAACAGAATTCCACAAAAAAATGTTAGCAACCTTGGATAGCATCCAAATACCCCTTGATGCTCTTTTGTGGAATTCTATCGCGTTAGTTCTCCTTGAGCATCTTTGAATGTTTGGATCTCTCGAGAGTGCAACTATCTCGAGTGCATATTTCCGAACACCCTAGTACATATAGACAAACAAATGAAAAGGAAAAGAATAAAAACTAAAATATGAATAAATAGGACAATGCATAATTAAACATAAAGTGATATAATATAATTGGATAAGCATAAAGTGATATAATATAATTGGATAAAAAATATAATAGAAATATAAATAGAAATGGATCAATCAATAAAGACTCTCCTGATGGCAGTCCTGAATTGATGTAAAGAAATGCAGAATAGATCAAGGTCATTCAGCTCCCCGTTAAGCATACGATAAACACGCTGTAGATAGGAATATTTTAGGGAATTGGTTTTGAAAGGATTAAGTGAAAGGAGTGCAACGTGTCTAGAATACCTAACTGGGATCCTGAAACCAACCTTACTCAGTAAACACGAGAGATCTTTTGAATCAATTTGTATTGAAAAAAATTTTTGTTTTTTGGTGTAAAACTACATCTATTCGCGGGGGTGTATATTAGCAATATACCCGACATTAAAATGTCCCGCATTTAAAATAGCTATAAATCTGGAATGATCTCCTAGCATAGTAATAGTACTCGTGTTGTCGAATAGAGCAAGAATGACAATTTTGTATCCATTTTAATTATTATTTGACTTGGTGACTTTTTGTTAGTATGTAGTGTTGGGTCAAATTTTCGCGAAAAATGTATGAAATTTTTAATCAAATCTAGTTAATTATCGTAATAAATTGAACTATTGTTCAATTCAATGATGTTTTCAAAGTAAATTTATGAAAGAATGGTCACCCGGATGAAATAAATGAATCGTTGTAAAACAGGATTTTCTCTGGAATTTTCATTTCCGCAAGAAATCTTTAGGTGAAGCTATACGTAGCGTAAACATATTGGGTAAATTTACTTCGGCACTGTTAGTTTTCCAGTTCTTAGAACCGCTTCTTTCTTAAATTTGATTTGTTTCTGTTTTAAAAATATGATGGGATGTAAAATATAAATGAGGTGTGCATTTTATAAAGTAATAAAAATTTCATCGCTAACAAACTTAAACTGGAAAATAATAATTTGGTCGGAAAAAATGGAGTGGGCCGTTTTTTTATATAACGGAAAGATTATTTATGTAACTTGTATACTTCCATTACATATGTGATAATTTAAACATTGAAATCGATAGTGATTACATATTTAACTGTCATTTAAACACGACTTAAGGATCTTTTATGGTAATCCACACATATGTGCATATAGCTTGCTTACCGCATGTTATCTCGTTATCTCATTAAAACGCTAAGAGGTTTCGATCGGCGTGTTAATAATTTATTTCAATTGCGTTCGTGTGTCATTAATGATTTCGAAACGACACCATCGACCCCTTCTTCGGAGATGGGAGTTTCGTAGTCATAACTTTCATGTTGCGAATTCCTCAATGTTCGTCCATTTAAATAATTTAACACCATCCGACCGAAAGACGTAGGTATACGTCAAAAGTCAAACACCACAGATTTCATCCGACGGTTGTTTTCCTTTTTTCTTTTCGTATATGTATGTATGTATGTACCTACATATATAACGCGAGCACTTAATGTAATGAAAATGCGCGTTCGCTTCCCGCGGTAAATTTTTCACACTCAGTTTTCCTTCTGTCTGACGCGTAAAACTTTATTATTGTATTTCAACATATACGTGTGCGTATAAACGAAAAAATGTCGAAAATATTTAGTGAAAATTCGCTACGTGGCTTTTCCACTTGAATAATACAATGGGTTATTCGTGTTGTTATCAAATATTAACCACTCGCTATATACATAGATACATATGTACATACGTATATGCTGCCATAGTTACACTTGCGATAATCTCCCGGCGGGGGGGTTAAATCCTGGATGAGGTTAAGCCCTGCCGATGCAGTTAATCAATGACAATGTATAATTCAACTGGGTGAGTTAATATGGCGTCGTCTTCGTTCGGAAGTAGACGTCGGCGGCGTCTTAGTTCGAGGGATTTTGAATCTGGCAGAGCGGGTCGAGTTTGGTTTTTGCACAAAGGCAAATTTAATAAAGAGAAGCGTGCGGGGGCGGCCGCAGTCGACGGGTTAAACCGAAATTCGGCCGAATCGTTTTTCGGTCGACGGCGCGGCTCTGATTTATTCAATTATTAACGGTTGTCGCACACCATTAGAGGAAAACCGCGTCCGAATACCGCTAGTTTTGATTGAATTAACGAAAAATGAGTCGTTTTGTGTGTCGACGGTTTTTAGTAACTTTTTAAGTGAATCGGAAGAAAATTTTTAAAATTTGACGTATATATTAATAAATTCATACGTCTATTCTTGAAGTTCAAAGTTTCGTGCTCAGAGCGCAATATAAAACATAATTCGATTATGAAACATACATACATACATACACGTTCATTTTGATTTGATTTTTAAATGCTTTTTATTATTACTAAATTATGTTCACAATACATCTTATATATATTTTAATAGCTACTGATCTATTTATATACAATTTTATTTTAATTTTTTTACTTACCTCCTTTACGTTTCACATGGCTTTCGTGTTAGTGGTCATTTTTATCTCTTATCCAATCGTTTTCATACTTTGCCATATTGCTCAGTTTGGTCATCAATATACGTTAATGTATCGTCTGCCATTACGTTGGAGATTAAAGATCGTATACAATGCGTAACAAATATCCAGAATCTCGGATACGGTAACGTATATGACGGTACGTAAGGCTACCATAATCTATCTTCAACCTTTTCGCCTTGATATGCCCATTTCAAATTTTAATTGTTTAAACGCCTATAATTCACTCAACTTCATCTATTGTTACTACATAAATACATATGTAAATAGAATAAAAATGGCGATTCTTCATAATCGTACTTCAATTGACTATCTTTCAATTATAATATCCTTTTAGTTTAATTTCTACTTATTGTGCCGATGTTCAATGCGTGTTTTTGAAAATAGTTTGTGATTTAGAAGTGATTTAAATGAAAACGTATACCTTCATGCAGTATATTGCTGAGATTGAAATGGCAATTGGTGGGTAATGTAGCTATAAAAGATGAAACAAATTAGTTTTTGTAAAATGGCAACTTTAGTATTTTCATTTTCGAGGATTTAAACATATAATAATATTTAATTTAATATGTTATTTGTATTTAACACAATGGGTTTCACATTTAGATCCCAGTATTCTTGCATCAACGTAAACATCCATATTGTACATGTATCAAATATTTATTTAGAATTTAATTTCATTAAGTGATATTTAATACCTGAATTTGGCACTCAGAATTTGCTGTTTGAATATTGCTACCTCGAAACGAACGTTTGCATATCACTTTACTAATTACTCGGTCTGCTAATCTTATCAGTAAGTACAAATGTTCAATTTGCAATTAAATGTAATTTCGCTACGCCATGATATGGTTGTATATTATTATGTATCGGAAATGAAATTTTCTGCAGTGTGATAAATTGAATAGAATCCAATACTCGTTAAAATCTATTTAAGCAGTGATTATTTGAAAGCATTTCGCGTTAAAATATTATTATGTATGTAAGTGCGAATATACGAAGTTGATGCTTAACCCTCCTTTGGTCTTTTGCGGTCACAATGGAGCGTAAAACTAATAATATTAAAATTTATCTGTAAATTTAACAGCCAACATTATGACGGTCACGTGAAAATAAGTTTTAATTATACGTAAAACGGAGGGTTGGCGTTTAATACACATAGGGGAGTCTCAGATACCTATTAAAAGGTCGTCGACTTGGAGATTTTATTATTGTAATAGAATTTTATTTTTTCGCATCCAAAAATATTATCGATAATGTTCTGATTTTTTTTATGTACATATATTAATATTATATAGGTATCTTTCTGGGTGAAAAATTCTACAAACAACCATTAAAACTTTTCCGCTGACGAAGAAAGTTTTTCACTTTTCGCCGCACATCCGCGTACGTCTCTAGAATGAAAATTCGATGTTCAAAAGAGTTCTTATTTTAATACAGATAATGAATATTTATTTGTTTTTTTTTTTATTGTATCTTTCAAGTGTGTCTTTGTGCTTTGAAAAGACTGTAGTTCTTGCGAAATAATACAAACTGCAGTTAAATCTCAGCAGAATCCTTTTTCTATTAAAACTTTTATCTCCTGCTGGGAGTCTTGGGTTGAGTAATAGGGATTTCAGCTCAGCACGAAATATAATTAAACACTTTTCAACGTAATTTTTTCCTTCTTTTCATCCAGTACGTAAAAGCTCACCTGAATATATATATGATTCAACTTTTACGTATACCTATATAAATCATTTATATGTTACTGAAAATTTGATTGTTAAATTAACCACAGCATAGCTCATTAGTTAAGCATTTAATGTTTATCATAAAATTAGAAGACAAGTGAGAAAACATTGAAGATGAACATCATTGTAATGAGATGGCCTTTTTTGATGCAACCTCATTACGTGGCAAATATGTAGGACAAATTTGTTTATTTATTTATTTTTTACAATTTCACCATAGTCGTCACTATGGCTAATTCATTACAAGACATTGAAAGCTCATAATTAACGAGACATCTAAATACATAGTTATTAAATACATACACATGTAAATCGAAACAATACTTAAATGTCGGACATGCTCAAGTTCAGTCATGTACGCATTCGAATAATGTTAAATCGACACACCCAAGTGAATATTTTTATAATTTCCGCTTAATGTCATTCTCATTTCAATTAAAAAACTGAATGTTTACTCGACGAGAGGCTATTAAACGCCTGGCAGTTCTTCATTGGAACGAGAGTGTAATTTTAAACGTGCCACTGATGAAAGTTAACTATTCAACGGTTATAGAAATCCAATTAATCGCGAACTGCTACCCACTCGTACAACAACACTCCAGCTAGGGTACACTCTCGCTCCAGATGCGCAAATTGGATAGCTTCCGCGAGAATACTTTGCAATTAATTCGCTCACGTCTGAGCCTTGACGAAAAGCCAACATTTATTACGTGTGCACACTACACCAACCACCCAACCACCCACACGAGTTAAATTTCTATCGAGGATAAACCGTGAAACGCTGATATTCAAATTTAAATTTAAATCGAAATCCCTAAAGATAGACGAGCTTTTTTAATCGCGAATTTTATTATTCTTCGCGCCCCGGACTGAATTATTAATTGCAAATCAATTTTCGAATGATTTTATAAAAATAAATCAGTAATAATGTTCAACCTTATATCGGTGCTCATTTACAATTCAAATTGGAGTATAACTTGTGTAACTTTTTAATTTTTTAACAATTATATTAATACAACGTGTTCTTTGGTCCATTTCTCATATTTAATATACATACATAAAATTACTTCAGTTTACCAAATTCATATTGCTTTTTTACATAAAATATTGTAGCAAAAGGAGACGCCGTTATAATTGGCTTTCGAGGATTATCTCCAGGTTTAAGTACTGTTGACTAACAATGGAGACCCTCGAATGGACTTAGTGGTTGGTAACAGCACCCAGCTACTTCTCGCTAGAATTCTCAGAACTGACAGCGTGAGACCGTGGGACTGCATATCTTGTACGTGACTATAAAAATAGGTAAACAAACGTGTCGAGGAAGATGCACTGAGCGACCTTTATAAGCAGGTACTTAGGCCATATCAAGGCATTCTGGATGGAGCACTGGCAGAGCGTGGATCTCCCTAATCACCCAATAAATGCTGTGAAGCGACTTTGGCCTTTTGTTTGGATCCTCCACCCACCCCTACGCAACAATATTATCAAGAGTGTAAAAACTTACTTAGGATACGTAGATGTATAGTTTTGAAAGATGAGAGCAGTGTTATTACTAGAGTACGGACCCAAAGCGCGCCGATCATTGTTCAATTGTTGTAAATGCTTTGTAAAAAAGGTTCGACAAACATTTAACAATGCATTTATAACATTTGAACAATGAACGGCACGCTGGTTATCCGGGATTTAGTTATCACTATACACATAAGCCAGCAGTACGGCCTGGTTGCGATCCCGATCGTGCTAATCTTTAATGCTGCTGGTCAGACTTGGATATTTGTGACTCCAAGTCGATCGTTTCGTATCAGAGTTTTCCAATTTATTTGATTTTATTGTTGTAACGGTTCCTCCATCAAATTGGCAAAAACCATCTTACCCGCTATGTCAAAAATATCTGAATTTGATTTATGTACAATATATAAAAATTCATGTACAAATCTAAATCCATAGATGTCTCTATGGATTAATTCAATAATTAATTAATTGTTAATTTCGTGTTCTTCAGCCTCTCGAAATACAGCAATTTATGTAATAAAAATTCTGCATTGTTTCCTGGTATACATATATCTATGTAAAAATAAAATAAAATAAAAACGTGACATATTTATATTTGTAAAAGCAAACAGTGGCTGAATTAATTTGGTCTTTTATAAGACTTTTTCAATGAAATAATATTTGTTTCTTTTATATATGTATGTATTCAAGTGAAATTATATATTCTTCCCGTTAAAAATGTTGTTTTTAAATGTCAAAGAAATTAAAAGCGTGTCGTTCAATTACGGGAAAAGTTTTGATAAAACCGCACGTGTTCAAGTCTGGCTTCAATCCCTTAAAAGATTTTCCAAGCACGAAATATAAAGACAGGGTATTTTTTACACCGAAAATGTTACTTTTTTTCTGTGTGAGAAAAATGAAACATCTTGCGTCATCATCGTACGAAGACGCGTAGCAAAATCGACAGTACGAAAAGAGTTCATAAATATGTATTATATTTACGATGTACCGCCAGTATTTTTTGTCCCCTTTAAATAAATATTATTATATATGTGTGTGTGTGTATACTAGTATTATATTAGGTATATGTATATAATATATGTTTGTGGTGAGAGTGAAATAATCTACAGAAACGTGGTGCGACGCTCATATACATATGTAGTATTTATTTAATAATGATATTGAAATTGAATACATTGCAATATGTCACGTTTTCTTTGAAAATGAACGAAATGGTCCTCTTATGGGATTTCGTTTGCAAACATTCAAAGTTTTGATTGCTGAAGTTTTGACGGGGTGCAATCGAAGTGGATGCAGGTAAAGAACAAGTTACAATGCAGACTTGACGTTTACGTGTACGTTTCGAAACGCAAATAGGTACTTATACGTATAATGCTGTAATGTTCATGAAGTAATGGCATTGCACGACCATCTCCACAACGTGAGATTAAACTACTTCTGGCTTATTTGCGGTATCAGAGTGCCGGATAGGGACAAGTTTACGGACATATTGCGGTCACTGTGAACTGATATTTGCACAGGAACCTCGACGTTCTGCATCCTTGAAAAGATCTGATAATTTTTACCTTTATATAATTGACATTTCGTATGTCATTCATTGATTTTATTCAATGGTTTAGTGTCCTTGAATATGTTATGTGCTTCTATCATTATGATATCATATGTAATTACATGGCTCGGTATTCTACTCTCGAAGCTTTCGAGTGCATATTGTTATTGCCGCTAGCTATGTATGTAGATTATACATAGTATATGTATAGTTATATCGAATATCTTTCGAGCATGTGCGATTATGTTAGTTAAAATTGATATGTGGAAATTGATAAGTAAAAAAACATCACCATTCGCAACGCAAAAAATCTTACAAAAAAAAAATCAACGATAGATCATACGAAAGCTTCATATCTTAATTTTTTTCTGTGATAAATGTTTTATTTTAATATTGGAATTGATAGATATGATAGATGTACATATGTTTTGTAAGAAGATTTTTTTCTTTTTATTAAATTTTATTTTTTCATTTGATCTAAATGTATTCTTAGTTTTTTACTTTCAAATACAGCATAAGCAATGGTTAAATCCTAAAAAAATTAAAACCTTATATAATAGGTACATATATACGTAAATATATACTTCATACTTGTGTAAGTGCCATGCCAGGAATTACCCCAAGATGACATATATGGTTAGATTATTTTTGTACAGACGGACTTCCAATTTTTTCAAACATAGCAAACATAAGGACATATGTAGATTACAATAGATACACAATCTGCTTTAGGTCATCGACTTTAGAGAGTCTTTAATTAATATTATATACTAGATGTATTATGAGCATTTATAAGAATTGTAAATAGGTTTTTGAGCTCTTTTTCCTATTATGCTGTACATTAACATTAGAATAATATAATACTATGATTACTAACAAAATTAAAATTAAAATTTTAAAATAGAAAATTATCAGTAGATCATCAGCTATTACTATAGATATAAGATGTATTGTGAACATAATTTCGTAATAATAAAAAGCATTTAAAAATCAAAATCAAAACAATAGAGACATCTATGGACAATCAAAAATTTTTTGATACCCAGCAAATATGTGAGAAAAATATTTTGTGGGTAGCATTTTTAAGATTCAACAAATTCGAGATGGTAATAATTCGAATTTGCGAGTAATTGAGGGGAGAATACCGATATATTGTAGCCGTTGCAAAAATTAAACAAGAAAAATTAAACTTTTTTTAATATATATAATATCTACATACAATATCTCGCCAGCGGCGTTTTTGGCCGGGACTTGAACCCATGACGTCTCTACTGGTATTCAATAGCACTACCTGTGCTCTGCGCTGTATATATATATATATATATATATATATATATATATATATATATATATATATATATATATATATATATATATATATATATACATATATAGTATGTATATGTATCTAAAACAGCCAAGACAATTTGACCAAATATGATAATCTACGGACTTTTCTTTCTCGCATTTCTTTCGACTAGTTTTTGTAAATAAAATTAATATCGATATAAATTACGAATTGAAAATTGGACTCGTCAAACATATGAGTAGTGAAAATTCAATAAACATTCAGTTTTTGTCGCCGAAACATTTGTCCGGAGGCGTGAAAAATCTTGTAGGAGCCCTATTGCGTTTTGGCCATTACGCGGCAAGCGTGCTATGAAAAACCCGATTCCCCGAAGAGGGTGAGTCCATTGGAAAAGTCCCCGAGAGGGGAAAACCGAGAGCGCGACACCGCGGAAAATGGGCGAGGGGAAAACCTGCGAAAAAACTGCGAACGAAGCGAGATTGTTTATCCGCTCGGCGCCTATAGCGATTCGCCCAAATTCGATTGCAGGTTTGTATTGAATGTCACTTTGCAGATGAGTGGTATATAATATGAGAGCGTGTGCTTGTATCTGTGTGTGTGTGTGAGTGTGTGTTTTGAACCCCTTTGGCATTGCATTATTTTGATGAATACATTACATTTTTCAACGTCAGCGTCAATTTGTGTCGGAAGCTCCATAAAAAAATAATGCACCCTCGGTTTTTTTAGGTCACGTATAAAAATACTGTCCACACTCGTTTCGACGTCGTCCTCGATCGTATTTCTTTATTTTTTGCTATGAAAAAATTTAATCTCATTTTGTAATATTTTACGCGAAACTTGAATTGGTACAAATTTTACCAAGGTGTTATATAATACTTAAGTAAATATATATGTACATAGTTAGGTTTATTTTTGAGTGGGACTCTCGGAACGTAAGGAAGAAGTTTGATACATATGTATGTATATAGAGTAGACATGCGAAAACTTTGTACGGTAACTAGTTCAATTTCTAAATAGTTATTTGATGTTGAAAATTGCCTAATACTCATGTGAAGTAACTTAATTTTCATAACTAATATTTTATTTTAAATTAATATCACCTCTTAAGGTTATTTATTAATCATGAACAAAAATACGCAATATCAAAATACGGTGTTTCTTTCAGTTTACTAATATATTGTTGCGTAGAGGTGGGTGGAGGATCCAAGTTAAAGGGCCAAAGTCGTGTCACAGCATTTATTGGTGATTAAAGAGATACACGCACTGGCAGTGCTCCGTCTAGAATGTCTTGATATCGCCTAAGTACCTCCTTATAAAGAAAAGGTCTCTCAGGGCAACTTCGACGTCCGGTTTGTTTACCTATTGTTATGGTCACGTACTAGATGTGCCAGTCCCACGCTACCGCTGTGGGTTCTGAGAACTCTACCGGAATGCGACCGAGTTACCGCTACCCCCGCTAAGTGCATTCGGGGGTATCTCATTGTTAGCCGAGCCTGGAGATAATCCTCAAAACCAATTATAACGGTCACACAGTCTTTGGGAATGCTACTCGGCCTAATCTGATTGCACTTACTCGGCGGCAGTGGCGTAGCCAGGATTTTGTCAAGGGGGGGGGTTTTGACAGGAAAAAAGTCAAGATAATTTATATTTAATTAATATAAAATCACAACATATAAAAATAAAGTAAATACATAATAAAAATATGCTATGAACAAAATTCAAATAAAATAAAAATAATGAATACTTTATAAAAGTACGAAATTCACAGATCCAATCTTCGCGTCTTTATTGTAAACATATCTAATATTTTTTCTGCACTAACATTTATATCCCTATGAATATTTAATAAAGCAAGTCCATTTAATCGATTTTCCGACATCGTATTTCTTAAATATGTTTTTAGTCATCGTAGTGTGGAAAAGCTCAGCTCACTTGTGGCTTTTGTCACCAGAAGTGTTGCTAGAATTTTTAGAAGTACGTAAATATTGGGGAATATTGAAGGATTGCAAATTGCGATTGCAGCTAGTGCGTTTTTTGTTCGATTTTCACTAGTACTTATATATTGACACCACATTTCCAACTCTCCAGTTAGAATGCAAGGCCCACAAAATATATCTTGGTTGTAAATTCCCCCCAACGTCTTATTTTATAAAACACTTGATGGTTGAGAGCTTTTTCCATCAGGAAGCAAACAAATCTGTCATGAATTTGTGATAAACAAAAATTTTCCAAAAATAGTACAAAAATTTTTAAACGAAAATAGTGCGATGAATTAGATTCCAGATTTTAAACAAAATTAGATTCTTCTATATTGAACTTTTTTGATATTTCTTTAACGTCACGGAATTGAAAATTCACATTCATTATTTTGTTTAAGGTTTTTTATTATAGATTCGACGTTTATGGCCACATCCATTGCAGTGCATATAAATCTATATTTTCCGTTTGCAAAATTGTCAGACTTATAGAAAGTGGCAGACTTATAGAAAAAACTTTGGCTAAGACATGAAGTGCTACAATGAATTCCATTTGTTTCATGGCACATATTAAATGATTCGCATTAATTGATGAATCTCGATCGTCCCATGATGAATTTTTTGCTAATGCTTTCATTACCAATTCTATCATTTCCAAAAAAACTAAAATGGCGTCATGTCTTTCAACCCAACGTGTTTGACACATTTGTATTAAGTGGGATCTTCTAGCAGAAGGTATATTTGTTTCAATAACATTTTTGAGCACTCCTTGGCGTTTCGGTGTTTTTAAAATGTGGGATATTTTGGGATATAGTAGGATATTTTGCCGCCGACTGCGCTCCACCAAGGGGGGGGGTCCAGACCCCCCGGACCCACCCCCTTCGCTACGCCACTGCTCGGCGGTGTACGTAACAATATGTATATAATATTTCTACTATTTTTTTTTTTACACGTATAAGCAAACGATCGGTAGTATTTGTGTAATATTAATTTAAACAATTCAATAATTTGATGGATGTAAGAGTAAAGACGATAATTTTTGGCGATATCTGTGTAACGAACTGCATATACATATGTACATATAGTTAAACTTGGTATTTGTGCCCCAAGTCGGTCGTTTCTTATCAGAGTTTGCCAATTTATCTGATTGTGTTCGTTGAAACGGTTTCTCAAATTGGCAAAAATTATCCTACCCGCTGACACAAATATCTGAATTTGATTTATTTACAATATGTAAAAAATAATATACAAGTATAAATCTATAAATTTTTCAATGGATAAATAAATAAATAAATTAATTGCTATTTTTGTGTTCTTCAGCCTCTCGAAATACAGAGATTTATTTAATAAAAATCCTGCAATGTTTGTAATTAATTGTCTAGGAAGGCGCATTGGGGTCTACCTGTCAGGCCTCACTGGTTTAAATACATATATCTATTTAAAAATAAATATATGTACATATATAATGCATATACTACTTCATCGAAGCAGTCTTTCAGTAAAATGATTATTGATACTCTTTAAATAATAAATGAATAATGAATATTTGTTATAAATATGACGGGGTAATAAATTTATAGATTCCAGGCATCTGAAGATTCATTTGTTATATTATTTAACAAATTACATTATTGTACTATTGTATTATTTTTTATTACGTTTTTTTTTTTATTTAACACTAATTTCTAACAAAGCAGCGTAGAAAAGTGTGAACTTCAATTCCAAATCATATACAAATTAGTTCTTAACTAAAACCAGTCCATTAAATGTCAACGGGCAAAACGCTAATAGAAAATAAGAGTATACGAAAGCTTGTTTATTGGAGTGAAGTATTAAAACTCGCATTTTATATTTAATCCACCTGACTTACTGCAATCGTTTAAGCGCTACTCCGAATAGATAAGTACCATAGATTTAACACCTGTGTGTCCTAGCAACGCGATATATAATATTTATTATATGTATATCAGTATCAAACGGATACGCTCGACATTAAATAGATGAAGCGTAAAATAAAGTTTTGTGAATGAAATAAATTTCGTTTGACAAATTACAAAACGTCGATACGTGTAACGTGTGAAAATGAAATATATCCTCGAGGCGCGCTTATTCTACGAATTTTACAATGGAGCGATACTTAAAAAATCCGGCGTGGCTAAAAAGGAAATACGCAAAAGACTCTCGGCGAAATCTACGGTAGTGGAAAAACTTACGCGGCTGCTTCTTTTTTTTTTTTTTTTGGCGAGCGAATCGTTCGAAAAAGAGAGTGATGATACGATGGGTGGCTGAGTGAAAAACGCATCCACACGCGCGCACAAAAACGTATCGCGAATATTTTTACATGCGAGCAACACACAAAAAATGTGGCGTGAATAATTCCCCGGGGGGAGAAAAATGGCCGCCATATTGTATTCGCGCGCAACACTGTCATACGTGAAAAGAGAAACTTTGCTAAAGTTGCGAGATGCCGCCGGTAATAAGATAAATTGCTCAGCTTTCCAAAGACCGCCTATCCGCGAATAAACTTGCGAATTTAGGGAAGACCCACCCCCTCACCACCCTTTGCCATCGGCCCGTTCTCTGGAGAGCTCCGTGACGCCGAATCTCGACTAAATAACTACCCCGTGGATGTATTTTATTGAGTTTGGCTCGGTCGCTTTAAATTGATGCGGGCTCACCGGCGCGGTTATAATTAACCGTGCCGCGGCTAAAAGGTTAAAAGCGAAATGCGTTCTGGGAGCTCTTAATATGTACATATGTATATTGTAGTGCACTGCAAAAACTGTTAAACTTGCTGGAAACCTTTTTAATTGCTCTGATTCGGAATCTGCGGTGTAGGAGTCGTATAATTTGTGAAATTGGGCGATTCAAATATTCCCATAGATGGAGGCACTTATGTGCTGAAATGTTCATTTCAATCTGAGGGATGAAATTTGAATTTTTTTTAAATGGACAAATTTACCATTGAAGTCCTTACTTTTAAGCCATATGTATATACATATATATATATATATATATATATATATATATATATATATATATATATATATATATATATATATATATATATATATATATATATATATATATATATATATATATATATATATATATATATATATATATATATATATATATATATATATATATATAAATATATATATATATATATATATATATATATATATATATATATATATATATATATATATACTAGCTGTATTACCCGGCTTCGCTCAGTGTTTATAATATAAACCGCTTAAACATGACTAAGCTAATTTAATTAAAAAAAAAAAAAAATTAAAAAAAAATTTAAAAATTAAAAAAAAAAATAAAAAAAAAATCAAAAAAAAAAATTAAAAAAAAAAATAAAAAAAAAATAAAAAAAAAATTAAAAAAAAATTTTTAAAAAATCAAAAAAAAAAATCAAAATTTTTTTTTGCCTTCTAGGGCTTCGCCCTCGGCGCCCCCCTGAGCCTTTGCCTTCTAGGGCTTCGCCCCTCCACGCCCCATGAGCAATTGCCGTTTAGGGCTTCGCCCCCCTTAGTTAATGCCTTTTAGGGCTTCGCCCCTCCGCACCCCCATGATTAAATGCCGTCTAGGGCTTCGCCCCCCTTAGTTAATGCCTTTTAGGGCTTCGCCCCCCGCGCCCCCAAGATTAATTGCCGTTTAGGGCTTCGCCCCCCTTAGTTAATGCCTTTTAGGGCTTCGCCCCTCCGCGCCCCCATGATTAAATGCCGTCTAAGGCTTCGCCCCCATGATCAGTTGCCTTTTAGGGCTTCGCCCCCCGCGCCCCCAAGATTAATTGCCGTTTAGGGCTTCGCCCCCCTTAGTTAATGCCTTTTAGGGCTTCGCCCCTCCGCACCCCCATGATTAAATGCCGTCTAGGGCTTCGCCCCCCTTAGTTAATGCCTTTTAGGGCTTCGCCCCCCGCGCCCCCAAGATTAATTGCCGTTTAGGGCTTCGCCCCCCTTAGTTAATGCCTTTTAGGGCTTCGCCCCTCCGCGCCCCCATGATTAAATGCCGTCTAAGGCTTCGCTCCCATGATCAGTTGCCTTTTAGGGCTTCGCCCCCCGCGCCCCCAAGATTAATTGCCGTTTAGGGCTTCGCCCCCCTTAGTTAATGCCTTTTAGGGCTTCGCCCCTCCGCGCCCCCATGATTAAATGCCGTCTAAGGCTTCGCCCCCATGATCAGTTGCCTTTTAGGGCTTCGCCCCCCGCGCCCCCAAGATTAATTGCCGTTTAGGGCTTCGCCCCCCTTAGTTAATGCCTTTTAGGGCTTCGCCCCTCCGCGCCCCCATGATTAAATGCCGTCTAAGGCTTCGCCCCCATGATCAGTTGCCTTTTAGGGCTTCGCCCCTCCGCGCCCCCATGATTAATTGCCGTCTAGGGCTTCGCCCCCCTTAGTTAATGCCTATTAGGGCTTGCGCCCCATGAGGCTGGGCCCCCCGGGCCCCCTTCGGGGCCCCACGGGGCTGCGCCCCTTGTGGCGCCCCCTTTTGAGCCCCATGGGGCTGCGCCCCATGAGGCTGGGCCCCACGGGGCTGCGCCCCTTGTGGCGCCCCCTTTTGAGCCCCATGGGGCTGCGCCCCATGAGGCTGGGCCCCCCGGGCCCCCTTCGGGGCCCCACGGGGCTGCGCCCCTTGTGGCGCCCCCTTTTGAGCCCCATGGGGCTGCGCCCCATGAGGCTGGGCCCCCCGGGCCCCCTTCGGGGCCCCACGGGGCTGCGCCCCTTGTGGCGCCCCCTTTTGAGCCTCATGGGGCTGCGCCCCATGAGGCTGGGGCCCCACGGGGCTGCGCCCCTTGTGGCGCCCCCTTTTGAGCCCCATGGGGCTGCGCCCCATGAGGCTGGGCCCCCCGCGCCCCCTTCGGGGCTTCACGGGGCTGCGCCCCTTGTGGCACCCCCTTTTGAGCCCCATGGGGCTGCGCCCCATGAGGCTGGGCCCCCCGCGCCCCCTTCGGGGCTTCACGGGGCTGCGCCCCTTGTGGCACCCCCTTTTGAGCCCCATGGGGCTGCGCCCCATGAGGCTGGGCCCCCCGGGCCCCCTTCGGGGCCCCACGGGGCTGCGCCCCTTGTGGCGCCCCCTTTTGAGCCCCATGGGGCTGCGCCCCATGAGGCTGGGCCCCCCGGGCCCCCTTCGGGACCCCACGGGGCTGCGCCCCTTGTGGCGCCCCCTTTTGAGCCTCATGGGGCTGCGCCCCATGAGGCTGGGCCCCCCGGGCCCCCTTCGGGGCCCCACGGGGCTGCGCCCCTTGTGGCGCCCTCTTTTGAGCCCCATGGGGCTGCGCCCCATGAGGCTGGGCCCCCCGCGCCCCCTTCGGGGCTTCACGGGGCTGCGCCCCTTGTGGCACCCCCTTTTGAGCCCCATGGGGCTGCGCCCCATGAGGCTGGGCCCCCCGGGCCCCCTTCGGGGCCCCACGGGGCTGCGCCCCTTGTGGCGCCCCCTTTTGAGCCCCATGGGGCTGCGCCCCATGAGGCTGGGCCCCCCGGGCCCCCTTCGGGGCCCCACGGGGCTGCGCCCCTTGTGGCGCCCCCTTTTGAACCTCATGGGGCTGCGCCCCATGAGGCTGGGCCCCACGGGGCTGCGCCCCTTGTGGCGCCCCCTTTTGAGCCCCATGAGGCTGGGCCCCCCGCGCCCCCTTCGGGGCTTCACGGGGCTGCGCCCCTTGTGGCACCCCCTTTTGAGCCCCATGGGGCTGCGCCCCATGAGGCTGGGCCCCCCGGGCCCCCTTCGGGGCCCCACGGGGCTGCGCCCCTTGTGGCGCCCCCTTTTGAGCCCCACGGGGCTGCGCCCCTTGTGGCGCCCCTGGCGGGGCCCCATGAAGCTACTCGCCTTGCGCCCCCGCGGGGGTGAATCCATTGAAACGAAAAAAAAAATCGGCGCCCATGGATCGAAAAAAAAAAAAAATCGAATCACGTGTTCGATGACGTCACCGATCTACGGACGAAGACGACGAAGACGACGAAGACGACGACGACGACGACCAAGGATATTTACATACAAAGTCTCTTTCCAAATTATAGATTAGAAGAAAAGATATATATATATATATATATATATATATATATATATATATATATATATATATATATATATATATATATATATATATATATCTAATCTATAATTTGGAAAGAGACTTTGTATGTATCCTTGGTCGTCGTTTTCGTCGTTTTCGTCCGTAGATCGGTGACGTCATCGAACACGTGATTCGTTTTTTTTTTTTTCGATCCATGGGCGCCGATTTGTTTTTTTCGTTTCAATGGATTCACCCCCGCGGGGGCGCAAGGCGAGTAGCTTCATGGGGCCCCGCCAGGGGCGCCACAAGGGGCGCAGCCCCGTGGGGCCCCAGCCTCATGGGGCGCAGCCCCATGGGGCTCAAAAGGGGGCGCCACAAGGGGCGCAGCCCCGTGGGGCCCCGAAGGGGGCCCGGGGGGCCCAGCCTCATGGGGCGCAGCCCCATGGGGCTCAAAAGGGGGCGCCACGAGGGGCGCAGCCCCGTGGGGCCCCGGGGGGGCCCAGCCTCATGGGGCGCAGCCCCATGGGGCTCAAAAGGGGGCGCCACAAGGGGCGCAGCCCCGTGGGGCCCCGAAGGGGGCCCGGAGGGCACAGCCTCATGGGGCGCAGCCCCATGGGGCTCAAAAGGGGGCGCCACAAGGGACGCAGCCCCGTGGGGCCCCGAAGGGGGCCCGGGGGGCCCAGCCTCATGGGGCGCAGCCCCATGGGGCTCAAAAGGGGGCGCCACAAGGGGCGCAGCCCCGTGGGGCCCCGGGGGGGCCCAGCCTCATGGGGCGCAGCCCCATGGGGCTCAAAAGGGGGCGCCACATGGGGCTCAAAAGGGGGCGCCACAAGGGGCGCAGCCCCGTGGGGCCCCGAATGGGGGCCCGGGGGGCCCAGCCTCATGGGGCGCAAGCCCTAATAGGCATTAACTAAGGGGGGCGAAGCCCTAGACGGCAATTAATCATGGGGGCGCGGAGGGGCGAAGCCCTAAAAGGCAACTGATCATGGGGGCGAAGCCTTAGACGGCATTTAATCGTGGGGGCGCGGAGGGGCGAAGCCCTAAAAGGCATTAACTAAAGGGGGCGAAGCCCTAAACGGCAATTAATCTTGGGGGCGCGGGGGGCGAAGCCCTAAAAGGCATTAACTAGGGGGGGCGAAGCCCTAGACGGCATTTAATCATGGGGGTGCGGATGGGCGAAGCCCTAAAAGGCATTAACTAAGGGGGGCGAAGCTCGAAACGGCAATTAATCTTGGGGGCGCGGGGGGCGAAGCCCTAAAAGGCATTAACTAAGGGGGGCGAAGCCCTAGACGGCTTTGAATCAAGGGGGCGCGGAGGGGCGAAGCCCTAAAAGGCAACTGATCATGGGGGCGAAGCCTTAGACGGCATTTAATCATGGGGGCGCGGAGGGGCGAAGCCCTAAAAGGCATTAACTAAGGGGGGCGAAGCCCTAAACGGCAATTAATCTTGGGGGCGCGGGGGGCGAAGCCCTATAAGGCATTAACTAGGGGGGGCGAAGCCCTAGACGGCATTTAATCATGGGGGTGCGGAGGGGCGAAGCCCTAAAAGGCATTAACTAAGGGGGGCGAAGCCCGAAACGGCAATTAATCTTGGGGGCGCGGGGGGCGAAGCCCTAAAAGGCATTAACTAAGGGGGGCGAAGCCCTAGACGGCTTTGAATCATGGGGGCGCGGAGGGGCGAAGCCCTAAAAGGCAACTGATCATGGGGGCGAAGCCCTAAACGGCAATTGCTCATGGGGCGTGGAGGGGCGAAGCCCTAGAAGGCAAAGGCTCAGGGGGGTGCCGAGGGCGAAGCCCTAGAAGGCAAAAAAAAAAATTGATTTTTTTTTTGATTTTTTTAAATTTTTTTTTTGATTTTTTTTTTTATTTTTTTTTTGATTTTTTTTTTTTGATTTTTTTTTAATTTTTTTTTAATTTTTTTTTTAAATTTTTAAATTTTTTTTTTTTTTTTAATTAAATTAGCTTAGTCATGTTTAAGCGGTTTATATTATAAACACTGAGCGAAGCCGGGTAATACAGCTAGTATATATATATATATATATATATATATATATATATATATATATATATATATATATATATATATATATATATATATATATATATATATATATACATATGTTTGTGTATATACATACATATATATATATACACAAACATATACCAGGAAGGCTTAACAGGTAAACCCCAAATGCGCCTTCCTAGTTCACATATTGATTAGTACATGTAAATCTGAACAATATCCGACATATATGGTCAGATATTACAAACATCGTACGATAAATAACAATGAATAACTTATTCGTGTAACAATACTCAATAATCATCCATAGAGACATCTATGGAGAAAATCTGGCGAAACCCAAAAGAAAATAATATTAACTCTAGGTTTTTTGCAACAGAAAATTGGATAATAATGCCAATTTCACAGGAATCGTTTCAAATGACAAAAATTCACAAATTCTGATAGGAAACGACCGACCTTGTCAAACCAAGGTCTGGCCAGCAATGAGACTCCAGCGGGAAGCGAACTCGTAACCTATGGCACGATAGAATACAACACTTACCACTAGACCACACTGCTGGTTAAATATATATGTAATTGTATGGTATGGTATATACATATGTAATTATGAACCATATGAAATTATATTATTTACCATATGAAATTATGAACCTTCTATTTAAGATTACTTTTATTATGAATATGGTTTTTAATAACAGATTTTTATACATATGTATAACCAGTAGCGTGGCCTAGTGGTTAACATCGTATACTTTCGTGCAGGGTGTCACGGGTTCGATTCCCACTAGAGTCCTCTTGTTGGCCAGACCTTGGTTTGTCGAGGTCGATCATTTCTTATCAAAATATGCCAATTTTTCTGATTTTCATTGAAACGTTTCCTGTAAAAATTGACATTCCCTCCCCAATTTCTATCACAAACTTTGAGTTTTTCAGTGTCTCGTGGTTTGCCGATTGTATACAAAAATGCTGCAAAAACTGCAATCTGTTAGACGAGTGTTCCAGATGAATTTAATAAATAAAAATGAAATGTGAGCCGATATATTTGTAAGTTGTGGTCCAATTCCCTGTTCCAAGAACACTTTTTCTGTTTGGCTTAATTTACAAATTGTTGTCACTTATTTTAAGTCGATATGTCCAAAATCTCGGAAAAGCAGAAAAAACGTATTACAGGCCAGTGTTTTTAAAAATATTGTTAAACATAAAAAATTATATTTAATGTTTTGCGAGATATTTCTCAAAATGAAGAAAACTGCCACAGTCAATTATAAAGGCTCATATGTACATTGAATCTTTCTAATTAATCACAAATGTTTATATGTGTGTTGTTATAAAAAATCTGTATTCATCTTTAGTATCAATTTTGTATTCTGTGTGATTTGGATGTTAAATACAAATGTTTATTATATGTACATGTGTGTATAATTAATACATTTGCATATATTTCATTCATATAAATATATAATACATATATTTATGTATATGAATGAAACATAAAAACAAACATACATACTTATACATCTGTATATATGTAGGTTTAAAATATCAGTCAATTCATTAATAAAATGTTTACAATTGAATTAGAATATGTGTATGAAATTTTATTTAATAAATTAAAGAAAATACGAAAAAATTTTAGTTGCACTTGTTTCTTGGTTACATAAATTCCATGTAATATTTTGAATGCTTATGTTAGCTTCTAAAAATCTAAACACATAAATCTAAAAACATGTTGACCGACTAACGCTAGCGACATGCACCTTGCACGTAAGCTTCCTGCGCAATGTGTTTTTTTTTTTTTAGATTTCTCCTTCGCTGAGCTTGCTTATGGTACCTTTGTTTCGAGCTCAAACAGAAATCTTTGTGGACCAAACTCGGAGAGAAATATCCGAGATGTTATATATTACATATGGATAAATATCGTTATACGTTCATAAAATAGTCAAATTTAAAAAATCGGCAAAATGTATCCGCATTTGTCCGCCACACGCGTATGACATTTCTTCCGGAATAACTCGGCTTCCTGTCTTTGCCTTATTTTTTTAAGTCGCTCTTTTTTAAAGCGAGTAGGTTTTCGCCTCGTATGCGATCGTTTTCAAAGGCGAACACCGTACAGAAATATCTTCGGGGGCTTTTGCTGTAGTCTAACGTGAAAAAAAAGCGTATTTCTTGTAGCCGGTCGCTCTCGAGACGGGGCGAAGTGGTGGGGAAAGAAAATGTTTCTGCCAGTGGAAAAACAGGATCGCGGAGCATTTCCACCCGGGCGGGTTTTCTCGTAAGGGTGGCGCTTCGCTACCTTCCTTTAATGGAAGATTATAGACAAAAAGGGATGAAGATATCCTCGAAGGAACGGCGCCGCAATAATAAATATCGAAGGCTTACCGTTTATCTGTTCGCGGAAAACCCACGTTCGAACTGCATCCGAAGGTGTAAGAAGCAGAATGGAAGGGGTAAAGGCTACGCTCATGGAAATCTCTGGATAATTTTCAATTTGTATAATGCATCAGATAAATTCGTCACTAAGGACGCTTGCAAAAATTTATCAGCTAGTTGTTGTATACAACCTACAGAATGCAAGCTCTAACCCTTATAAAAATCCATCTAAGATATAACTTTCATAAAATGTATGTTTACCAAATTTGATGATTCTGTTTTAAAAGCTGCAGCTTTTTATAATAAAGTAACCAACTTTTAGAACATAGCCAACTATATAGACTAGCATTAAATGTTAGATAGGTAAAAATTATTAAAAAAAAAATAATTGATTGGAAATCTTTGACGGTGTAAAATTCAACCACAATTAAAATAACTGTATCGAATTCGCTGTTTTGAAATTAAAAACTAATAAATTGCAACTTTCTCAGCATTGCTTGACATTTCTCAATCACAAATTTAGAACTCCAACCCCTACCAAAAACCGTCTGCGGATTAAGATAAAACAATATGAGAGACTATACCAAATTAAATTTTTAGCTAGCACATACATACATATGTATGTATGCATTCTCATAATGAAATTTGAACGCAAAACTTTTCAATTCATATGAAAATTAATTTAATTAAATGTCGTTCCATGATTCAAACGAACATGGTAGTTAGATAGTTATTTTTTATTTTTTTATTGAAAAAATGAGAGTAGCTGAACTATGTCCGACAGCTATGTCGCAGTCGCTTTGACCGCTTGCCGAAAATCAAATAAAACGCGCACAAAAGCGAACTTTACATCGAGCGCACATATTTATTCGCCGTTAATGAAAAAAAGCTCGCTTTAAATAAAGTATACTTTTTTATGTCCAAACCTGATTTCAGCGCGAGTCTGAATCTCTCAAAGCTCGAATTTGCCAACGGCTAAAAGCTATTATACTATCAATTTTGCTGTCGACGAACCATACATTTAAAACACAAACATACACAAAGGTTGAAAATGCAATTTTCATGTTTTATATTTTATAAATTTTTGAAACGATCCACTATAACGTCGCTGAAAACCATCCGAGAACATAATTATACGATCTTGTATTAACATAGATAGTATAATATTTATATGTATATTCATATTATTTGCATTAAATTTGCGTCCATTCATTTGGTTCAATCGTTTCTCGATTTGGATACGAGTGTCTGAATTCCGATATATTTTCATATTTTACGAATCAATAGATTTTATTTTATTAAATACAAAAAATGATTACCTCACGTAAACCTATTTGAGTAAATATAATGAGCCATGTTCAATTAAATTCAACCGAATTAGTTAAAACGATCTAGTATTAAATTGACTTTTCATAAATTTATTTAATTGGTGACCTGATTATATACATAAAATGTACATACATACAAACATTCGTATGTATGTACATATATGTTTGTTCACTTTCAATCAAAAAAAGTATATACATGTACTATCTACATATGTTCTAGAAATGATATTTTCGATAATTTTCATCAATTTGTGTAAAGTTAACAATCAACAATTGAAAAAAAACCTCAGGTGTGCGAAATCTTAAACACCTAAACGTTTCCAATTAGAAACACGAAACCCCTCATCTTCTAGTGATTTATTTGAAATGTGCGTATCTCTAAATTAGAAAGGATTAAGTGGGATATGTGCTTGGCTTACGTCTGTCTGTTAATTAACAAAGGGTTAGCCAAGGAGGAAACTCTGGATAGATAAGGGATACGCATAGTCCCACTATCTGTTCATTTTATTTATTGCTTTGTGCAAAACAATCCCTGAAATTACACGTCGAAATTGGATTCACATTGATCGATGACCGTATCAATCAAATCGCAAATCGGATGACAGACAGAACTGCTCGTTCGATTTTTAACCCAAATTGATGAACTTTACTTCGATAACTGTCCATTTGTTATATTTTCGCATCAAAATTTGTTTGAGAAATTGAAACATCAAATAAGAACTTTGTGCAATTACGTTGAAAGTAAAATGTGGTACTACATACATGTATATTTTATACAAAATTTACTTTAACTACTAATTCAAATCGACAACACAAACACACACCCACACAAGTTTCGTGAAAAGTTGTATTTCAATCAGATATTAAATATGCGAATACGTACATATATACACAAAACCGTTGAAATGCCATTTAATTCTTACAATAGTAAAAAGTCAAATAATAGGCAACTCAATCCGAATACACAATAAAGCGAACGTGCTTTCGATCGAAGTCGAACCGTCAGTTTCGCTCGCCTTAAAAGTTTGCCGTCTCGGAAGTTGAAACTCGAAGACCATAAATTCGGAATATAAATCCCGACGGATTTTAGAAATTTCGCGATGAAAAAACTTTGACAAACGCAGTTACACGACCGAGATCCGGGACTCCACGTCCCATCCCGTGTTTAACACTATCCCACTCTCCAATGAATGATTGATTTTTTACATAGAATTATGTACGTATTATTAGTGATAGCCATGGCATGAAAGTATTCGTGAATATATATTTGTTTTTTTTAACCTTCAAATATACAAATGGCCGTTGTGTGCGTGGCGGGCTATATATCGGTAATTCTGGCTGAACGATAACTTTGAATTCTCGTTAATCAGTCAAAACTTATCATACATAATTGATTTTGATTTTGATTTTTAAATGCTTTTTATTATTACGAAATTATGTTCACAATACATCTTATATCTATTTTAATAGCTACTAATCTACTGATCATTTTCTATTTTACAATTTGATTTAATTTGGTTAGTAATCATAGTATTATATTATTCTAATGTTAATCTACAGCATAATAGGAAAAAGAGCTCAAAAACCTATTTACAATCCTTATAAATGTTCATAATACATCTAATACATAATATTAATTAAAGACTCTCTAAAGTCGATGACTTAAAGCAGATTGTGTATAGGTAATCTGTGTTTATACCTGAAGGGTATAGACATTTTGTTGTAATCACCCAGACTCTTCACATGTGTGTTAGTATGGTTATTAGTGATTCTGTCATAGAATCTACTGGTTAGTTTGTTAGTAATGTCTGTAACAAACGGAATATTATATATGGCATGCAGTTTTTTCAGGTTAATATATATGGGTGTATTATAAATTATTTTTAGGGATTTATTTTGTATTACTTGGAGCTTGGAAAGGTTAGTATTCGAGGCGTTATTCCATACAGGTGAAGCATAGGTTAATAATGGTAATACATAATGATAATGGGATAAATACATAATTGGCCCATGAAACTGCAATAGGTAATCTAATAGACTATTTATCGTCTATTCTTTTTAAAATAAATCAATTAGTTGGGGGCACAGAACATTATTTAAAATCGATGATTTTTTTTTATTCAATACTAGCTGAACCCGGCATGCGTTGCAACGCCATAATAGGGCATGTGATTCTCGTTCCCGTTTCAAGTGATGGTTGGAGCTCAACTCGTGTCTCTTCAAAGCCGTGTCGTCATAAACCAAGTGGTAATGTGGTTACCAACGAACACATTTCCTTGACTACACAATGGCACTTCAAACTTTCGCGTCGGTAAAATCGTAATTACGAATATTATTATTAAGAGGTTTTTTCCCGTGTTTTTTTTTTCACAGTAAGCTTTCCGGACATGCATACAACAAATCCTGAAAGTTCCATCGTAATCGGTTGAGTGGTTTAGGAGCTTATACGAGACAGAAAGACAGACAAACAGACTTTCAATTATATATCTACATATATAGATTCCCTTGGTATGACGAAAATTTTCCACCTCGTTAATTGTGGGAAATCCAAAATTTGCACTTTCCACTCCGGCTTATTAATATATGTTAGGTACATATGTTGGTAGTATATGCATGTGTATAGATAAGACAAAGTTTTGCGCGGTTCGGCCGCTATCAAATATGCGAGTTCGTGTCGCGAATCACAAACTATAATCCCCGGCCCACATATGTACATACATATATGTACATATATTATACATACTCTCATATAGAGACAGGCCGCAACACACGGTCCACACATCCGCCATAAGCCGTCGAAGCCTAATCCGTAATCCCGAAGGGGGTTAATATTGGCTGGCACTCCGTGTAATCGAGACAATATTAACTACAATAGTACGATCGTCAGACCGGGAATATACAGTGCGGGTTCGAAGGTGGTCTAACTCCTCATACCGATTGAATTTCCGCACGGCCCTGTATAAAGTTGGTCGGCGTACAGGTATTTCATTAATTACCGGCTGCTAGCCCATCCCCATCCCCCCCCCCCCCACCACCACCTCTTAGGGCTGATTTTGAAAACCCACCCCTGGTTATACGATACGCTTACATTTACTTCCCCCCACAGTGTATTTTTGCTTGCTCTTCTTCGCCGTGTTTTCTGTAGAAATTCGGTCTCAGCGAAAAGCCGGTTCTAAACAGTTTGTCGGTAAATTCCGTTTGAAATATCACCTTTGTGAGGAAATGTTAATAATTCAAAATTACATGTTCCGGGAAGTCTCTGGCCGATTTGTTGTTGATAAATTGTTACTTTCACTTACGATCAGTATTAAAAATTTTGGCTCTTATCCGATCGTTTTCATACTTTGCCATTTTGCTCATTTTGGTCATCAATATAAGTGGAAGTGTAATCCGCCATTACGATGGGGAAAAAATATCGTATTAGACACGTTTGAAAATACTTCCTCGTATTTCTCCCTGGCGTTTATCGAGCGTTTTTTAGCTCTTGTTACTTTTCGTCGTCATCTGCCCATGTCAGATTTTAATAGTTCAAACGCATATAACTTTTTCTTTTTTCACTCTATATTTTATAAAATTTGCTTTGTAGGTTCTCATTATCTCTCATATATATTTTTAGTTCATTCAAGGTGTTAAAAATGAATGTTGTCGATCGAAATATCGATCGATATCGCTCTTATGGCCAAGCGTCTTGTCACTTGACATTTGACAGTTCCAGGTTAGACTTTTGATAAACGTCACTTGACCAGTAAATTGAGTTGGAAAGTCACATTTTTTATTTGAACTCATTCTTATTGAATGGTTTCATTGTTCGCGTGTTCGCAACGTGTCTTAAGGGATCCATTCATGGAGAGATTTGTTGGTAGACAGTCTGGCGATTAATCTCTGGGTCTGAAATTCGGTACAGTAAGATTTCTGAGAATCTTTAATCGAACGGAAATTATTTTAATTTAAATTAAATCACAAAATATTTCAATTGTGAACGAAAAGCCTTATTCTATATTACTAGTGTTGTACCCGATGACATCGTCGCATGGGTGTTGGCATATTAGGTTATTAAATAAAAAAAATTAAAAGAAATGTGTCTTCGATCATGTTTTGGACCCCACACGGTCGATTTTTTTCAAATACCTTTTAAATATATTTAATTTTATATTTATATTTAATTGTTTAATATGAAAAAATGATAAAAACTACCTACCTACACATAAACAATATAAAACACCGATAGAAATGTATTTAATTAATTACTTAATTAAATAAATTTTTAATAGATGGCGGTAAATTTTCTCCCAAACGGAAATATTCAAAGCAATCGGTATATATATAGAAGTTTTTTACTTTTTTTATTGCATTAGTTATCTATTATATACGTTTTGGCAGTGGTTTAGCTGTGGCGTACATAGTATGTATATCGAATCAAAACGAGTATAATAGTAGTATAGTATAGATAGACACACAGACGGAATAGCGATATTTTATATGTATATGAAATCTAGTTTTTTAATATTGTAATAATATATATTTTTCTTTGTTTTTATTAGATCTGCGTTGGTCAAAGTTTGGTCGCTTGAAACGTTAGAGCAATATCTCCTTCAAATTGTTTCAGTTGAATTTATTGGTGTGGATGAAGCTGGATTTGCTGACCGGGGTGAACCTATCAATTTTCATCCTTAGATTATTGAGGATGAGATCATTTTACAGAAAATCAATCTACATATAATACATTGTTGTTAATATATACATACATAGGTACATATGAATCGTCATACAACATGAAAATATTCATATGCTTAAATTTTAGTAATTAGTAATTGAATTTTGAGCACTCATAAAATAATCGATAATCTTTGGATTCTTGGAAGTTAGCTTATTTTCTTATTACGCTTAAATTTTCAGTAGCGTACAATGTGTTTTCATATATATGATATTCATTTTAATGGAACTAAATTTTTTTTCGTTGAAAATTTATAGTTGGACTCATTTTTATTTTTAATGAATATAGTTATCGTAATATTATAGAATAGGAATCTTAAATATTTTCACAAGCTTCGGGCGTATTTTTTAATTTTGTCCAATTTGCATTTCACTTGAGCATTCCTCCTATGTTTAACTAAAATATTAAACAAATTTATGTACATGCATACATATGTATAATATAATATATACGCATCAAGTTAATGGCAAGTATTTTCATCTATTATATTTCCAGTCTGAATGGCAAAATAAGATCGATGCTATTCAATCGTTTTTAAAAGCGTCTTTCTCATCCCCCCCCCCCCCCCCCCCCCGTCCGCTTCTTGCAGAATCGCCTTTGCGGTAGCGTGCGAAATGGTAAATGTTTTTCGGAATAATTTCTTCATCTCCGACGCCCGTGTTGTTTAAAAATATTAAGAGAAAATCAAAGAGAAACTGTTGCCTTTGTAAAATCTATCTTTTACGCTTTTCTCGCAAACTTTTCTTTCCCGCAGCTAGAAGTTTCACCCTCTCTCGGCTTCTCCGTTTTCTTTCGTCGTTTCTTCAGTAGACAAGCAGCGTAAATGGTAACAATTTACCATTCCATTGTTCAATGTACGTCTTTCATTCGATGCGATGATGAAAATTTGCCTATAAATCTTTAAGCATTGACCATTTATAATATTTATAGCGACTGTTTAATGCTTCTAATTGTACGATTGTCAAATACGAACCGATCGTTTGTCACAACCAATTTTGCGAATATTTCTCTTTCAATATATCTTTCCATCTCATCAATAGTTAGTGAATTGAAATACATTATTTTAATACTTTTCTTTTCTTTCGCTTGCTCAATGCTGAGCGTCATGGTCATTGGTGTCATCTTGGATACGATTGACGATCCACCTCCACTCCTTCCGGTTCTGTTCCAAGTTAAAGGTAGCCTTAAGGGACGATCCCGACAGTTTCTTGATTTGTTCAGACCATCTCTTGGGGTACCATCTTCTCGCTTGCCTTCTCTCCAGCGTCCCGGGGACTACTCCAAGTACTACTCCAGCCTCTCCAAGCTCTACACATTCTTCCTGGCCATATGACCAAAGAATGAAAGAACTCTTTTTCTACATATAATTTTGTGGAGAGTCTCTTTGAGACTGCTAGCTCATTGAGAATGGAGATGTTCGTGCTTCTTGCGGTTCATGTGATGCCCAGAATCCGTCTCCAGCACCAATACAATATTATATTTTTAATACAATATTTTTAATACATAGCCAACAGTTTGGCTTAATGTTTAGCACCATGCTATCACTAGTTCGATCCGTTAAAACTGCTGGTTAGATTTCGGGGTTTTGTGACTCTAAATCGATCGTTTCTCTATTAGAGTTTGCCATTTTTTTCTGATCATTGTTGAAACGGTTCCTCAAATTGGCAAATAAATCCTGTCCTGTTGTCACAAACAATCTGATGTATTATTGTGAATAATTTGTAAAAATTATGCACAAAATCTATATCAATAGATGTCTCAATAATCATCTGTATTTATTCTGTATATAAATTGTAATAATTGTGCACAAAATCTAAAATCCATAGATGTCTCAATGGATTAATTCTGTGCTTAATTAATTGTTAAAATTAATTCAATGTTCCTTGTGGCCGTATATATGTATGTAAAATAAAAATAAAAATAAATAAAATACATGTGCCCAGGGCCACCGAGGAGGGGGGGAAGCTTGGATTAAAGTTCCAGGGCCCGGGCCACTTGAGGGGCCCCGTGTTGGGACGTTCGACTGATCGATATTGCCAATTTACCTCTTTAATGCTAAATGTTCATTATTTTTCGATCCGAGCATTCTTTGTGTCCATGTGAAATAGTACCTGTTATATCATACTTTCTTATTCGATTATTTCAAAAATAGCATTTAACAAATATGTAGGTAAGTATATTTTTCTAATAGTTTTGATAGATTTTTCGCATATTCTATAAGAATTTTTTTTCCAGGGTCTGGAAATCCACTCGGCGGCCCTGCATTTATCTATGTTTATACATATAAATGATGTTTGTTAGTATCAATTGATTACTATAGATTTCTGAGCACTTATTTACGTTTGTATTTTGTATACATTGTGATTATAGTCAATCTTGTTTTTTGGTTAATCGAAAATAGTACCTCCTCTCGTAAGTCTCTTTGTTTTAATTTTTTCTTTTGAATGAAGAAGTCTATAAATTTCATTGGAAACATTTCATTTTCGCATTAGTTCACCATTTATCAGTGTTCGCTTAATGGGCCAACAGCTCGGTCTGACGCTTTCACTATTCAGTTGAATATAATAAAATAAAATACGTCTGTGCGTGAAAATGGGCCCTTTTACTCTTCTTTGCATGAAAACTGGGTTTATTTACAAATAACGATATATCATTGTTTTTAATTTCAAATGATTAAACGCGGGCGCTCGTCGACCGGTGAAGCCGACCGCTGGTCATCAATCTTTGTTACGTGGTATTTTCTAAAATAATTTTCCGCGGTTCTGGAGAGAGGGGCGGGAAGGAGAGTAAAATAAAAAAGGGGCATTTTTGTTTTCAGTCGTGGTGCTATAGTAATTTCATTTTTGCAGGCGGTCAGTAATTACGAGAAATAAGTGGCTCGCGTGAAAAATACAATATCATGAGCCAAAATTTCGTGTGTAATTAGGAGCGTGAATGCATCGCACGCATTTTACCTTTTTGTGGGGGCTCGCGGGGGGATTAGTGGGTGGTGGTGAAAACCCTTTAAAACACCTCGACACGCATTTGCGTGAAACATTCTTTCGAAATCATTCCGTTTTTATTTTTCGCCACGATGACAGTCAAAAATATTTATATAATTATTATACGTGTAGACCAAAACGGCACGCGCGAATTCCATTTGAAATTTCTTTGCACGGGAAAAAATGTGTGATTTTTTTATACTTTTGACCGTGTTTTGTGGTAAATATTCAAGTACAATTCGGAACTACTGTTTCAATTGTTATAAATGTAAATAAACAATTAGAAAAGCGATAAGAAACTTTTGTCTCGTAATTACATTGGTTTTTCACTTCACTTTTCTTTGCGCTTTACTCTTCAGTCTGCTAGATAAAGTTTATTTATTTATTTTTTAGTTGAAACAATCTCTAGAGGTTCTTCTTTCGTTGTGATTTAATTGCATTTTATTATCGTTACAAGAATCAAACGACTGCGAATTTAATATATGAATTTATATTTTATACAAAGCATTAACGTGATAACCCATACACCGAATTCGAAATGATTTCACTGTATTTATATATTATACATACGTACATACACATGTACAATGTGTATATATATATATAATGTATGTTTTTATTCACATCAATCAGTTTTATTCTGCCGATTGGCCAAATGTTGGACATATATAAATATGTGCCTTGATTTCGGTAGATCATAAAATATTTATGATTTACCGAACCATATTATTCGTTCACCTCAGCGTAATCACTTTCGGAAAAGGAATTCATTTATATAATCTGCATTTGGGTCAAATGCCACGTCAAATATTATAAATCTTATTCGTATAATATAATATTTATATATTTTAGTCTTCATCTTGCGCACGGCTTAACCGATTACATTACTTTGTTATGATTATGTTTATATGCTTTTTTATATGTGTGTACATATGTATAACACTTTTAAGTATATTAATTTAATGTAATGTACAAATTATATTTTAATATAAGAATATACTGACTCTTCCTGTTGGCAAAATCCAAGCAAAATATCATACTGTACAACATGGACATTAATTAAATACGATATTGCGGAAATTTTCATTAAATTTATATAGAGAAATAAACCACGTAATATAATATAATACAAACGACGTGATACATTGAGATTTAAATTAATTCAATGATATTTCCAACAATCAAATCTAGCGCGCGCTCAAATTAAACTCTTGCTAATTCGTTGTGTTTTTAATTTATTTACCGCGGCACAACCGAATTTTAATTAAAAATATTTCTATACATACGCAGATATTTTCCACTCAAATTCATTTCGCCAACACACCGGTTTTCGCTCGTGCGAACTTTCTAGAGTTTCTAGACGTTTTCGCGTACGTACACACACACACACACACAATTCCAATTTTAATTAATTAATATATTAATTTCGAGTGAGTCGCGTTTTGTAATCGCCTAAGCCGGCATCGTGGGTTAAAATTAAATCAAAATTCCAAACGGTATACATGCTACGTAACTCGGCGTTTAAATCGCATTTACCGATGAGATCGCATTGAGAAAATCGCGTTACGAGGCTTTCCAAATACACTGTTTGAAAATTGGATATACAGGCTGGATATTTTTGGGCTTGGAGAAGAATCACCCTTATTAGCACAATAAAGCGGAAGGGGATGAAGTAAATAATGGGTATAAGAAGCGAGAAACGACAGGCGCACCTGTCATGCCCACTGTCAACTTATTACATTAGATAATTTCCTCGACGGAGAGCAATATCGCACGGTTCGTATGTGTATGTATACACGTATATATATAATGGAAAAATCATTTTCTTGCTGAAGCGAGAAGAGGAAAACTTACGAGCCATGAAGGAAAAGGCCCCATGAAACGACCTCAAATATTCACGAATCGGTGACATTTGAACACATTTTTACTGTCGAATTTTGCAATAACGCATTTTTTTCGGATATTGTTTTCGAAACTATCCAGTTATTCTCTCGCAAAAAATAATATCAAAAGCGTTAAAAAATATAATATGTACATTTCCACCTTTATACCATTATATTATGTATATTATACATTAGTTTCTACATAAATACATTCTACTATTGAATGAATATAAAAATAAATGTTTGTACTTATGGATGTATACATAAGTTTGTATATATGGATGTAGTCAGCAGTATGGCTTAATGGTAGCGTGTATTTTTAGCACCAAGTGATCAATGGGTTCGATCCACCATACTGCTGGTTAGATTTGGGGGTATTTGTGACTTCAAATCGATCGATTCTTTGCCAATTTTATCTGATCATTGTTGATTCCTCAAACGGTTCCTCAAAATTGGCAAAAAATCATCTTTCCCGCTGTCACAAATCTTCTGTATTTATTGTGTATAGTTTGTAAAAATTATGTACAAAATCTTAGCCCATAGATGTCTCAATGAATTCTGTAATTAATTAATTAATTAATTAATTTTTATTTCATGTTCTTCAGCTTCTGGAAATAAAGTGATTTATGTAATAATAAAAGACTGCATTGTTTGTAACTAATTGTCCAGTAAAGCGCATTGGGGTCTTCCTGTCAAGCCTTCCTGGTATATACATATGTACATGATAAAATAAAAATAAAATAAATACATTGTATGTACGTATGTATAAATGTGCTAATTCCCATCTTTGTTGTTTTTTATAATTTGTAACTATTATTATTATTCGCTATTATATAGCTTATTATTTCATGATTGTGTTAAATGTGTTGTTTGTGTATATACATATATGTTTTGTTTTTGTTATGTCTAATTTCTTTAGATATTATTTTGTTTCTTTTCTGTTATATTTTTGACCATTGTTATGCTACAATGGTCCAAACTTCAAATAAATTCACAGTTTTCAACTTAAAATCAGAAAAGGTTAGGATTTGGTTTCATCCTTTCAACTTTTATTCAACGTTCGTTTTTTTTCCGCTTTGCATATCATTTTTTTTTCAATTTAGAATCACCCAGTGTACTATCTTATTGTCTTCTGATTAAGACGGCAAAATTTTCTGCAAAAAGTAACATTTTTTCAACTTTCTTGAAATCGAGCAACGCCGGGAATTTCGGCTGTTATATTTTATGTACACTGAACAGGTATTTTATGTACATTCTTCAATTTCAAATCAATAATATCGCCGCCTTCGAATCGATCTTGCTACATATAATTTCCTCACTCGCGGTAATATTATACGTATGGCGAAATTTTTATCGATAAGCTCGAATAATAATAGGTAGTCGTGGTAAATTGTTACATTTAGCATTCAACTACCACAAAATTCACCTTATTAACACAAAAAATTGAGTAGATTTTGAGAAATATTAATGGTTACTTAATTTTTATTGAACTCTACGTAGCATTTACTGATTAGACCTGTTGAAATGTTAATCGCGCACGCGAATAATTCGTAACGTTTTATAATGTGAATTTATATTCACCTTTTTTTTTATTAAAAGCATAAAAATAAAAGGCAATTTAATAACTACAGTTATGATTCGAAACAAAAAATTTCATTATATTAATTTTATCGGTATTTATTTTAATTAATAAATAAGATCGAATCTTACGCTTGGTCCGTTTTTTTTTATTATAACTTGCCGAAATTGTCGTAAAGGTTGTGGTTTTTAGAAAAGAACTATGTATAACATATCACCTGTATAAAAAATGTCTTCGATATAGGCGATTGAACAGCCGGAAAATCCTTTTTCATGTTCATATTCGGTCGGCTTCCGTAAGGCTTTGAAATTTGAATATGTTGACCCGACCTATGATGTCCTTTTTCGAGGCAGAAAAGCTGAATAAATTTCGGTAACTCGTGGCTGTAATTCCGAAGTAAAAAAATAATGCTTTTTCCTCATTTCAAATTTAACATTTTTATTTTTAAAATAAATTTATTCTACCGAATTAAATAGCGCTTTCACCACGTCGAAACAAAC
The DNA here is from genome assembly GCF_051622035.1 of Arctopsyche grandis. Lineage (NCBI taxonomy): Eukaryota > Metazoa > Arthropoda > Insecta > Trichoptera > Hydropsychidae > Arctopsyche > Arctopsyche grandis. The sequence goes on from NC_135359.1 coordinate 27,206,316, forward strand.
ATATGAGCGCAATGCACTACATATGTACATCTATGTATTACCGCCTATTACCGACAACGCGTCGAACGTGTCAACAAACTTGAGGTCTTCTATGATCTCGATAATTTGATTATCTGTTTGGCGTTTTGCAATTGTGCCAAAGCAAAGATGTTAAGACGCTGTCAGAGAAGATACTACCCGGTAATAGATAAGTCACATCCCAGTCGAGCTACACAAGTACGTGACGTGAAACACCGATGTTGCGGACACTCTGATATAGTGCAAGACGTATTTGGTCTGAGAATTGAAATTTATGTACTTTACAATTACGTACATATTGATTTTCACTCGAGAATTAAAGGAAGCACAAAGTTGCTTATATTGGAAACGACCATCTTATCAGAATATTTAACGTAGAATGAAACTATTTACAAAGGTACATAAACATCATCTTTAAATCGTCATATGTAAAACATACAAATATACGGGTCTACGTGACGAGACAGAATGTTAAATTACAGAAAACACAAATATCGGAAGGCAAAGATCGAAAATCGAAAGATCAAAAACAAATGGTGCATGGTAAACGGTACACTGCGCGCGCACATTAATACGGGAGGAAAAGCCTGTTCCTCTTGTTCCTGTTGTATCCTGCTCGCGCAAATTAAGTTAGTATGTACGTGAGTATGTACCGTATACCATGCACCATTTGTTTTTGATCTTTCGACTTAAGATCTTTCGATTTTCGATCTTTGCCTTCCAATATTTGCGTTTTCTGTAATTTAACATTCTGTCTAGTCACGGAGACCGCAAATATACATATGTTCAAGATTATTTATATTTATTATAAAAATAATACTTACGTATAACGTTGAATAGAGCATGAATGATCCTTTGTAAATATAATAATCAATTAATTTGACGACTTGCAGTTATTCCACTTCAAATATAATATATGCAAGAAATCTATTAAATAAATTCTAATTATATGGTTAATTCCATCGATATGTATACCTATATGTACATACATATATTGAAGAATGCTCGGTATAATGATGAAAGATATTAAGCGGAATACGTGGGTGAGAATCATGTATGATGATATAGTGGAAAAAATGAAAGAGATTGAAATTGTAATGGGTGGGTCATGCAACTAGAAGAATGGACGAAAGGTGGACAAAGTGCTTGAATAGTACCCGAGAGAATGGAAAAGGGTAAAAAAGGGTGACGTAGAACTATTTACCAGGAAGGCCTTACAGGTAAATCCCAATGCGCCTTCCTGGCCAATTACAAATTACGATTACAAATACAAATGCAGCATTGTTATTACAAGTCGTTGAATTGTTATTACAAGTCGTTGAATAGTGGTGACATAGTAGGTAGGAAGGATTTTTAGCCAATTTTTTTTCCGGGAACCGTTTCAACAATGAAATCAGAGAAAATTGGCAAACTCTGATAGGAAACGATCAACCTGGAGTCACAAATCCAGGTCTGACCAACAGCATACTCTGAAAAATTCATTTTCATTCAGGGATTGAACCCAGCACCTTCTTGACGTAAACAGAAGCTTAACGACCGAGCTATGCTGCTGGCTATATGTATGTATATGTTAGTCAGCAGTACGGCTCATTGGTTGCGTTTATGTTTAGGACCAAGAGATTATTGGGTTCGATACTGGGCTAATCTTTATTACTGCTAATTAGTGTTGAATATTTGTGACTCCAAGTCGATCGTTCCTTATCAGAGTTTGCCAATTTTATTTCATCATTGTTAAAACGGTTCCTCAAAATTGCCTAAAAATATCACCCTACCTGCTGTCACAAATCTTCTGTATTTAATTTATATACAATTTATAAAAATTATCTACAAGTCTAAATCCATAGTTGTCTCAATGGATTAATTAATTAAGTGTAAATTTCGTGTTGTTCAGCTTCTCAAAATTCAGTGATTTATGTAATAAAATGACTGCATTGTTTGTAATTAATTGCCTAGGAAGGCGCTTTGGGTGTTCCTGTCGAGCCTTCCTGGTATATATCTATGTAAAATAAATTTAAAAAAAAAATTACATATTTATCTAGCTGAAAATATAAAATTGCTCTCAATCGAATATGTACATTTATGATTTATGTGCATCTTCAATATAATATTTTCATTTCCACGAGATATCTTAAGTTAGAGCTTCATACTTACTTTTACGTTTAAACGTATGTAAATCCACTTTTATAACATTTCGAAAAGAAGCAAACGCCTATGAAAGGTTGGCTTGTCGTCCGAACTATGTCGGTAGATATCCCGCGGCGCGTAATAAGGACACGGGGGGTGGAAGGGTTAATATGATAAAAGGGCGTGCCTTTTTTTTCGTTCGGTAGATGACCGACCGCGACCGGGAAAATCATGAATTTCACAAAGGGGCTTTGCTGAACGCGACCTGAAAGCGAACTCGGCTGAAAAACGCAAGGACGTCCGTGATAGTAGCGGTAAAGAATACCCAACCCTATCGGTCGTTCTCATTATCCTCCCCGAACGGTAAAGTACGCGCAGGATACTATCATCGGAACATATTTCTCTTTTAATACACTGGTAACTGAGCATTTGTATTAAAGTTTGCGAGTTTGCAATAATACGTGTAGGTAATTAGCAATCAACTGTCGGGAATTTCGAGAGACAGTTTGACATTTCACAAGTCGTCCCTATTTACCCAAAACATCTAAAGTTTGTCCCTCTGCCTTGGAATGTGTAATTATTTATGTCTAACTTATTCGAAATATATTTACAATTTTGAAATTGAGGAACGAAGGAGCGCAAAATTTATATCCAACTTTTCGTATTTACACTTAACTATACAAAGTCAAATAATAATGATTACAACGATTAAATTTAATAGGATTATAAGGAGATTACGGTTATTGCGAGTAAATTAAATTTTCATTGTATAATAGATATTTTACGATACAAAATTTCATAGTTATAGCAAGTATTTCCAAATATCCAGAGGCTTGATAAAGTGGTCAAAATATTGCCACATTAAATCATAATAAGTATATATTATATCTTAGGATAATAAAGATTTAATTTAGGACATTTTTCATGTATATTTAAATTATACAATAAATATCACAAAGATATCACATTTAAAATCGCTGTCCAATATCACATCTTACATAGTAATAGAAGTTTGGAGCAAAAATGATTATTTGTTTCAATTACAATTATTTTGCATGGTAACTTATAATTAGTCTTCGACGTTGGCTGAGTGCTTTTAAAATAAAAATAGACCGCTGCATTAATGTTCAAAGAAAGAGAGCAAAAATGCATGATTTACATTAGCCTTTGAAAGACGGAGCGTCCAGATCGAACGAGTGTCCCGAACCGGTTTCGAGTAAGACCCCAGTATTTTTAATCAAAATACGGCTTTTCTCAATACATAGGTTCAATATGTATCTTATTAATCATTTTATACATCAACATAAAAAGTTTTAGACGTATAGCATGTTTTTGACTATTTTTGTATTAAAAAATAACGACAAGCATCAACACGCAAACGCACATGGGTAAGGCCAACAGGCGACTGCATGACTGAATACCACGCGTCAAAAGCGACGAAAACAATAGCTTACGAAAATAATGCTGTCTCTTTCTCTCGCATTGATTCACCGATCAACAAGAATATGCAAGCGAATAGTCAAAAACATGACTTATGGCTACCGCCTTTAAATCTTACTTTGGTAGACGTAGAAATGTATAAATATATTTTTTTACGATGTACCCCTTTTCTAAATCATACAAAATCTATTAAAATAAATTTCTTGTAGTTTATTCTAGGAATACAAGAAATATAGGGTGTATAGCTTTGAAAACCACATAGTTATTACGAAAAACGTAAAAATTGGGGCACTTGCATACCCCACTTCGGTGAGGGAGGGTTAGTATGTAATTAATAATAGTGAACCATTTTTTATGCGAAAAGCATCGACCAAACGCCTACCTCTACTTATAATCAGTCAAAATTCGTGAAATTTTATATGAAATCCCATAATTGACCGTTATAATCAAATTAATTGATAATTCCAACGATATTCCCAAAGTAAAAGTACAAGGCAATGGGGTGTCAGCAATGAAATAAATGAATCTTTGCAGAGCTGCAATACTCGTGTTTTCATTTCCGCAAGAAATCCCAAGTACACGTGCAGTTCTACATTTTAACACAGCAGATGAATCTACTTTAACCTCGGTGACTTTTTCAGGGCTATGTATGTAAATTTTATATATGTAAATGTACATTACTAGCCGGCAATGCTGGCGCTACCCGGCAAAGCTGGGCATTTCTGGACATCGTCCGGTGTATAGTAGGGTTTCCAACATGTCCTCATGTTAAAGGCTTTTTTGACAATTTTTTTGCTTTCTCTCTTTTGTCAAATAAGTATTTTTATATGTTATAAATTCCTTTTTTTTATTTAGCTGACTTTTAAATATTTTTAATGATTAAATAATCATGTACAATTATTTAATAATAAAATAAGCATTGACAAGTATTTTATTGTAATTGTAGTTTGATAGACCTATTAAGATGTTATAACTAGAGGTAGGATAGTCACAGTGCTATCCATTGTTCCATTGTTGTAAATCCTTTGTAAAAAAGGTTCGGCAAACCTTTAACAATGCATTTACAACCTTTGAACAATACGCGGCACCTTCTGGGTCCGGTGACTAGTTATAACTAGAGGCCGGATAGCCAAGGGGCCACTCATTGTTCCATTGTTGTAAATCCTTTGTAAAAAAGGTTCGGCAAACCTTTAACAATGCATTTACAACATTTGAACAATACGCGGCCCCTTGGCTATCCGGCCTCTAGTTATAACCAATTTATTTTTTGACTACTTTTAATTTATGAGTATCAAATGTGTATGTCTATGTACATTATAATTTGCGTTACACTATTTTGTAAAACAAAACTATTTTTGGTAGATAACATTTTTTCATGATAAAAAAGCAAATGAACCACAATACCATATGCATTGAGATTTCAAGAATTATTTGTACTTGGTTTTTTTTTTTTTTTATTTAAGTTTCTATTAAATTAATCCAAAATTTAATTTTATTAATACTTGAATTTTCTCATTTTTAAACCGTATCTAATTTTTTTCACATAGTTTGAAAGTTGCAATACTTTCAATAATTTCAAGTCAGGAGCTGCTAATGATTATTGAAAATATTCGTAAAAATGACCTAGAAAGGATTTCAGATAGGCTAAATTTATAATTTTATTTTTAAAATATTAAAATGGGATCAATTTTCAAGCTTTGCACCAGGATCCACATTTGATACGCCACTGAGTGCATATCATATAAATAAAATGGATGTTTTCTGATCATTATTTTACAAATGTATATACATATGTATAGGTACATATGTACATACATACACACATATATTTTTTTTAAATTCATAAAATTATGAATTTAGTGGTTCGTCAGGTTCGAAAATTTAGCTACCACTATTGTAAACAATCTGATGCTTCAATCTGATGTAAACAATCTGATAAATTTTAAACTAGTTCTTAATGTTGAGGCATTATTGTGATTTTTTAATGAGGTTTAATCTTTCTTTAAAAATGTCCTCTATTTTATTTACTTCCAGTTGGCAACCCTAATATATGGAGGCCTCTCAGACCCTTTGATTCTGTTTCGGGACCCTTTTATTTATATAGTACTAGAATTAAAGGCAAACGCACTTCACCTGAACGTTTTTTTTCCTTTGATTTCAAGCTCCGAGCCCTTCCAAAATTTATCTACAGCATAAATACATACATATGTATGTACGTTTGAATACCGTAAAATAGTATAACCAAATTTGTTGATCCTAAGTAAAAACTTTGACTAATTATGACTTGAAAAAGGTAGACCAATATATTTTTATACACACAAACTCTAATTACAAAGTTTTAAATAGTTTCACCTTGTACATTTTCGTTTCTTTTATATAACATACATAAAAGTAGAAAACAAATTTAATAATTATTCACTTTTTTTTCGTAACACTTTTAACAAGAGCAAGATTTATGTTGTATTTTCTAATATATGTATGTATACCATTAGCCAGCAGTATGGCTCGGTGGTTGCGCTTATGTTTAGCACCGAGAGGTTACCGGGTTCAATCTCGTGCTAATCTTTAATACTGCAGGTCAGACTTGGATATTTTTGATTCCAAGTCGATCGTTTCTTATCAGGGTTTTCCAATTTATCTGATTTCATTGTTAAAACGGTTCCTCCCTCCAATTGGCAAAGATCATCCTACCCGCTGTCACAAACATCTGAATTTTATTTATGTACAATATGTAAAAATGTATATACAAGTCGAAATCCATAGATGTCTCTATGGATTAATTCATTAATTAATTAATTGCTAGTTTCAAGTTCTTCAGCCGCTCAAAACACAGCGATTTGTATAATCAAAACGCTGCAATGTTTGTAATTAATTGTCTAGGAAGGCGCATTTGGGTATACCTGTTAGAACTTCCTGGTTTATATCTATCTAAAAAATAAAATAAAATATACAAATACATGCTTTTTACGTCTACAAACTATATTATACTATTAACGTGTTCGCATAATATTTAAATATATGTATGTATTACATATTATAAGTCTATATTTTTTTATATATTATGTATATACATATACATTCTGTTTTATTATAATAAAACACTTATTTCTACTAATTTTAATGGAATTCTTAAAAGAATTAATTAGTTATCGATAGCTTTTTAATAGAGTGCTCGTAGAAAGACAAAGTAAAGAGTCTATACACGCTGTAATATTATAACAAATTACTTATTAATATTAATTTTAGTGGAATTCTTAAATCACCTTATTAATAAACGATCAATAGCGTACAAATTGAGCGCTCGTATAAAGATTGAAACATTATACCAGGCATTTATATTATCCATATATCCATTGAAATTCTACGCTTAGTAATAAATTGAAACGATTTCTTAATAATATTGTGTTTCGTCAAATTTCTTACACGCTGTAATATTATAACAAATTACTTATTTATATTAATTTTAATGGAATTCTTATGATACCTAATTAATGTTTGATCAATATACATATATAATAATAATAATAATAATAATAATAGCTTTTATTCCAGACGATGAGGAGAATAGTGCAATCCCCAACGCCCATATAAATAATATATAGATAATAAAAAAAGTATTGAAAAATAGTAAACAAAAAATAAATAAATAAATCCATAAGTAAATATATAAATATTACTGATAGTAAATAATAATAATAATAATAATAAATAATAAAAATAATAATTATAATAAATAAATAATAATAAATAAGTCTAATAATAATAAATAATAATAATTTTATGTATATTCAAGGCGGTCGGTGTAGCAGTTCCATCCATCGAACATACAATGAAGAATGCAAATGAGAAGATGCAGCAGCAAGAAGACAATTAGGCGATAAAAATATACGAAGACGTAGAGAGGCCGCTCTCATCCTGAGAATGGCTTCAAAGTGAGGCACATGCCCTTCTACAAACATTTGCGACGCGCTACAGCTCCTAGGTAACCCGAAAAGAGCATGGTAACAGTTGTTGTATTGTACTTTTATCTTCCTCATCGTCTCCCGCTTGTATCTGGTCCATAATTCACCAGTATAGAGGCTAGCACAAAAGGACATAAATAATTGTCTCTTAACCTCTACACTGGAGTGGAAAAATCGTCTAGCCAGCATATTTGCCCTTACACAAATGGCTCTTCTTTGTCTTTCGATGTCACGGTCATCAGTATATCATTTACTGGTTTGAAGTTCCGTTGCTCGCCATCATGATTTTGACCATTGTGGCGCATTAGGAATTCCTGCAATGCTACAATGGTCCAAACTTTGAATAAATAAATAAATGATCAATTTCTTCCGAATAAATCCAAGTCATATAATAGCATATGACTTGGATTTAGAATCGTTGAACGTTTCTCTTCAATATGGCAAATTCAGCAGCTCACTGTCGCTTTCCCCAGTCGTTTCGCGTCAACAAGACGCGCTGGATGAAAGGGAGAGAGAGAGAGAACGAGATCCCCGAAAACAATTTTGATTCGGCTGAATTTCGCAGATAATAAATTCCCTTGTTGCTGCGTGCGTGTTTTTGCCCGACAATATGTCATTTTCAGTGTTGCTCAGCCGAGGCCCCCATCTCACAATTTCCATGTTAATTTCGTGCACAAACCTAAATACGCTCATTAACGTACTGCGAGACGGTACCAAATACACCTATACTATATATGTAGGTGTATGCAATGTACGAGAGCAAGACAACGTTTCATACGACGTAAATAATAAATCGTGTAATAGCTGTTGCGGGTAGGCAGAACATGTCAGTAGTGCCATTGTTCCAACCTAGGCCGGATTACGAAATTGTTTCAACAGCGATTCGAGTGAATCTCCTCTTAAACCGGCCATATTTCACATCCTTTGTCAACGGACGAGCGCTAATGCCTACCGACAAAGTAAGCCTTAAAATTTTCACTCCTCCCCCACCTATCTACGTTTTTTATGCGCATTCGAGATGCGGTGGGAAAAAAGTCCACGAGGAATTTATTGGTTTTAATATATCTGCCGTTCGATAAATTCCTGTGGGGAAAATTTCGCGTGAAATGCCGTTAGATTATTTGTCATAACATCAGTCGTCCGGCGGAGCGTGCGCATAGTCGCAGAAACTGATCAAAAACGCCGATAAAAACCCAATATCCGGACTCCTGAAACACAAACTTGCCTTCGTAAAATGCAATCTGTTCTCATACAAAGTTTCCAAAAGCTTTTCGTTTAAAAACGGCAGTCGTTTTACTATGCAAAGAATCGATGTTGCGCTTGTTGTGTCCTTTTTTTCAATATATTATACATACGTTTGTGTAGTTCGATCAGTAGGGATTCAAAGACAGACCTGTCAGTAAACATATATTAAATATTAGTATATAATTGTATAATAGTACGGCCTCATACTGTATATTGCGCTACAGTTCTCAATCTGTTAAGTGGATTGTGTATTGATAAACTGCAGAAAGTGCAGAATAGAGCAATGCGTGCAATTTTGTACAATGTGAGGAATTTCTATGACAGAATCACTAATAACCATACTAACACACTTGTGAAGGGTCTCGGTGATTACAACAAAATGTCTCCACCCTTCAGGTATAAACACACATCACCTAAACACAATCTGCTTTAGGTCATCGACTTTAGAGAGTCTTTAATTAATATTATGTACTAGATGTATTATGAACATTTATAAGGATTGTAAATAGGTGTTTGAGCTCTTTTTCCTATTAAGCTGTATATTAACATTAGAATAATATAATACTATGATTACTTACCAAATTAAATTAAATTGTAAAATAGAAAATGATCAGTAGATCAGTAGCTATTAAAATAGATATAAGATGTATTGTGAACATAATTTCGTAATAATAAAAAGCATTTAAAAATCAAATATGATTATTCAAATATTTGGGTAATAGATCCTTATCTAGATTATATACAAATTGTAAAGTGCTTAATTTAAGACTATTTATAATATCCAACCATTTCAATTCATCTAACATATGTAATTCTAACATTATTATATTTCCTCACATTGTACAAAATTGCACGCATTGCTCTATTCTGCACTTTCTGCAGTTTATCAATACACAATCCACTTAACAGATTGAGAACTGTAGCGCAATATACAGTATGAGGCCGTACTATTATACAATTATATACTAATATTTAATATATGTTTACTGACAGTTCTGTCTTTGAATCCCTACTGATCGAACTACACAAACGTATGTATAATTATAAAACTAGAAATAGTAATAAAGTAATTATAGGTAGAGTTAAGAAAGCGAAAACTGCAGGAGGTGTTTTCCACAGAGGTGTTCAAATAAACAATGCCCTTTCTGAGAGTATTGGAGGTGCTAGTAAAATTGGTGCTTTCTTGAGGGGTGTTAATGGATAACTCTGTGGAAGATGACGTAATTATATACGTAAGATAATAAAATGCTATGTTAGGAATTATATTATATTATTTTAGGGTTACTAATTATATTTTTGTTAATTTTGTTAACTGTTATAATATATTTGTTAGTTTTAGCTTAAAATTGTTAATTGTGAAATAATTCATTGGCAATTTGCTATTTAATAATAAATAAATAAAAAGTGGTGTAAGTACAATTTTCAGTTCCAAAAAGACTATTTCTGTTTGACTTAATTCACAAATTGTTATCATTTATTTTAATTCGTTATGTCCAGAATCTTGGAAAACAGAATAAACGTATTACAAGCCACCTGTATTTTTAAATATTGCAAAACTCAAAACATATATTTGATGTTTTGCGAGATATTTCTCGAAATTAAGAAAAGTGGACTAACGCCAATTTTAAATATAACGAAATGTATCGGTGAGTATATAGTCAATCCCCAAATAACACGATATCGATTCCGTAAGTACGCGGGATAGGAATTAAGAAAAGAAAAATAGAGTAATGTATGTACGTATGTAAATATATGCATTAGATATTAATAACATATTGAGTTGCAGATTTTTTTGGAACGTTCGGTAACTTCTACTTGGCCTCTGACGTTTAGATACACATTCGGTTTTTGTGTGTAGCTTACTCATATGCATAGTGATGGATGGGTAAGTTTTGGAAGAAGGGGGGAGTTTTAAAAATTTTAATACAAGTATTTAATATTTTTATTGATCTACCACGTTGTAGTAAGATTTACAAAATTATTGTAGGAAGCTACACAAAAAATGTCTACCAGTTTTCCCTTTAGATACATACATATGCACATATGTCCATATAAACCCAGATTACTAAAGCTTTAGTTTGTCAACTCTAGTATTTTAATTATACATGTATACATATGTACTTACATAAGTTGTGTTAGGAAAAATTGATCAGAATTTTAAATTATTATTTGAGATTTTTCTCCTATAATGACTTACTTAAAAAAATCTACGTATGTAGGTATATACATACATATGTATGTATGTATGTACATACATTATACCGGAGCAAAAAACGTGAATTTCGGATTTTCATTGATGGACCGAAAGGAAAACTTGTCATTTCATTGGTTTTAAACTACATACATACATATGTCCTGGGCCTCCAATCAATCGATTTATATCGACAAAAACTTCTAAAACGTAAGCTTCTTTTCATATATCTCGTTTTTGAGAATAATTTAGAATCTTTTATTATTAAAAAAAAGTAAACGCTTAATATTCACCTATTGAAGTTTATTTTGGTCAAAGTTTTGACTGATTAACGAGAAGTCTCCGTTTCCCTCAAAGTCCTCATACAAAACCGGCTGTGCTCGCAATGGGTGTTTGTATGGGGGAAATCAATGAAATTTTTTATTTAACGTTCCCTTGATACGACGAAAATTTTCCACCAAGTTCCTTCGATTGAAATCCAAAATTCGCAGTTTTTGCTCCGGCCAAACGTAGGATATATCTTCTTTTTGTTATTAATTCCTCCACTAAGAAATATTACATATTTTAATAAACATATTAAAACTTTTGAATACTTATTCTTACGTTTTAATTATTTTTCTTTACATTATATTAAATAAGCTAGTGTGCTTAAAACTTAAGAGTCTGAAAATTTATTAAACTTTTCTTTTAAGAATTCTTATAACAGTTGTAATATAATACTCCATATAATTCACTGTTCTTTTTCTTGGATTTTGGGAGTTTTATTTAACTTTGTTGAGATTTTTCCATACATACATATAGTTGTTTTCATTTTGTAATTTCATTATTTAGCATAATCTGTTTGTATGTTTTTTACCTTTATTTATATATGTATGTATGTGTGATATTTTTTTATTTATATATGAATAGTTTATATTTATATGTATGTATATCTATGTATATGTGTATATGTGTAAATGTATGTATATTTATATATGTTTGTATATATATACATATGTATGTATATGTATGTTTATATGTGTATGTATGTATGTATGTATAGATATGTGTATTTTGTATATTTGTGTATGAATGTGTATTTGTGTGTACGTGTATATATTTGTGTATATATATATACATATACATATATAGTATATGTTTATGTAATTGTTATTGGCCAGGAAGGCGTATTGGGTTTACCTGTTAGGCCTTCCTGGTATAAATAGAAAATAAAATAAATATACAAACATATGTAAATGTTTGACAATTATTTTAAATTATTTACTTCTTTAATTATTTTTTATAAAAAAGACCCTTTTATTTCTATGTAGTTATCTAAAGTATCTTTTATTACTTTGTAGTTAGTTGAATATTTGGAATTTCCTATATTTGATGAAATGAATTTATGTATATGTTACAGAGAAAGCATATTTCAAGTGAAAATATATGATATTTTCTTCAATTCAAGCAGTGAAAATGTATCAAACAATAAATTTACAACGTTTATCTCTATAAATTTGACCCTAACAACCCAATCTTAAATTAATAGGGTCATCCCTTACTTAACTTGACCTATCCTAACCCTTAAATAATGCCAACTTTTACAATCTAATCTTAAATGAATAAAACCAACCCGGAAAATTTATGTATATATTACAATGAAAGCATATTTCAAGTGAAAATATATGATATTTTCATCAATTCAAGCAGTGAAAATGTATCAAACAATAAATTTACAACGTCTATAAATAAAATCCCAACAACCCAATCTTTAATTAATAGGGCCAACCCTTACTTAAATTAACCTATCCTAACCCTTAAATAATACCAACCCTAACAATCTAATCTTAAATGAATAATACCAACCCGGAAAATTTAACTGGTTATAATTTCATTGAAACTTCAGTGAAAATATATTTTCACTTGAAATATAATTTCACTGTGACATACATGGATAAAAGATTTTCTTAGAAATGAAAATCTATATATATATATATATATATATATATATATATATATATATATATATATATATATATATATATATATATATATATATATATATATATATATATATATATATATATATATATATATATATATATATATATATATATATATAAATGAATGTCTGTTTGTGTGTCTCGAATGCGCTCCTAAGCCGCTGAACCGATTACGATGGAACTTTACGATCTGTTTGTCTGTCTGTCTCGTATAGGCATCTAAACCACTCTACCAATTACGATGGAACTTACAGAATTTGTTGTATGCATGTCCAGGAAGATTACTGTGAAAAAAAATTGCCCAAAAACGGGAATGGAAACGGGAAAAACGGGAATGAGTGTCATTGCAACGCTTTAATTTCAAATGTTTTAGCGTCGCGACCAAAACGCAGGCAGCGAGCCTGCGTTTTTCCGACAAATGGGAACGGGAACGAGAACGGGAAAGGGAACGAGAACGGGAAAGGGAACGGGAACTAAAACGGGAACGGGCACGGGAATTGCATGCGTTATTGTGGCAGTGCAACGCATGCCGGGTTCAGCTAGTTACATATATACATACAGTAGCCATTACGCATGGAGCCCCACATTTCCAATTAGATTTGCCATTCTGCATCGTGTAAAAAATATAGAGTGAAAAAAGAAAAAGTTATAGGCGTTTAAATAATTAAAATTTGACAGCGAGATGGCAGGGCGAAAAGTAATGAAACTACCGATGTGAATGATGAATGTGACAGATAAACGTCACCGTGTAATACGATGCAGTATTTTCAAACGTGTCTAATACGATATTTTTTCACCATCGTAATTGCGGATGATACCTCAACTTATATTGATGACCAAAATGAGCAATATTGCAAAGTATGAAAACGATCGGATAAGAGATAAGGGATATAAAAAATGACCGCTTACACGAAAACCATGTGAAACGTATAAGAGGCTAGTAAAAATCAATAAGTCTGTGAAGTCAACACATATGTACGTACGTAGGTGTCGGTAATGAATTTCGAGCATTATGATTATGCTCATTGAACGGACGAATTTCTATGTGATATGTAATAGAATTATTTGTTAGAAGGCTTTAAGGGTAACGATAATTTTGAATTTAATCGTGGGTCATTTTAAAGGGAATTTAGCAAAGTAATTTATCGGCAAAGTGCCCATTTTGAATTCAGCCCTGCATAGATGCATAAATCGATGAAGGCAACGTTCCGGGTCTGAATTTACGGCCGTGTATGCGGCTGAAGCACCGGAATTTGCCTCATCAGCATGTCGCATGCAAGAGATATGAAAATATACCACTGGAGAGAGAATTCCTATATCCATATATGTACATATTTAATTTTTATTTAACATAGATGTATACCAGGAAGGCCTAACAGGTAGACCCCAATGCGCCTTCCCAGACAATTAATTACACACATTGCAGCACTTTTATTACATAAATCGCTATATTTTGTGAGGTTGGAGAACACAAAATTAACAATTATTTTAGTAATGAATTAATCCATAGAGATATCTATGGATTTAGACTTTTACATAATTTTTTACATATTGTACACAAATCAAATTCAGATATTTGTGACAGCGGGTAGGATGATTTTAGCCAATTTAATGGAGGAACCGTTTCAACAATGAAATCATATAAATTGGCAAACTCTTATAAGAAGCGATCGACTTGGAGTCACAAATATCCAAGTCTGACCAGCAGTATTAAAGATTAGCACGGGATCAAACCCGGTAACTTTTCGTTGCTAAACATAAACGCAACCACCGAGCCATACTACTGGCTAATGGCATACATATATTAGAAAATACAACAAAAGAACTCTTTTAAGTGTTACGAACAATAAGTGAATAATTATTAAATTTGTTTTCTACTTTTATGTATGTACATATGTCATATAAAAGATACGAAAAACCTCATGTCTCGCGACATATTATATGAGCTACTACAACTAATCCTTCATAGAAAATGAATGACATGTAAGGATTAAGTAGAAAAAAGCGTGGCTACGGAATATAGGGTTTGAAGAGTTGGTCCGAACAACATATGTATGAACATATGTATGTACATTGAAAACTGTTCAACCAGATGCTTACCGATATTTTAAAATAAAGTAGATATAATTTATGTATTTTATTCATCATATTTTGATTAAATTTTCATACTAGACAGTCAAAATTTTCGATTTGAATATCTTATAGTTTTGATAAAAAATATTGAAATTCGTTTTTAAAATACGGGATTATTGTCTTTTTTTTTTTTGCAAAGTTTGAGAATTTCTGATATATATATTAGCAAAGGCTACGTACCCCAGATTGTGCATAAGAGCATGGCTCGTATTCAAAGCATCTTCTCAAAATATAGTCAAAGGGCAACCCGACATCCATAACGTCATGTACGTATAAAAGTTCGCTACGTTATTCGACGGAAATATTGAAGGCTTTGCATTCGGTTCAAAGAAAAGATTCCGTATATGACGCAATATGATCTTTTTTTCATCCAACTAATATTATATGTTTCTTTGATGCGAAAGGTTTCCAATTTCGAGATAAAATCATCATAGTCATTTACGGAATATGTATACGATGTGAAATAGAATTAGCTGTTTGATTAAACCTTAATTAAA
Organism: Arctopsyche grandis; assembly: GCF_051622035.1. NCBI lineage: Eukaryota > Metazoa > Arthropoda > Insecta > Trichoptera > Hydropsychidae > Arctopsyche > Arctopsyche grandis. The sequence continues at coordinate 27,221,908 of NC_135359.1, forward strand.
CGTACGCACATGTGTAAAATAGTGGAAACGTTTAAATATTGACGTAATTTGTGTGTGTATGATATGCGTGAAAAGTAAATGGGTAAACGTAATTGTCTTGCCGTAAAAGCGTTCCCGTTTTTCCAGCAAAAACAGGAGTTTTCCTGGGTCACGCTATGTATGTACATACATATATGGCCGGTCGAACATAAGCATGTTGTTTTATAGTGGTTCTCCAAATACGACACAACCTTTCCAGCTACGTTTTGTTCCTGCTAAATGAATACTTTATGGAAAACACTTCCATTCGCGGCCGGAAAAAAAACTAATTTGATATCCCAAGCAAGTCGTTTCGACCCTCCCTCCAAATTCCATAATGTGTGGCTTATTAGAATTTAAATATACTTTTGATATATACGTATGTATGTATATACGTACATATTAATACGTGTGTGTACGTTTACGCGTTACGCCATATTATATGTAATATTTACATTGTACATATTTCACAGTGGCGTACGCGGATAATTAAATAAATGAATATAAAGCGACGCGTGCGTATTCATAACGAGTTATGCGCACGAGTTTAACGTTGTACTACTGAAAGTTTATTGCTAACATTATCCAGAATGTCCTTCTCTCTAAGTATCCATTTTGTTTTCGGGATTATTACGGAAATGCGCAATATTCGAGTTAAATACACAATGAAGGATTTAAGGTACTCGCGTCCCCGCGACTCATTAAAAAATATATGTACTGTACATTCGTGTTAATTTAAATTGGACAACTTCGTGCATTGGCATTGAATAACCTGTCAAAATTGTATGTGTGCAAATAAATAATTAGCAAATGGAATGGACGGGATATTGTCCTGAAATTAGTGCATCAAATTTGGAAAGAGCTCCGTCCTTATTGCCGTGACGAAAATTAATGTAGGATTCTGCGCGAGTGTTGGCAAAGTAATTGTCAAAAGCGCCATGCTTTAACGACGCTCGTATTTTTTTTATTGCCATAATAAAGGTGGTAGGTGGGGGAGGGGGGATGAAAAAATGAAAATGGGACAACACCTGACAAAAGATGGAACCAATTTAATGGCCGAGGACAGGATATAGCGTGAACTATGTACACTACACAATGTGTCAATGTCGATTGCCAGAAACGTATCCATCATTGTGGATATTGCAAATCGATACAATTCTGGTCCGGGGGAAATTGCGATTCAGAACGATGTCGGATATTTATTATAAGTGTAATAGCGCAAACTTTGAGAAACATTGCGTAGAATATTTTAAAGACTCCCTGTTGACTTACGTACATATAAGTTGGTGCAATTAAAAATTTCGCTCGACGGTATAAAATTATAAAGTAAAACTGCAACCAAGCAAATTTAATATGAATTCACAAAGGAACAAATTTTATTCTGAGAATATTGTGCCTTTTATATTTGTTTGTATGACCGGCGCTTCTCAAGCCAATGAAAGTTGGACTAAAAACCCTTCACCCTAACCCTTCACAAACCTCTTTCAAAACACTCGTAGGACTTAAGTAAGAATAAGTACATATGTCGATAGTAAGAAGTTGAGAAAAATAATATTTAAAACCGTCAAAGACTTCATTTATTTCTGAAAAAATTATCAATTATAAATTCTTGTGTATTTATTTAAAGTTTGTACCATTGTAGTATTAAATTCCTAATGCCCCACAATGGTCAAAAATATAACAGAAAAGAAGCAAAATAATAACTATAGAAATTAGAGATGACAAAAACAAAACATATATACTTATACACAAACAAAAATACATTTAACACAATCATAAAAAACAAAAAAGTATTAAAATAGTAGCGGATAATATAAAATTACAAATTATAAAAAAACAAAGAAGGGATTATATGGATATTATATAGGTGTACAAATGTGTATGACTGTGTGAAGAGTACATAAATATTTTTAGAAGTATTTATGGATATAGTAATCATCATCATCATCCATAGATATATAATACACATAGATGGGTCCTGACGCGTGATTTTGGTCGGAGATCTTGTCGTCACTAACTGACGGGTGCGGGGGGTTTAACTAGCGGGGAAGTTGGGAAAAAAAAGTTTTTTTTCCCTACGACGCAGCGGTCGGCGTTTTTTTCACTTCCCCGCTAGTTAAACCCCTCAGTTAGTGACGACTAAATCTCCGCATATCTATTGACAAGATCTCCGCAATCAACCTTTCCTACTTAGAAGCTAACTACCTACTGAGAGAAAGTGTGCATGTGCCATGTATTTTGCATGCGCCAAAAGGGAGACCAGTATAAAGCGTGAGGGCGGATCTATGTATTATACATCTATGTCATCATCATTTACAGATATTCACCATCCACTGTTGAATGAAGGCCTCTCCAATCCATTCTTCTGTGTTTTGGGCAAATTTTATATATTAATCACTTTATTTATTTATTATATATTAATCACTTTATTACCCATTATATATTTATGGTCAAACTCAATATTGCCGCTGCTTCACTTAAATCAACCAGGAAGGTCGACTGAACAAACATTATATCGAAATGGGTGGCCCTGTCTTGCAAATATTCCATCGATGACAGTGAAACTGTCCTCTGCAACCCTTCTTGCAAAATTTTTGAGACTATTAATGCGAATAAGCACTTGTTAAAGACTAAAGATTTTTTTTAAATTAATAATATATTTATTTATTTATTTAATAGTTTTGGACCATTGTGGCATTACAGGAAGAACCTAATGCGCCACAATGGCCTACATTTGAAAAATATATAAAAACATGATATAAAAACAAGTAAACTGTAAATAAAAGAAAAAAGCAAAAGCAGAAAACATGGTAAAATAAAATAATAAAAAAAAAGTAACAAAAGGAAAATAATACATCATTCAGAGAGAAAAAAATAACAAAAGTGTAAAAATTAAAAATAAAATCCATAAATCCCATTCTTTGTTTACACTGAACAAAATTAAAATAGTATATAAAAATATACAAAGGAGAAAGAAAAAGTAAAATAAAATAAAACAAAATTTAAATAAAAATAAAATCACAGCGAGGCCCAAATGGAAGAGAGTAGATTAAGATTCCACTCATTCATCACATTCAAATTAAGAAAGTAATGATGAGCGCAGGTTACCAGATAAATATGTTAAAATAATATCCGATAATCTACGCTCTCCAAGGTGGAAAATATCACATTCAGGGACAGCAGCAACGATTTCATTGAGAAGTCGAATAGCTCTTGGAATAGGAGCCATTCGAAAAAGAACTGTGCGAGCAGCAGGTACAACCATCAAATGATGATGTCTACCACGCACATAATTATTAGGTACATAAAGTCCCAACTGTTCCAGCAACAACGGGCATGACGTATTACCACGCAATAGCTGGAGAACGAAACGAATTAACGAGAAGTTTCTCCGAAGTTCAAGGGAATTATACCCAAGCATGCCCAAAAGGAAAGGAGTAGGATAGAGATATGGGTAGTACCCATACTCTTTCTTATAAAGAAAACGAAGAAATGCTTTTTGCACTTTTTCTATAATAAGAGAGTAGTTTGCTTCATGCGGATTCCACACAATTGCATTATACTCTAGCTTACTTCTAACAAGCGAGTTGAAAAGCAAGCGAGAAGACAAGGGGTTGGAGAATAATCTAGCATATCTCAAGACAAATCCAAGTCGACGAAAGGAAACGTCAGCGATTGTCTTGATGTGGTAATGAAAGGTGAATTGAGGATCAAAAGTGATACCCAAGTCGACCATTGATTCCACGCGCTTCAACAATACGGATCCAATAGAATATCCGTGACAATAGAGCGAATTCGCACGTCCATAACTCATAATGGCACCACTCAAGATGGTAATGTAGATACCTAAATACATATAAATTAGAATTCTCGTTTTTTTACTGAAAAATTTATTATTTTTTTTATATTCCAATAAATAAAATCGTCTTAGTATATAATAGTCACATATAAAATAACTGTGTTCTATAAGAGACGTAAAAAAACAAAATCTCGCGAAACGAAAAAGCGCAATGTTTTGTCAAAGAAGTTTTATTCTTCTCCTAAATTGAAATACTGAAAAATCTTTTCATTTTTGATTATGTGTGGATCACTTAAATATATGATAAATTCATTAATAATGAATAATTAATTTTGCATCTCATTTGACATATTTATCATGGATCTACCTTGATATACCGATATCTAGTGATTTAACTAGGTCTACCTTGAGTTGTTGATATCTACACATAAAAATACCAATGCTGAGCTTATCGTCATACATACTATATGAAATTAAACATGATTTTCAAAGTCGAAGATATTTATCCCATAGCATTATTCTTCTTTTTCATAATAAGAAGATCGTGAATTCATGAGAAAAATACTTTTAACTATACATATATACTGACCTACATATTTACAGAGATGTCGTTCGTTCCATACTTATCATATAACCTCACAATGAGCTCACTTAATGCGACCGATTAAATTTCTACTTTTGGGTCACGTTGTATTCTCAGTATTGAATGCGAGCAATAATTCAACATTCTACGGGATTTATCTTCTTTGTAAAGCGCAATATCTTGTGTCCGCGTCTGTGTGATTTACGAGTGCGAAAACAATCTGTCATTTCTGCAATATAATTCATCCCTTATCACTCGGAGGATTACACGCTCTAAATAAATTCACGCACACTAGACGCGAAACTGAAACGTCCCCCCGGGGAATATTTCCACGACTTTCGTTGACATATGCGGTTTTCAATTCGGTCGGGATACTGAATTGTGAAGGGGGACGACTTGGGTCAATAGCACCACTTACCGTTGAATAATTAACCGAGTATCGACCAAACATCGGCAGCCGCCATACTCGACATATTCGAACGAGTTACGGAACTGTAATGCGAAAATCGGACTCGAAGTCGTATAAATCACAATAATACATTACAATACATCAGAAATATATATAAATTATAACGCTCGTTGGTGGTTTATCGCCTTTTATCCCCCGACGTTCCTTACGCGCGATTCTCCGTTTCCTCGCTCTCGATCAATATACGCGAGCGTATGTATATTTAATGAAGGTCTGGAATCCCGAAGGGATGGGGATTTTCATCCAGTTTCCCTCCGGGTTTTTTTTTTCAAGCCTCTGCCGCGGCAATATGTAATATTTGAAGTAATTAATGTCAATCCGACCTCTCGACGTGAAGGATTACTTGTCTGAAAGTGCTACGCCTAACAAGTTCTGAATTGGCCTATTATCCTTGAGCGATTTGTATTTGATATGCATAATTGAATGGATTAAAAGATCATCAACTGAAATTATGTCTTGTTTAATATATTTTTTTTTAATATTATTTCTTCTGAGAGCCAAAATTTTGTTATAACATAAGAGTTTTATTACCAAAATATACTTGATATCGAAAAATTTCTCCGCACTATAACTATGGCATATATTTTATTGGATATTAAATAAAATAATAAAATTTAATTAAGGTTAATATCATATTTATTTATAGATTCCGCTTAATCGGAACACATAGGGCCAAAATATTTTGTCGCAAATAAGCAACTGGCTCTAATAAACAAATTTAACGGTTTGCTATTAATGATTTTCGTTAATTTGAATTTGTCTCAAATAGTCAATTAACCCAATTAAGTGGAATCCACTGTACATATGAATTTAAGTCGTAAGTATAGTAAAAATGCATACATTTTTAAATATATATTACATACATATATAAAAGTTTCAACGAAATATATGTACATATGTCAATGTCAATGATTATTTTGAAATTTCAAATGTCATAGTTAGTTTATTTAACATTTGCTTTACTGTGCTTAAAAAATCCCACTAGCCACTGTGCTGGACACCAAGCATCCAGTTAAAATATGTGTTTTAAGTCAAAAGAATGCAAAATCTACGTTTTATTATCAAAATTAGCTATAAATATCATTTTTTCGTGTATTAATCAGCGAATTATATAAAATAAAGCCAAGAAATAAAAAAACGGCTGAAGCATAGCCATCATTCTAAGGTGGATATCATTCTCACGCTGACCATTGAGCACGGCGCGTACTGAATTCCCCCCCTCTCTCTCTCTCTCTCGCATCTGTGAGGCACGTGTACAAGGGCCTTCCACGAAAATAATTATTTCTGTTGAAAATAATTCGAATCATAGAGGTTTTGATGAGGTATACATAAAATATGAAGACTCAGTTTATTTGGAGAAATAAAAATAATATTTTTTTTATTTTATTTTTACATACATATATACAAATATACCAGGAAGGCTTAACAGGAAAACCCCAAATGCCCCTTCCTGGTCCACATAATTATTACATAGATACATGTAAATCTAAACAATATCTGACATCTATGGTCAGATATTACAAACATCGTATTAATACGATAAATAACGATGAATAACTTTCATGTAACAATACGAATTTTATATTCGATAAACAACCACAGAGACATCTATGGTGAGCAATATGGCGAAACCTAAGATATAATATAGCAGTAACTAAAGGTTCGCAACAGAAAATTGGGAAGGAAACGCCAATTTTACAGAAATCGTTTCAATGAAAATCAGAAAAATTGGCAAATTCTGATAAGAAACGATCGACCTTGACAAACCAAGGTCTGGCCAATAGCGAGACTTAGCGGGAATCGAACTCGTAACATCAAGTACGATATAATTCAACATTCACCACTAGACCACGCTACTGGTTATATATAAATCCTAATATATAAATCCTGGTCACTCGCTATCCACCACAGAGCGGCAAGTGTTAACGAAAGTTATAGTTCGTTGATGTAATTAAAGCAGATCTCTAAAATATATACCTATATATGTAAGTATGTACAAGAATCAATGTATGTATGTACATATGATTTGTAACTTATTTACATATACATATACATATGTACATACAATGTGCTAAATTTATAAATAATTCAAAAAGCATTATGTGGCACTCGTAAATGTTCAAAGCAGCTTTTAAGATTTTTTATATAAAAAAGCATCAAACGTTAACGTGTTGTTATTGCTTGTCTAAAAGGTTCCAAGAAATATTGAAATTTTTTTTCCATCAAATGATTTATGTATGTAAATACCTATTTCTTAGACTTGTGTGTATAGATAATTTCCTTTGTTAATCCACAGGCGTATTCGAATATTTAAAATCAATAGAGATTTTTCAGCTGACGCATAGTTCCGTTCGAATAAAATAATAACAAAATGTATGTACGTATACGATTCGGGCGAAATTCCAAAATACGCCCTAAGGACAGATATTTTTTCCCTACCTTTTGCGAAGATATATATGTACACGGGTATTCCTCATGTATACGTTTATATGTACGTATGTACATATACATATATATCGTTCGTCGATCTCGTTCCGAACGAGTGAATAGTCAACCACGGATGAAAAAAAAAGGAGAGAAAGGGAAGATAAGGGCTTGCGCGGCTTGTTCGTGGCCCTTTCCGGTAATTGAGCCTCCGCGGAAGTGAAATCGATGCGCCATTATTATTTCCGAAATGTGCTCCTTAATAAAACCGTTGGTTTGGTTGAAATTTTGTCGTGAGCGATCCGTCAGCCGGAAAATGCTGCGACAGCTGATTTCGCAGTCGAGCCTCCGCGAATTACGGCTCGTTAGCGATGATTGACGTTTCACCACGTGCATTCTCGTGCCACGTGTAATTACGCGCGCGTACACTCGTACATGGTTAATTCTACGAACCAATTACATATACATTTTTATTTACATGTTACACCCTGAATCGTATTCATTAGAATATATATGGAATATGTATGTAGGTTGGACTCAAAACCATTGTGAGTTTTTAAATTTTATTTACACAGGATGTTATGAAGCTAAGTGCAAAGCCTTAACCCTTTGACTGCTACAACAACGATAAATCGTTGTTTTGAAATCGGCGAAGATTGCTACGACGATCGTTGTTGACGTCATTTATTGTCGTATTTCAATACTTTCTTTGAGCCACCAGCGCATCAGTGGCACGAAACATTTTTTTTATATACGTATTTATATTTATTTTTCAATCAAGCTTTATAAATATTTATCAATTTTTTAAATAAAAGCTCTTCAATTTCGGGTTCATCATCAAAGTAAATTTCGGGTTCGTTCATATAAGGAGTTATTACTTGGGAATTGATTATTATCGATAAATTCATTTTCAGAATCAGTAGAGCTGCTGATTTGTCGAGTTCCTCGGCGAGGAGCTATTATTTCGCTTTCATCACTTTCAGTGTCCGATATCATTTTGCAGAGTTAAAATAAATGGCAAAAAACAATAGAAATCCGCTTTCAATTATATAGGTCACGAATTCATGCAATCAATCAAATGCAACTGAAATGCATACAAAATGTTTATGATACATGTTGAAAAATTATTTGATTATTAGAAACTTGGCATCCTTGTGTGTCTCGCTCATACGTACACAATTAAAACCAAGAAAGAAAGAGAGAGAGACCGCTACCTGTTTCGAATATATCGCATGTTGTAAGGATACATCGATATCTAAAAATAGATTATTGAAAAGAATAAAGCCTCGGAAAACAATCGTCAAAACTTATTTAGTGTATATATGTAGGTATCTCTTTCGCACGCACGCATGTAAAAGCAAGACAGAAAGAGAGAGCATGAGTCCACGACTGCTTCTTAAAAATGTATATAAAGTATTATAAAAATTACGAGTGTTCGGCGAAGTAAGTATGTAAAAAAAAATATTATATTTTTTTTTTTTCAAAATAATTACAAATGTTAGCATTTTTCGCTTGGACATTGAAAAACCTCGTAGCAGCCAAAGGGTTAAAGGGTTGATAGTGTAGTATATGCTAAAAGAAGCCGCCGTTATAATTGGTTTTCGTGGATTATCTCCAGGCTTAAGTGCTGTCAGCTAACAATGGAGACCCCCGAATGGACTTAGTGGTCGGTAACGGCACCCAGCCACTTCCCGCTAGAGTTCTCGGAACTGACAGCGCGAGACCTTGGGACTGTATATCTGGTACGTGACTATAAAAATAGGTAAACAAACATGTCGAAGAAGATGCGCTGAGTGACCTGACCTTTATAAGCAGGTACTTAGGCCATATCAAAGCATTCTGGATGGAGCACTAGCAGAGCATGGATCTCCTTCGCCCAATAAATACTGTTAAAAATAGCATTTAGAACATTTTGAACCACACATACCTCAGTACTCGGGGTTCCTAATCCTAATATTCGAATACTTTTTATACGAACTTATTTTTTTTATTTTCAATCTACAGCACATTTAGTTCGATTTAATATTCCAGATTATGATTCTCTTAAAATTTTAATAAATCTTGACCTGATTAAAACTACAAATAAATAATTCAAATAATTCGATATTTGATATTCGAATATTTGGAACCCCTACTCAGTACAAATTCTTGTTTTGTTTTTTTTTTTAATTTCATTTTTAAATTTTTTTAGTGAAAACAGCAAAATCTCACAACTAATTTTTTTTATTTTTTTTTATTTATTGAAAAATCAATAGACAGGATGTACATACATAGATATGTATAAAAAAACCAATAGTAAATAAATAAATAATATATGTAACATCCGAGTCCAATAATAGATTTTTACAAAAATGAAAAAGATAAATATAAGGAAAACTAATTACTAATACTGCCCGAATTAGTGTTTAGTGGTAGGTTAATCAATTATTATTTTTTTGTTTTTCTAATGTTTATTCAACTAAATAAAAACAAATACAACCATTTTTATGAACAGAAAAAAAATTAAAGTGACGATAAGTTTTCAAAATTTTGTCAAGTAGGAAAAAACTGATATTTTAATATAGTAGGAAAAAACTGAAAATTATTTATTTAAAAAAATAAATAATTTTCTCTAAGAAGTAAAACCTTTGTAAAAACATGCCTGCTTATCGTTCTTTCTTTTAAGATATCACTCATGTAGATGTCTTGCCAATTATCAGAATTAGGGTGTAAAAACCTAATTGAGGGAGTGCGCCGAACAAAGGGCGCCATTCACAAGCGATTTTAATTTTAACTTCTAATATCAAAGAAAACAAAAATTTTGTTAAAATTATTTATTTTTATGTTCAAATGCCGATTTATAATGCATGATATAGTCCTTTGTCTCACTTCCGTGGTGGTAATTTTGAGTTTCATCTCTTTCATCATGGTTTGATAATATTTTTATATTTATCTGATAAGCTGTTATTTTTGTGTAAAAGAGCTCGTAATATTCTGTATATTTATACCAGGAAAACTTAACAGGTAAACCCAATACGCCTTCCTGGTAAATCACAATTACACATACACACATACTTTCTTTGATGATAACAAAGAAAGATTTGAGTATTGAAAAAATAAAAATATATTGTGTCAACACGTGATCCGGACCAAATCCGAAAAAATGATCCGGACAAATTGTTATTAATATTATTGATTGATCTTCCTAGCTAAATTCTCAAGGACACCCACTTCCATTTCATTTACATCGAATTCTTAATTCTATTTTTCGTCCTTTGAACGCGATCCGATTTCGAATAATCCTCTCGGGCTTTTCTCGCCGTATTATTGAGCCAAACATTTTTTTGATTTTTATTTGTCGGTATAGCACAATTTATTTATTTCGAATGCTGACGCTCCGAGTTTTAATTTTTTGAACGCAAATTCTTTGATCGTTTCGTTCGAACGCCATTAAGCCCTCCAAAGGGTGGGTCGTCGAGATAAAAGGTCGACTAAATATAAGGAAGGAAAGGGTAGCACGAACCAATGGGTCTTACCCAATAACGTGGAACAGATTTTCCATATTGGGCAACACCAATGAGAGTACAGTGCGTTCAAAATTTTAATAAACCGAACCCCTAGAATTACATTACTATGTGCAAAGTATGAAGCACCAATTTCAAAGGAACATTAAAAAGGTAAAATTATTATATTAAAATAATCTCAAGCCTATCATATTTCAAAATAATACGCATTTGTGGCATTATTTTAATTCGACTTTATTATAAATAAGAGTATTTTGGTAAAAGATACTCTTTCGCTCAAACTATAATATTAATTGTAACTACATTTCAAGCCCTACATATTTGGTATTATGCTATATAATATATAATCTTATTCGAATTTCCATGATTGTACCACTAGAAACATCAATCATCAAATACGCTCTGGTGTACGTTGAATTATTGATTCGGCTTACGGTCAGTCAACCGTTGAATTATTAACTATGATATACCCAGATCAATTCCTATTCCTAATGGCCATTATTACTTATAGCACTATTTGAAGAATAGTTTCATGAAATAAACTATACAAATAATAAAACCGCTAAAACATTATGCTTTAATTTCAGCATAAATTCATTGGCACCATTCCATTTCAACTGTAATGCCTACTTGAGGTTAATTAGACTAAATCAGGGATTTTAAACGAGTTTTATTTAACGAATAGAATGAATAATTTTTAATTATATCAATAGTGCATTAATCAAGTCACAAATAGATTTATCAATCTTGATTTTATCGAAAAAGTATTTTAGTAAGAAAATCAGTATAAACGAATTATAATTTTGTTGATTTATTGATTATTTTGGACTTGTATAAAATAAATATTAAAAGTAAATAATATTTCAAATTTTAATTAAAAAAATAAATTTGTACAATTCTCAACATTTTCTTCCTGTACGTAGGCATTCTTATACGTTTACAATTATTTAAATCCGCCATGTTTTGCATACTTTGCATTCCCTGCATTCTAGAAATTTTCTCTAGTTTATCCGCTGCAAGTACATACATTTGATATTTTTTGGCTTCTTTCTATTTCATTCCAGCACAATACCTTTATACCTACATTATAATAAATCTTCATATTCTATCCACTATTATTTAATTTCCATCGCAATGTCACACAACTTGAACACACTTCCCACCTTAATTTCTAATCCTTCTACTTCTTCAAATTTATATTTATTTATTTCGAGAAAAAGAAACACCTTACATACATATATGTAAGTGTTTATAGGCATCTCGAATTTTCTGATATTATTAAATGCATCCCACTCTATCTCTATGATACTGTATAATCGTTTATTATTAGCCAGGAAAACGCATTGGGGTTACCGGTTAAGGTTTCCTGGCATATATGTTTATATATGAAAAAATAAATAAATAACATTGCCACCGAAAAAAATTCTAAATATAAATAATAATAATAACTGTGAAAAAAATAAAATAAAAACAAGTAAGAAATGCATTGAATAATAGATATATGCATATTTGCACAAATGTATGCATCACTAAGAACACTTATCAAACAAACAATAAAAATTTAAAGCAAGAAACGGAACAAGAGCAAGATCTATAATATGTATATAAAAACTAATTACAGGTAAAATTGAAAAATAAATTACAGGTTGTTGGTAGAATAGGAATTAATGTTACGTAGGATTGATTAATTGGACATTGGAATAGGATCTTATTTAATAAATAAGGGCTATCAATTACCATTACTCTTGTTATGTGCCTCGCTTATCAATGTAGTTACCACAATAATCAAATTCACTTTCTCACATCCATATACGTGAGTAACAAGTCCATTAAAATTCCTGTAAAGGAATAGTCAGATAAGACAGTAGTGCCGGACTTTGCCGAACCAAGGAATGCTGGATTTTGCCCAACCTGAAAGATAAAAAGCATTTATATAGATCACGATTCGATCACATAAGTCAGTCATCACCATCGACACTCCGAGAGTGGTAGTCATTAATATCGACCTCGAAAGTGACGGTCAGCACAGAAGCAGAACAAAGTGAACCAAAATTAATCAGTAAAACAAAGTTCAACGTATCTCATTTTAAATTCATCATCGTTCCATAATTAAATCTGTAGTTTTCTAATATATCTACCAATAACATAAATGTAACGTTTTTATGATAATATTACGTACACCGCCGAGTAGGTGTAATCGGATTAGGCCGAGTAGCATCCCAGAGACTGTGTGACCGTTATAATTGGTTTCAAGGATTATCTGCAAACTAAGTGCATGTAGGATAAACAATAGCGACCGAGTTGGCCGTTATTGGTCCTTTCTCAGAAGTGACCGATACCTTGGTACCGTGGGACCGAATGTCGTGGGAATACATATCCGAGTACGTGACCATAACAATGTCGTGACGGAAGATGTCCTGAGAGATCTGCCTCTTATAAGGCGGTACTTAGGCGATATCAAAACATTCTGGACTGAGCACTGCCAGTGTGTGTATCTCCTTAATCATCGATAAATGCTGTGACACGACTTTGGCCTTTTACTTGGATCCTCCACCTACCCCTACGCAACAATAATAAAGAAATCTTGGTTTGTTAACCAAGTAATTTAAAAAATATATGAACTGCGTTTTGGAACATGACACTATATTGCATTAGAAAAAATGTTCCTCGTATCACAAACACTCAATTTCAAACTCTATATATATATGTATGTACATATACATATGTATGGTTCCAGGACACTTACCCCCTGGACACATACCCCCTGGACATATAACCCCGGTCAAAAAACCCCTGGTCATTAAATCCGGTGCAAAAAACCCCCCGTGAAAATAACCCCCCGCCAAGGATAAAAATATTTTATAAAAATTGACAGTATCTTTAATAAAAAAATAGTATCAATATCAAAATTAATTTATTTCAGTCATAATTCATATGTACATATATATCGGATTCTTTATAAATAATCAATAATAAAAAATCAGTCAGATTAAAATAAAAAATCAGAATTACAGATAATACTTTTATTAAACGCCAACTGATAACTGAAAGTCTTTTTAATTGAAATTTATTCTCTTTACAACAATGCATTGAAATTAAATATTGTATATAAATTTAAATTAAATATACTCTACCACACTTAATTTATTCTTATTTATTACTTTTGAATTATTAATTATTTATTAATATTTTTAAATATATTTTATCCATGGCGGGGGTTTTTTGCACGGGGGGTTAATGACCATGGGGTTTTTGGCCGGGGGTATGTGTCTGGGGGATATACATAAGTACATATATAGTCATTATTCACTGATTTTTAAATGCTATTTAAAAGTCAAAATATATTGTGAGTTCGACACGCCTGTACTGCTACAGCTAACCTTAATGGCCATGTGCGCAGTTTGCAATTAAAGTATTTACCCACTCATGCGAAAAATTTGCATTTTACGATAGTGAAAGCAGTTAATAGTGCGGTCGTAAGAGGGATATGGGGGTGGGTGTGTGGGGGGCGGGGGTTTCACAGTTTAAAATTGCACGTGTCGAGCTCGCAAATATAATAACACGTAGATTTCGTCCATTTTATTAGTGACGAGTCACGTTGCGACTCAACACCACGTAGTACGTAACGTCGATGCGTAGCGCGAACAAAGAACGTTAACCGGAACTGGAAGTCGTAGTCGGGTTTCGGGTAAGCGGAAACGTGACGTCACATAAGCTCTGTGTTAATTTTAAAATTACAAGTGCGAATAATTTGCGGAACGCGTTATTACCGCCGCCGCGTAAGGGTTAGCGCGCAAATGCGAAATTTCGTCACACAATTTGCGGGCGCGAGTACGTAAAACGAGCAATCGGGGTGTGCAATTTAAAAATTTTAGTTTAGTGCCGATGCGGTGATTAATTTTAAATTTGGTATGATTCCGTATCAATGATACATATTTAGCGCAAGAGGATGGACAGACATGACCAATTAATGGCGTGCTTGTGACAGCTTTCGGCACGCAACATCGTTAAGTTCACATCGGACGTATGAAAAATGACAGTGACAGGTATGTACAGTTAAATGATTGTTGTTATTATTCATGCAAATAATGAAATTTACAAATGCGATGAATATGTATTCGCTACCCACTTGTGCAATTGACATGTGGATGTGAAAATTGCATATTTTTACATTGTTTCATTATGGTAACGTTGCATGTTGTTTTATTTTATTGGATTATGTGTGTATAAATATTAACCCTCTTGTATCTGGCCGCAATCCAATTGCTATTTATTTGAACGTATGCATGTAAAATAAATCGCTTCTGTTTATTTTATAAATTTTGTATACATATGTAATACGTATTTCAATCATTATAAAAAATATTTCTTCATTGCAAGTTTTTCAATCATACTTTCATAAAATTATAAAACAGATGGTGGTGTATAAAAACTGAATGCCTTTGAAATAAACTTCAAATGCGAAAATAAACATTTCTCGCCTTCCACGTTGGTTATTTTTCGCTATCATACTATCATATGTATGTAGTAAAGAACTGAATTTAATAATTTCATCAAAATCGTCTACAGTATTTAAATTAACCTTATTTCCCTCTCAATATTGTACAATTCAAAAATATTCCTTTTATAATTTCCCTTACAACTTTTCAGATATGTTGTCTTCGTTAACACTTGTCTAACTGTGCTAAATAAAATCGCTAGCCATTATGCTGGATGCCAAGTTAAAATAATGCAAAAACCGTGAGGTTAGTTATTGTAATTAGCTATAAAAATCATTTTATGAAACGAAAAATAATATAAATTAAGTGCAAAAAATAATTTTGTAATAGTTTATAAATATATAAAAAAATTAAAAGTTATTTCATGGCAGATATCATTCTTACACTGACCTTGGATCGCGGCACGTACTGAATTCTCCATCTCTCGCATATGTAAGGCACGTGTACAAGGGGCTTACCGCGAAAACAATTATTTCTGTTGATATTGATCTGTGTTTTTATTTTGTAATGACATTATTCGAATTATAGAGGTTTTTATGAGAAATACATAAAATATTAAGACCCTGCATTCAGTACATTTGGAGAAATAAAATAAAATATACGTCCTGGTCACTCGCTATACATCACAGTGCGGCAAGTGCTAATAATCTTGCCAGAAAATTTTTAATTTTCATTCTCATTAAACTTACCACCCAATTTTTTTCTTCGAATTATTTTATACATATATACATAGATATTATATATAATACATATGTAGGTACTTCCACACATTTCTGGTTATACTGAGTAGAAATATACATAGTGATACTCACTTTGATGAATAGTGTTGATCTGCCTTAGTTTTACAAACAGGACATCTCTTTTGATGAAATTATATAGCCATCAGAATATAAACCAGCAGAATAGACTAGTGGTTAGAATATAATGCTTTGAACAGAGTGGTCACGAGTTCAAATCCCAATGGTTTCTGATGGCCAAACCTTGGATCGTTTCCTATCAGAGCTTGCCAATTTATCTGATCGTTTCCTATCATTTGTCGGAAAAACGCAGGCAGCGAACACATTTGAAATTATTCAATTGTTTGTTTATTGTACCCTAACAACGCAGGTTGCGACGCGAAAACTTTTGAAATTATTGCATTGCAATGCCACTCATTCCCGTTTTTCCCGTTTCCGTTCCCATTTTTGGGTAATTTCATTTCACAGTAAGCTTTCCGGACATGCATACAACAAATCCTGTAAGTTCCATCGTAATTGGTAAAGTGGTTTAGATGCCTATACGAGACAGACAGACAAATATATTCATTTTTATATACATACATACATATATATGTATATATGTAGATTCCTGATTGAAAAATATGATATATATAATATGAAAAAAAAGTTTATCCTCAAAATTGTATAATATATAATTGTATGTATGTAGACCGTTTTATTTTATTTTTTTGAAAACGTATACGCGACAGAAACAATTCGATTTTCCACCGAAAAGAAATAGATTGATTATTTCTTTTCGGTGGAAAATCAAATTGTTTCAGTCGCGTATACGTTTTCATACAAATGAAATATTCGAATTTTATCTGCGAGGGAATTATACAGTTTAGTGAAAGGGCGAAGGCTCGCCGGTCCTCTAGAAGTGACGTATTAATTATTCTGCACGCTGAAAAGCCTAAATAAAAACAAATGCTTACGCGGCCAAAACGCTCCATCTGGCCGGACTCCAATTTGTGAATAAACACCGGGGGCCGAATAAACCCCGAAAAATCCCCCTCTCGACACCCTCGCCCCTCACCTCTCGCCACCGTGTCACCAACCCCTAGCCTCCCCCTTCGGAATAAAATATTTGAAACGGGGCTTTGGCGAGCTTTAGCATACGGGACTCGGCCTCACCAAGACGGTCCTAACCAAACAAAAAATGCTTTGCCCGCAAGTCCCGCGCCCCAAAAGGCTTTAACAACGTTTTGCCGTGGAGCCGTATAAATATTTATGAAGGCGGCGGTAAGTAGATCGTAAATACTTAATAATCAAAATTTCCATCGGAAATACTCCGCGGAGCCAATCCGACCCCCCCGATTCGAGCCCCATTCCACTGCCAAATAGCTCTGTCGAATCACTTATGTTTTTCTGCCAATTTTTACCCAATCGATTTTTATCATTTTTAAGATAAAGTAAATCCGTGAATTTTTGATTTTATAATGTTTCGTATTACCGGTAGTAACACTAAAAGTGTCGCCTTTAAGCCCGCAATAAATCTGAGATTATCTCTCGCGTGTGTGTAAGAGCAATATTGGAAATAAGATGAAAAGCGTTCAATTTTGAATGCGTGTTTGGTAAGTCAATATACAACACATATATGTATATAATATAAAAAATAATTTATTGTACTACATGCTATAAATCTGGCATCTAAACGATCGTATTGAACCTGTTGATCGGACTGATCTAATGATAATAAAAATATAATATATGTATCGTATCATAGTTTATTGGTTCAATTGACCTTTTTATTTAACGTCAATTTCAAGTAAATTGGTATTTTGATTGGTTTGTTTTATAAACGTACATGTTTATATAAGAGTTTTAAAAGTAGAACATAAATTTATTTTGGCTATATTTTGAATCCTGGTCCTCTCAAACAGTACAAACAAAATTATAAGTTTAACTGATTTCGAAAAATCTATATTTTGCAATTTTTTCAAAACACACTTTGAATATTAATATTTGCATCGAAACTCTTAAGTTTTCAAAATAAAAAAAATCATTTTACAATCAATAGTTTGTGTAGGCAAGTCTTCACCTTTAAAAATTTTTGAACCATTTCATAATTATGTTTAAATAAGACATTAAATTTATACTAAATTTAAGTACGCAACAAACAAGAATGTGATATTGAAAACATTCAATTTCGGTTGTAGTGGTTCTGTGTGTGGAAATTTTAAATAATTCCAAATCATTAAATGTACATATATCTAGCAGAATACATAGACTAGTAGTAAGCATATAATGCTTTGAACACGAATGGTCACGAGTTCAAATTCTACTGGTTTCTGCCGGCCAAATCTTGGATTTGAGACTCCAGGTCGATCATTTCCTATCACAGTTTGCCAATTTATCTGATTTTTATTGAAATGGCTCCAGCAAATTGGCAACCTTACCGATTTTCTCGCAAACCTCGAGTTTTCAGCAATCTTGAATTTCGCTGAATTGTATAAAATGCTGCAATTTTACAAATTTGACCATAGTTGTCTCTGTGAATGTGTTAACTTTGTATAATATTAATAATGCTTGTATCAAATGTACAATGTTTCCGGGTTTACCTATAAGTCTTCTTGGTATAAATTAAAAATAAATAAATAAATGTAAAGGTTATGAAAATAGATTGCACCACAAAGATGGATTTATGTATGTACACTTTAGATTAAATTTCATACAAAGAAAGAATTTTATTTTTGAAATCTTTTGGTTTATGAATTAACTATGTATGTATGTATGTACATATATGCAGTTTGTAGTATTCAAAACTTAAACGACCTTTTGAAAAAATTTGTTTTTTTACATTTCTCATAGAATATATCATATCACTCGCCAAACAGTAGTATACTTGGATCAGGCTTTACACGTTTTAATTTTAATTTCAAATATGAGTTCCTATTCAAAACAACCCTTTAAAATATCAACGGGCACAATATTAATCGAAAATAAAAGCAAATGAAATTCACCAATTAAAGACAATTGATTAGAATAATTATCATTTTTATATTCGTCATACTAGCGTGCATACAATGTGATGCCATGGTGTCAGAAATCGATATCGTTTTGCAAGTGAACTAGCACAGCGGTGCATACTTAAATCTGACGGCAAAGGCGTATAATTTCCTCGGGGTTTTTCCGCACCGCTGAAAAACCCCGTCAATGTTAGCTCGCTTCAGCTGTAAATGGATACGCTTTTCCCACTGCATGACTGCAGTGTGCATTAAAAAGCCAGCGACAAGTCATTTCTGCAGGCATGTACTGTCACAAAGCTAGTCGTGCTCCACAGGGCGAGCTTTCAGGCTCTCTTCCTACGTATCGCATCTCCTTTGCAAATGAGTCAGTATTACGTTTCGAGGAGCTTTGAGCTCGACAAACAATAAATAAGCGCACCAAAGAATTTATTAGCGATTCTTTGTGTAGGCTCGTGTAATAAATCCAGCTTACATCGATGCCGATGACAATGGTGCTATTTTTTATCCCCCTGCAGGGAAATGCGTATATTTTATTTTTGTTTTGCGAATGTACGAGGAGGTGTGAGGATTTGATAGAAATATTACTTTTATTTTTAGATGCGAAAATACAGTTCGTATTTCACAGTCGTCCATACATACATATGTCAACATTTTTTTACAAATTTGTAATTAATTGAATAGTTGTTGTACATATACAAATGAAGTTTCAGCTATTTCATCAATCAATTCACATCTGCATAAATGATAGTGAAAGATAGAGAAGATGAATTGTAGGATTACTAGTTACTAACCAAAACCATCATTTAAGTCTAAAGCATATACATATAAATCAGAAGCTTGCTTACATATAACAAAATATATACCTACATATGTATGTATATAAATAATAATGGATTAATAATATCTGTTGATGAAATAATGACCAATAAATAAAAAGATTTTGATCCTAAATCTGGGTGTGTGATATTTTAGTGATATATACAAAATATTCAATTAAACAAGCAGAGTTTCAAATATTGAAATAAATCAGGGGACTGAATATGAAAATGGTAATTCTTCATAATTATTCTCCAGTTAGATTGTTGTCAATTATATGTTACGCTCATTTGGCTTTTATTTTCTAATATATTCTCCCTTTGACATTTCAATTGGTGGTTTTGTAGAGAAACGTTTAATATTTTTTTCATTTTATTGTCTAAAAAGTTACTTTATTTTAAAAACATGTCAATTTACTTTGACAAAATTTAGAAATATTATCGCAATCGCTTTGATAACTCAATTTAACTCAAAGTGGAGCTATCACCTTCGAGTTTCAAATATGATGTTCAACTATGTGTATACAAACGCCAATAATAATAAAAGCTCAAAATATTCGATATGTGCTAATAAATATTATGTCAATAATTAAAAGTGATATAAATTTTAATAAAATGTATCGAAAACTTTAAGTAGAAAGGTAGACTAGTTTAATTAAATCAGCACGCGAGCAATTTTAAAAGCTCCTCCATGAAAGAGTTACAAGCAAAATATACAAACTCAAAGAAAGTATATATTCATTCAATTTAATTAACATAATGAACGCGGTTCTCGTATTGTATTAATTTCAACGCTTTCACGGTGTCTTGATTTCTTTGTCGAATAATAATATACATATGTGCACGTCGACTGCGAAGAAAAATTTGCTATTATTTGTTGTATTGTTTTTTTTATTATTTTTTTTTTTTTGTATTCCTGTGAGGGTAGACATGGTAATGGAGGTTCGTATACTGGGGAAAATCATTTCGGCCAGTGTTCACGTAATCACATTTTTTTCTTCCCCAAAGTCTCCTCTGGTTATGTCCCTCCTGTACTATACACGGGGAAGCGAATTTCTAAAAATAAAAACATTTTAATCAAATAAAGCACTACTTTTTTTTAATACACGTTTATTTGACATTCTAAAAAACACAACAGACTTAATGGCACTTTAATCAAAAGCTTAATAGTTTAAATATTATACACGCACTTTATAAAAACATGTAAATGTATTATTTTATACATAAACTAGTAAGTCAAATCAAAGTGGTTTGGGAATTGGTTCTTACTCTACCTGCATCTGTATTATTAAATTAACAATTTCCTTCCATGGATAGCCGTATCTTACAGTAATCCGATTCCGAATTGTAGCATAATATATTGAACCGTCTGATTGTATTGATCGGGCAATTTATATTTGTAACTGGCTTAAAGTCTTCAAATCAAAGCATGATTTAATCTAATATTCTATGAGAGTAAAAGGTTTTCTCGTAGTCTAAATAATAACAGATACTATCAAACTTTGAATACATCGATGTAATATTATCGCAATAAAAAATCAATTTGATTAAAATTACTTCAATGCACCTACATACACACATATATTTATTGTATGTATACTATGTACATAGCTTTCTTACCCGGCTTCGCTCGGTATTTGTAATATGAACCGCTTAAACATGACTAATCTAATAGTAAAAATTTTATTAAATTTATTAGAATTGTTTTATTTTATATAAATTTATTAGAATTGTTTTATTTTATATAAATTTATTAGAATTGTTTTATTTTATATAAATTTATTAGAATTGTTTTATTTTATATAAATTTATTTGAATACTATTTTGTTTTTTTTATTAAATTGACTGTCACGAACAAACAAACACATATAGTAGGTCTCTTATAAAATAATTATATGTATGTACACCCCCGGGGTCTGCGCCCCCTACGGCTGCGTTCTCAGAGTCTGCGCTCCCTAAAGGGCGAAGCCCTAGGACTTCACCCTCGGCACCTACGCCCCCGGGAACTTCAAATCCTTTGAATCGGAAAAAAGTGAATTATTTATTCGGTGACTTCAGAACAATAGACTGTTGACGAAAAATACGTAGGTACATAAATACATAAATACATGAATACATGAACAAACTTTAGTGTTTTATATAATAGATCATCCGAATTGTTCGATATTGCAAAAAAAAACATAGATAAAGTAATAAAGTGAATATAAAAATCAAAAATTTTGTAGTCTCAGTTATAATATCACTTAACGGTATACCAAATTTGGTAGATACATATATATATACATATATATGTATCTACCAAATGTATAAAATATAAAAACATAACACAAAAAAAAACAAAATATATATATAAATATATATATATATATATATATATATATATATATATATATATATATATATATATATATATATATATATATACATATATATATATATATATATATATATATATATATATATATATATATATATATATATATTTATATATATATATATATATATATATATATATATATATATATATATATATATATATATATATATATATATATATATATATATATATGTATATATATGTATATATATATATTTTGTTTTTTTTTGTGTTATGTTTTTTGACCATTGTGGCGCTTTAGGAATTCCTGTTATGCCACAATGGTCTGTTTAGAATAAAATAAATAAATAAATATATATATATATATATATATATATATATATATATATATATATATATATGTATGTATGATTTTATTTGTACCTATACAACAGACAAACAAACAGACGTTCATGTTTATACATAATATTATACATATGTAGGGTTGTACACGAATAGATTTTCGCTAAACTCGTACACAAAACGAAGAAGAATACACTAATCAATTAGTTAAATTAAACATTTCAGCAAACATCGCATTCGGCTGCATTACCAACCCAGACAATAGCGTGCTAATAGTAATTGTGCACTTGCAAAACACGATCGACCCAGTTGCCAACGCTAGCACAGTCTTAACATAGTTCTAAAGTAACAATTTATCATATTATGAATATGAAAACTTCAAAGAAACAAAAGAATTAAAATACGTTATCCTCGTATAATGGCAATCTTTTCTAATTACACCGCCACGCTTCCTTATTTCAAATTAATATTTGTATAATGCCTTATTATTGAACGGAGCCCGGTAATTTTCCCCCGTCTGAGCAAAAGCTCGAGCGGCAATTTCCCGGGGTGAAAAATGAGCTCGTAACTCAATATTAACATTGAGCATATGACTGCTCAACACTTGCCCATAAAAGAAAACGACGAAAGCTCAACCGACCGGGTACCCAAACAACGTAAGCCTGATGTGACGTTCTCATCATCAACAATGTGGAATTAATCATTCCCGAGGACTAAACATTATATGTACCTAGTGCTTAGTTGTCGTCGAGTGAACGTTTCACCACGCCCATCTCATATCAAAACAAATTTATATATAATACTTACATATGTATGTATGTGCGTACGTTCCTCAATAATAAAATAAAATACAATTTATTTATATGGGTTGTATATTTTTTGTCTTTATTGTACTCTTACCATAGTTGAAGAGGAAATATAAATTGGCCTGCTTGGTCTTGTTCTATTATGAATGGATACCTTTTTTATATCGTCAATAATTTTGGTCGACGGGAAGAGATACCACAGATGGTTTGGTTGGTTGGGGCAGATAAAAATACAATGTTCATTTTTTTTTAATTTATTTGAGACTAGCTGAATTTCCTTGCGTTTCTCAGGTGGATAAAAGTTGTAATAGTTGAACTTCTTCAGAGAATTTTGTATAGGGGTAGATTGAACCCTCCAAAAACGAGTAAGGTCTACGTTAAATAGTAAATCAAGATTAGTTATCTTAAATTCAATATAGTAAAGCCAGCGCTATAATTCGGAGGTTGCTTTAATACTAATCACTAAAAGGTTTTTCGGTTCAAGCCCTGAGTTGACCTCGATTAAAAATACTTTTTTCGGAAGTATTTATGTAGCACTTACTGCTGGTCAGACTTGAATATTTGTGAATCCAAGTCGATCGCTTTCTATCAGAGTTTGACAATTTATCTGATTTCATTGTGAAACAATTCCCATCAAATTGGCAAAAGCATCCTTTCCTCTATGTCCTGTTTGAATATGATTTCAAATTTATAATCTATAAATTTATACATATGTATATAAATTTCATACCAAAGATGTCGCTCAGGCGCAACCCGTAATGGCATTATGGGAATATTCACATATTTTTTTTATTTATAACTGTAGATTTGCACATCGGACAAACGAATAGGGAAATGTTTTTTTCATATGTTATTGAATTTAAAGAATGAAGCCAAGTTTTCTATATTTCAATTCTTTTGAAATAATAAGATTAATTTAAATGTTCATTTATTTTATTAAGTTGAATAAAATACGGCCCTTTGAAGCTTAGTATCACAAATTTATACGCATTTTTGTTTTTAAAAAATACTGGATGTATGTAGATATACAATTTTATATTCATATATATTAAAGATTCCTGAAAGAAAAACATGATATTTTAAATAATTCAAATAAATGTAATAAAAAAAAGGATACTAAAAAAGGAACTATCAGATTCGCCATGTTTAAGCTGTTTATATTACAAAGACTGAACGAAGCCGGGTAAAATAGCTAGTAATATATAATTGTATGAGAGACATTCAATTTTATATATATAGATATTAAAAAAGACATAAAAATCAGCTGATAGCTAATAACTAAAAATAAAACTATCACTGTTTGATCTGTGTACATATATTAAGCCTGTATTGGTTAGAAAGTATGTTTTGATTTGAGGTTATGGGTTAAACGTCATTCTGTCATATTCACCGAACAGTGTTGCCACCCTGCATAAAGGCCGGTGTGGCAACACCCAAGACCGTTGACTCAGGAAGCCTCCACAAAACTATAAATATTTATATATTAGAGATAACGAGAACCTATAAATTAAATTTTATGAAATATAGAGTGAAAAAAGAAAAAGTTATAGGCGTTTAAATAATTAATATTTGACAGCGAGATGGCAGGGCGAAAAGTAATGAAACTACCGATGTGAATGATGAATGTGACAGATAAACGTCACCGTGTAATACGATGCAGTATTTTCAAACGTGTCTAATACGATATTTTTTCACCATCGTAATTGCGGATGATACCTTAACTTATATTGATGACCAAAATGAGCAATATGGCAAAGTATGAAAACGATCGGATAAGAGATAAGGGATATAAAAAATGACCGCTTACACGAAAACCATGTGAAACGTATAAGAGGTTAGTAAAAAGAGCTTTCGCTACCATTTCCGTGATGATTTTGTGCGTTATTACGTCGATGGGAACATACACTTCATAATTCAATATTTCCCCGCCAATTTACATTGTTCCAGTTTGCACGGTGATCATATTTTATGGTATCTGTGAATATACATATGTACATATGTATGTAGATAAGCCAGCCAACCTCCTAGGCGCGGTCCTGTATAATATATAATACATACATATAGATATATACACATGTACAATACGTGTGCGATACACTTTGAAAATAACAAACAGCCGCCGAGATAAAGCATTTTTACGATAGGCTGGAATATAACAATTGATTTGTGCTCCACCCGAAACGTCCGGCATGATTTACACTCACTTCCGACGAGGCTGTGTGTGTCTATCTCTATAGGTGTGTTAGAATGGAACCGGTCGAACTTTTCGGGAAATTTTATCCATTATTCAAAACACTCGCGCCGATGACCGTTTCGACTTGCTCTCGCAGGTCCGCTATTATGCACGCTTTATGGAAGTCAATGACAAGGGTCGCTCATTATGGAAGTTTTAAGGTCGCGCAAACGACAGATTTGGAACGAGAGGTTCGATAGACTGCGTTTCAATGCCTGGGGCTTTCCTACGTACATGTACATACTTAAAGAATGTATTATAGCATTATGGGTGCTATTTACAAATTGATTTTCGATAGTAAATGTCGATTAGGCTTTAAGTGAAAGCATGCGCCTTTTATGAAATATAAAATTGAATATCGCTTATGCTTTCTTCTACTATATAAAATTGAATGGTTTCAATGGAAGACCACCAAATTCGGTATAATTCCTTATATTGGGCATTTTTTTATTATTTTTAAATGCTTTTTATTATTACGAAATTATGTTCACAATACATCTTATATCTATTTTAATAGCCACTGATCTACTGATCATTTTCTATTTTACAATTTTAATTTAATTTGGTTAGTAATCATAGTATATTATATTATTCTAATGTTAATGTATAGCATAATAGGAAAAATACCTCAAAAACCTATTTACAATTCTTATAAATGCTCATAGTACATCTAATACATATTATTAATTAAAGACGCTCTTAAGTTGATGACCTAAAGCAGATTGTGTTTTGGTAATCTGTGTTTATACCTGAAGGTTATAGACATTTTGTTGTAATCACTGAGACTCTTCACAAATATGTTAATATGGTTATTAATGATTCTGTCATAGAATCTACTGGATAGTTTGTTAGTAATGTCAGTAACATACGGAATTTATATTGGGCATGCTTGGGTATAATCTGTATACCTACATTGTACAATGTGTTGACAGTACACAATAGTCAATATTACAAAAAAAATTTGATTGATTATCTTCTTATCTTTTCCATCCACCTGTACAAACATATAAGACAATGTTTGTTCGCTTTACAAGTCAATTACTTTTTTTATTTTATTATTTAAAACCACAAAATTTAGTAAACTTTCTGATGGTGCTTTAATGTGAAAACGATCCTATTTCGTTGAAAACAATATTTATTGATAGCATAAAAAATAGCTGAATTATGTAGGTATTATAAATTGTAGACGATTTTTTATCAAATATTATTTTTTTAGTGTAGTTATAGTGAAAAAAATTTTATTGAAAACAATTCAATTTTTTTTTCATATACGTTTCTTCATATATATAAGAACTTAAAACGATTTGGTTTATTTTATCTTTAAATAATATTTAACATTTTTTTTTGTGAGAGGAAATTCGATTTTCTTATAAAATTCTAATTCATGAGAGATGAATGTCTGAATTGTTCACAAAAGGATTTCAGTTGCTGATTTGTTCTTGAGAAGTAATTTTGCTTGAAAGTTGTTTTGTTTGGACACCCTTTAAGCATTTGCTTGTCAAAGAATATTTAATAGATATTTTTATTTCAAATTTGCAATAGAAACTGAAATACATTAATACTCAGCAATATACGCAACAAATAGAAAATAAATACAATCAAGCTAAATCAACTAATTGTACATCTATTATAATTATAATTATAAATTAACAATTTGCGAGATGGCATCAGTTATAAATAAGTATGTACATATGTGTATATATTATTATATTATTTAGTTTCAAAAATCCTCGGATCAATTTTAATTTGACGTACCTTCTGTCTACCTAACATAAAAAACTAAATTAGAATATATCACAGACTTAAATTTTTATAAAATCATTTGCGCATTAAGCTATTAAGCTATGTAGTTTCAAACAAAAACAGTCTGAAGTTAAAAGTGATTGATTAACTGACGGCGTAACCTTTTACATATAATGTACATATAATACTATACTCATATAAATATAGATAAATCTATTGAATATATCTAAATTAATTCACGGAGACTAATTATCACAAACCCGACTCCAGCAGACCGTGATTTCATTGTCAATTTGGAAAAGGAATCTTTCCTTCAAATAAGAAGATAAGTAGTTTCCGATCGCCAGCCCCCTTTGACCCCCTTCAACCATAAATAAATCGATACATTCGCCAGAATGGGGAGGGTTAAATTCCCGCAGACATCAAAGTCGAGGAATTCGCCCCAAATCACCCCACCATCCCCCGATTCCCTCCCTTACATCTCTCCGTTGAAACCTTTTAATTCGAAATTAGTTATCATCACTTGCTGTGAAGCTGGGTTTCTCCCGTTAAAGTCTCTCTTCACCCGCTCGGTTCGGATCCGATTAAGTGCTATTCACCGTCTCAATGGGTTGGACTTCAAATTTGATTATTCCTACCCCTGCTTCACACTTACGCTTACCCCAGTTTGCCCTTTCTTTGTGTACACTTTTTTGCTTTTACGCCTTAATTTAGTTATTTTCAATCGACGCAAACGAGTCATAAATCAAATAATCGACAATGCCCCGCGTATATTTAGTTTATTTAGTATACGAGTATACATACTTATGTATATTCTTTTACGTTTTGTTTGAGACAAATTTTTAAAATATAATTATTATATCGAATGAAGTCAATATAATAATTATATTTTACATATAAATTAATTAAATTTCAGCTACATCGTATATGGCAAATTTGATCGTACGAAAATACGACGGTTTTTATCTTTGATTACACTGAGCAACAAAAAAAACTACTAGAACCGAGACTAATTAATATTTCCCAAATTTCACCCATTAAATTCGAATATATCAATGTTTTTGTTGGTTTTATCTCGTTTGTGAGATATGAGCGTTAAAAAAATGCACAATTTTTACAGTTTTTTAGCTTTTGCAGTCTCAACTCAAAAATCTATAATAGTATCGCTGTGCTAAAAGTGAATATTATAATCAATAGTCAGATATTTTTTATATTGATTGTGAATTTTTATTGTTTTAAAATACTTATAATTTTCTAGCGAATTAAAAATGTCAAAAACATATGTTTTTTACACATTTTTTTTCTCGTGTAAGTTTAACTGGCCAGTATATTATGTCACCACGTTCATAAGAATTGGTTTTCTATCTCATTATTTTTGTATCTAATCATAGTGATTCATGCGGTAAATGATTTTAAATTGAGTTAAAGAGTATTGACGATAATGCTGTGCGTGTGCAATTTTTGTGACGCGTGCAAGCGAAGATCAATGAAGATAAATGAAGATCAATGTATTTTTGTACCCGCCATCAAACCTACAATTTTCGATTTGGAACTACCAAAGTTTGTACATATGTATGTATACTATAATATACCATAGTGCTCATCCGTACTATCTATCTCATGCAATAACTTAAGCCGTATACTATAAAATTTTCTGAAAAAGTTATGTTTTTTACTTTTTTCTTCCAACTTTTACTCGACCAAGCAACGCCAGAAATTTCAGCTTTATATTTTCACGATCTAATAAGGTATCAAAGTATGTATACTAGAACCTCTGTTATATAAGAGGTCCTGTTCTTTCATATTTTTTGTCACACCCTCATGGTATTTCACCCTATAGCTTTCAAAAGAAAATTTTATTCACTTTTCAGTGCATGCATACGATTTGTGAGCTTTCAGAGTATACATTATTGTCTGTCGAAATAAACAGTTTTCTATTGTGACGAGAAACGAGCACAATAAGGCGAGGAAGTAGCGCAAATAAATGAATCTTCGCAACGCTTCGCTATTCGCGTCCATTCAACGAAAGCTCGCTTTGTACGTTCAAGCTAAGTAATGATCACCGAAAACCAGTGTGATCTATTTATGTAACCTATTTCAAAACGTGCGGAAAAAATTGCCGTTTTATTTTCAATTCATTCATTCCCGAGACATTTTCATTTTTCGCAACGTCTTTTGTGAATTATTGCGATGAAAAATATTTATACGTTCCATTTTCCGGCGAAAATTTGAAGTTTCCACTAAACGATGTGCGAATCGTTCAAATAAAACATAACGGAGCTGGGGGCTCGTATGGCTATGAGATTTCCCAGCAGACTATTTAGCACTCTCTTCTCGCAAAAAAGGTACATTCGGAAAAGTAACTCACTTTAGATATTTAAAATATATATTTATTTATTTTATTTAACATATGTACATTAACATTTATTTATTGGGGAGGCGGCAAAACCGATAGACCCAAGGGGTTTGATTTATACATATTTTATCAATTTATACATATTTGTAAATTAAATGAGAAAAAAGTAAAATACATTCAAAATGACAATATAAAAATAAGAGAGAAAAAAAGTAAACAAGAAACAGAATATATGTTGTAAATAATAAGACATGTATAATATATCTACGAATTCGTACAAATGTATGTGATACTAAAAAAAATTCGTAATCGTTTATCTAATTAAGCCAGATCTCCTATTTTATTTGGGTACTGTATATTGTTTTCTCCGGTCATTCGTTATTCTCTTAGTGTCATTACAAATCTACGGAAAAATCCCTTATCAAAAAACAATTTTTACTCATTTATCATCATATAAATCAATGTCCAGATCAAATACATATATGTACATATTTATGTATGTATGTGCATGTGTTCATGTTGTCATTAAATATTAGCTTCGAAACGGTTTCTTCCAGAAATATGTCGACGCATTTAAGAGCTTTATGTATTTTTTCCGAGTGAATAATTTACACGTGACCAGAATTTTCCACCAGTGCATTCACTAACAAGTGCACTTTTCCAGGCATTTTCCAATTTACTCTTTTATGTACCTACACATACTACATGCATTTCATGGCGAGAGTTTTTTCATTGATTCGTGAAAAGCCGTGCTATTGATGTTTTAATCAACGAGTTTTCAGAACGGTGAATTTTTATGTCGATCATATTGTATTAAATTTGTGATGAATAATTTTATTAAAATACAAAAAATTCTCACACGTAATTTTTATGGAATAAATTACGAGAGTTATTCCAATAATTGTATTATATGTACATGCGTGAGTTAAATGTTAACTATTCATAATTGTATAACATGAAACTTTATGAATCTACACATTTCGTCAAAATGAATTTTCTTTATTCAAATTTGAATTTGAACGATATTATTTTTAATTTTGGCACCAATGTTTTACTTCACGGTATTTAAACGAATTAAATCCTCCGTTCGTAAAGTTTTTGACAAAACGGATACAGAAAATAAATTTGGAATGATTTTAAAGGGAACCCTGCGACACGTCCCGACGAATTATCTCACACTTATAATCAAGGAAAGTTGGAAAGTTTTAATGAAGACGCTCGATTTGAAGTGAATAATGTGAAATGTCAACATCAACCCATAATAAAATATTTAACGCAATCCAAAAATTAAACAACGAGCAAGCCATCGTCCATTGCGAAATTCTATTTTATTTTTTTCTCTACGATTTTAATTTCGACAAAAATCGTAGAAATACAACATTATATAAAAACAACATGTTTATTACACAAATGTGTAAAACTCGCACGAAAAAAATACCGAAATCACGTTTATATATATTTAGAATACTTGACGATTAAGAAATAATAACTTCGCCCCTTTTGTTTTTCAAAAGATAAGGAAATAACTACACGCTCATATACCAATGTACATACATATGTATGTATGTAGTTGTTAACGAGAAAAACATTCTTTCACGGCATTTTATTAATATCACGAATACATTTTTAATTTGCATTTCGAACAACAAGAACTTTAAGACATTATAATTAAATTCACGCTATGAATTGTTTCATTTTTGCAAGCTTTTTATCAGCTTCACTCTGTTAGTTCGGTAAAATTCCAGCTCGACAAGAAATTATGATCTGTTTTTGAACCACTTCTACTCTTCAAATCGCTTTGATATTTAACGACATTTGGGGGTTAGCTAAAATTGTAGTAAATGAATGTCTCCGACGTGAAGCTAGAGGAGTTTAATCAATAACCAACTCGTTAAAAAATCATCGGAATCTTATTTCAGATTGAAGCGATAACAGCTAGTTATACAAACACGTATTTCTATTCTTCTTCACAATTCATAGGCTAAACAATTAGGGTGATATAACAATTTTTTTTTCTCTCTCATTTACTCGCATCTCATGTAAACTTACAAGGTACAAGTTGTATATTAAACCTTATAAAAATATTACAAGGTTTAATATAATACTTTCTCTAATATATTAAATAAAGTAATATCTTAGTGATATTCGTTGCCCAACTATTGAATTGTTTTGGCCGAATCATAATTCCACACTCCTCATTGGAAGACCAATGGAGGTTACAATACTCAAGAACGCAGGTATCAACAAGAATTTATATAGGATCAAGGTTAGGATTATTTTTTGTTGGGCAAGACTTCGATAACATTAGCAAAGTGAAATTAGTAATTATTAAATGTACTGTGCATTGAAGAAACTGCTCTAAATTAATTGACAAAACACAAAAAGCAAACATAAATAAATTATGATAAAAAAATCTTTTTAAAAACCAACTTTTTTTGGTGTTAATTGAATATGCATTTTAACAATGTAATCCGATTAATTTATTGTAAATTGAAGAGAAAACAATTCAGATTTTATTCACATCACTTTTTCTTAATATAATGTATAAAATTCTAATATAAATTTCGTCCATATTTGTATTTCGTATTCCAAAAAAATATTCTTCTTGATTTTTCTCGATGAAGATTTGCATATAATAAGTTACCTTGAGTAAATATATGTACATACATATACATAATATAATAATCCAATCATATATAATATATATAAATTTGTGTCTAGCAAAAGGTGCTTCGTATAACATAATTTAAAATTCACATGATCTTCGCATTATTATATTACACTTCATTCGCTGAAGCCGAAATTTCGTTCTGAATTGCCTTATGCTTCCGCGTTCGTATTACGGCTTTTTTTTATAACTTTCTGTAACGATAAAACTTTCGCGAAATAGATCTTCGCAATTCATTAATACCCGTGGGAAACTTTTACGAAGAATTAAACATCCTCATAGCTTTATTTGTACGGTGAAAGTTTCTGAATCAATTTCGCAGAAACAGAAACTCATTCGCAGATTAAGTTTCAATGATGTTTGATAATTAAAGAGAACACCTTTCTGGTTTTATATTTTCTACGATAATTCGTTACAACTTAATGAGGCGGTTGATTTTATTTAAAAGAAATTATTTAGCATAAATTTTAAAAGGAACAAATTAAAATGCAAAGATAATTTCAAAACGGAAAAATTCAGTTACGATGGAAAAGTCGGAATGGGATTGAGCGAATTCAATTTGCGCAAGATAAAAAAAAAACAACAACAATTCTGAATTTGCTTTCCGCTTAAAATTAAATACCTTAAATTTTATAAAACATTCTATAGATTAAACATTTCAAAGTATTATTCATCTTTATTGCGATTTGCGCGCACGTTTATTTTGCCAAAAGTTCAATCTGCAATGCGGTATTATATTTCGCGAACTTACCATCGTGTATTGCATTATCTTTTTATTAAATTCACTTAGAGCGCACTTTGAACATATTAAAATTTCTATTTAACAATTAAACCTGCCTTCTGGTGCTCGGTAAATTTTATCTTATCCCGTCGCAAGCGACTATGAGTTTTACCAATTAGTATACTAGTTTTCGGCAAACTTTGCTTCACGATAGATTTTAAAAATAAAAAAAACCTTATTAAAAAAATATATACATTTGTAAATTTCCTCACCGTGAAAGAGTAATTCAAACGCACCATATATATTTTTGTTATTTTTCTGAAAATTTATAGTACATACATATGAGGGTAAAATACATAATATATGTATGTACATATAATATGTACATATGACGGTAAAATACACAATATATTAAAAACGGTTTCTCAGATATCTTTATATGAAACGGTATGGTTATTATCCTTGGCTATATCCTAGTGCATTTCTATTAGGGGCGTTGGGTTTCAACTCATTGGAGTCTCGTCAGGATGTGTTACTGGGAAGGCACTTTTTTAATACACATTCCTCAGGTTCCTAATGAACTTAGGCTTTATTCACCTAGTAAATTCAGGGACCTGAGGAATCGTGATTTGTTTGTTCCTCCTGTGGCTCGCACAAATATGTTGGCAACAGCTCCTATAACTAGGGCGATATATCTGCTCAACGGGATTGCTGGTGAAATTGACCTCTTCAATATAAACTATGCTAATCTGGTTGAGTGGATGTTGAGGAATGCCAGTGGTTGATTTTGCCAATTATAAATGTGAATGATTGTTATTTTTATGATTTTATGATTATAATGATGTTGTGTTATTATTGTTATTATTTAAAGTTTTTATTATTGTTATCATGTTATTATTATTGAATGACTGACGACAGTGACTCGTTGGAGCTCTCTGTAATGTCACTGTGGCTAATATGTTAAATAAATAAATAAATATATCACCAAAGGGGTTCGGAGCGTGTTGTAAATATGGGAAATGCTGACATACAGGATAGTCAAAATAAAAACCTTGCGGTCTAATGTCACGAACGGAACGTAGATAATTGGTATGGAGTGCCGTCTTAATTACAGGTTGAGGTCCAGACCCCTGGCGACCCTCGGACGACCCATTGTCGAACTTGGTCTCCGTTGTACCACACAAATGGAAGAATATAATAAGGATGCGGGTCATTCGGGTCGTTCGAGTGTTTGCCTAACAGGTGCCGCATAACAGGGGGTGTTTTCGACCGACAAAAACTTGTAATTTAAGGGGTCAAAATCGACTCCGCAAACGTCGTCTCGGTTCTGACCCTCGCATCACGCTAACCCCACTTATTCAGCGCGACAAAATCAATGCGAAATGCAATCATCCGTCGACGATAAAATCTTCAGTTTTGCCGGCGATATCCTTTGTGAGGCGAGATAAAATTATACCGTCGAGATTTTGGACGATTCGTACCTACCCTTTCACGAAATAATGTTTTCATACATGTGAACATACGAATGTATAATAGAAATTCCGTAACTTCCCTTGCAATGTAACCTTTCGATTGTTTAATGTAATACACACATTAAAATATTATATTTCATCGAAAATATGAACAATTTTGCTACACAAAATCCAATGCACTCAAAGTATGGAACGTTGTATGGAGACAGGAAACGGAATACGTGGATGAGAAGTATGACAAGGGTAGTGGATATACATATGTGGTGGATAGAGTTAAAATATTGAAATGGCGATGGGAGGGCCACATGGCTAGAATAATAGACGAAAGGTGGACAAAATAAGTGCTAGAATGGTACCCGAGAGAATGCAAAAGTGTAAAAGGAAGATGGGTAAACGAAATTAGGAAAATATATTTGGTGAGATGGATGAGAGTTGCACAAAACAAAGACGAATGGAAGCATATTGCAGAGGCCTTCAACCAGCAATGGATGGTGAATGGCTATAGATGATGATGATGATGATAAAATAAAAACATGGAATGTCGCTAAAAACTCCATTAAATAAACTTGTTTTTGGAGGCCGAGCCCTCAACTCACATTTAAATCATTATTATACAAATTTTATAGATTTATCTGATTTATTATACATATTTTATAGATTTACCTGCACTCGATCGATTCGAAATTTATCTGTCATGAATCCCAAAATTGCATTTGATAAAATAATTTTTCAATATACGTATTCTCAGATTCAATATATTTTTTGTCTACTCATATGTATGTCGTGTCTTAAGCTACCCAATATTTGAGTTATTCGAATATCGAGTAGAAACCTTCAAAATATTCAGATAAAGTTTTAGTAAGGTCAAAATATTACTCTTATTTCGATAGGATCTCAATCTGGTGCATTGAATCGAATCAAAGGTGCTGTAGGTCGAAAAAAAACTTCGTTTGAAATATTCAGATACACAATTATATATGTACATTAGCGATAAATAAAGTGAAAATGTCGCAGAAGTGTTTCATTTACTCCAATCCATAAACGATCAAAACTTTAATGCAGTTTCAATCATTGCCAATTTCTTGGACCGATTTTTTTTACGTTTCTTATTAAAGTTGGTCATTTTATATCTGTTTTATAAAATCGGGCCCCCCTCGTCCTTAGCCTTGTGTCACCTGCCTGTTTATAAAACTGCAACAAACAAAAAAAAACAGACAGAAAATGCAGTGTCTTGAGTTGAATTGTTATACTTGATTAGTATGTTTTCAATAAAATTATTATAAAGACCAACGTTTACACTGACATTGATACCTTGATCTGAGATTAACTGTCAAATTTATTTCAAAGATATTGACATATTTACAATGGATATGATATTATTACGAAAATGACGCATGAAACTTTGCTACCTACACGTCTGCTCCTAAAATATTCACGGGTTAGCTCGTATTCACAATAAAGCTGTAATTGCATAATTTGAAACTAGCTGATTTGCAATGAATAGTCACAATTAATGATTTTCCATCACTATATTATTACGTTTTGTGTTTGATTAAGACGCTCTAATCATATGATTGTATTCCGAATCATGTCAATATTTCTCGTCTAGCCTACCAATCGAAAGCAATCCACTTTCGTCTATCGACCTCAAAGAGTATATCTACATAGATATCTTGGGAATTTATTTTTCATTTGAATGCTTTGTGTTGTTTGTATTTTTTTTTTTTTGCTTCCTTTCAACGAAGCGAATTTTTTCTCGTGAAGTCGTTGCCGTCACGTTCAACAAGACACTAATTTAATTGACGTTCTCTAAGGATTTTGTTTTCCACTATTTTCAACTGTCATCCAAACACAATGGTTGTTACAGATTTATATAAATTACAATTGCAAAAGAATGGAATCAAATGAAAACATACACATACATATATTCATGTAATACAAACACAAAGACAATCAGAGTAAAGTAAATTTAATATCTAATTACTAATCTGATTCGTACTTTAAACATGAATTTATATTTAGAAAATTGACTTTATTTTTATTCGATAATATGCTAGGAATTCAATCTACTCTATAATATACATACAATACAATTAATATATATTAGCTTCTATTTTCCACTAGAATATTTTCCTTAAAAAACAATACATTGTGTTCTCAGACGCTGCTTTGAAATATCACGAAATTATTTTTAAAGTTATTTAAATATGTACACATAAGCATTAAAAATTAAGTTAAAATCACCCATGCATGGATAAGATTGGTAATCATTGTTTATTCCGGACACATTACCAAAAGAAAACAAGCTATGAAAAAACTTGGTAATGTGAAAAATTTGCAAAATTAGCTGATTAATTTTGACTTTTAAAATTCGCTAGATAATTAATTTAAATTACTTCAAAGCAATAAGAAATCACAATCCGATACTCACTTTTGGCACAGTAATACTAGATTTTGAATTAAATACTACAAAAGTCAAAAACTGTCCACTCTTTTACAAACCTCTTCTTACTATCACTTACGATTACTATTCAAGAAAAATTTTGGCTCTTATCCGATCGTTTTCATACTTTGCCATTTTGCTCGGTTTTTAAACGCTCATATCTCTTAAGCGAGAGCAAACCAGAAAAAATCATTGTCATATACAAATTCAGTGGGTCAAATTTAGTAAAGACTAGCTGAACCCGACATGCGTTGCAATGCCACAATAACGCTTACAATTCCCGTTCCCGTTCCCGTTTCCGTTCCCGTTCCTGTTCCCGTTCCCGTTCCCACTTGTCGGAAAAACGCAGGCAGCGAACACGTTGGTCGCAACACGAAAACATTTGAAATTATAGCGTTGCAATGACACTCATTCCCGTTTTTCCCGTTTCTGTTCCCATTTTTTTCACAGTAATCTTCCTGGACATGCATACAACAAATCCTGAAAATTCCATCGTAATCGGTTTAGTGGTTTAGGAGCCTATTCGAGACACACACAGACATTAAATTTTATATATATGTATGTATATAGATTGATTTGTCTCCGCTCCGGTTAACTTTTTTTGTTGCTCAGTGTAATCATCGTAAAGTTCGACACAAATCCTTGAAAATAAACAATGTCCCTTAATAATAGAGTGGGGTATTAATTTCGCTTTAAAATTATTATGACACACGGTTGTTTGTTGAATTATTCAGTCGAGTCCATTGTTATTTATATTATAATTTTGACACAATTACTTTTTTACGATCGCAAGTCCGGGGTCGGTACATTCGGCTCCCGTTGAAATTGTGTCGTCGGCGCGTACCTATCTTTGTTTCGCATCTCGGCGAGTACGAAACCGCCGCGGTCCCCTGGATCTGATAGACCCGAAATTCGAATCCGGGAAAAACAATGGGGGTGGTTCCGGGCCGAAACCTACCGAATTTTCCGACGCAGGCATATAATTAAGTGGAAAGCCGGTCGCCGCGGCCGACGTGCGCGCGTATCTCTTTCCACGAAGAGGAGAGGTCCCGGTCTTCTTAATTTTATTGAAACGCAAAGGGATGGGGAGAAAAGGGGGAGGAGGGATGTAGAAGGTCTCTCCCTCGCTAGAGAGGCCCATTATACCGTTAACCGGCCCTTGAAAAAATACTACGGCATTGTGCTAAACGTATTCACGTGCTTCAACAAAAGATGACAACAATAATGGAAGTACGGACTGTACCCGAGATGAATGGCCATTCTCTCTGTTCTGCGCGGGTATATGTGCATGTACCGTCGGACAACTTCAAATACCTTAAATTGCTTATTTTTATACATACTTTATTATAAAGTGGGTTAAATGAGTATCTACCGGTAGATGCGTGTGCTTGAGACCACGCATGAGTTGTAATGAAGACCGGTTTATAATGTAAGAGCATTGTTTCTCAATTTTTGTTACCCGAGGTACGATTTCAAGCTTATTTTTATTTTAAAGGAATTTTACTAATACTTCCAGATTTTGTAATTTTAATCCCAAACTTATGTAGCGAAGTTGTCTTAGGTTTTTATCTGAAGGGGTTCTTTTGATCTTCTGTAATGAAAAAAAAATAAATGTGTGAATGGATTATTATGTTAACGTGTTGGCTAGTAGTTAGTTGGTTTCTATGGAACCGTCTCATCCATTATTGTCAATGCATGAAAAGAAACGATCGATCTGGATTTAGTTATCATCGAGAAAATACAATGACTCCTCAACTGGTAAAACACCCGTGAGCTATAATATAGTTTTTTATGGAATTTTATATAAACATGGTTTTAGATACGTAAACTATTGATTCTTATATTGATACACTCAAACATGTGCATACTCCATTTGGAGCAAATGTACATATGTACATACATACATACATATATGATGTCGTCACGAACCTTTTCACAGTTTATCATATACCTATATATAAAGATGTATGTATGTATATGAAGAGGCTAAGAGTACACATTTCTCTGGTGTTCTTAGTTTTCTTTTTTCTTCTAGAGAAGACATGAGTAATGATAAAAAGATAATTTGATTTAAATATTTGACTAGCTTAATATTTGACTATTAAAAAAGTAAACATTTTTGCTTTACTAGATAGTTTCGCGATAATTTATAAGAAAATGTAAATATATATGTACTTTTTATGTAAAACTTATAATTAAAGAAATTCGTTAAATTTGCTTTGCTTTAAAAATTTAAAATGGAATTAAATACGAAGACGTTCTAATTTTCAAAAAAAAAAATACTTCCTTAAATATACTAATAAAATTTTAAAACATAAATAGCGAAAAAAAATTAAACTAAAAAAATTTAAATTAAAAAAAAAATTCCATTCCACTTTTTATTTAAATTTCATTAATTTTATATTATGTAGCTGTTCCTTATTTTATTTCATTCAAACCAGCAGGGTAGACTAGTGGTTAGCATATTACGCTTTCGAATGGAATGGTCACGTTTCGATTCCCACTAGTAGCTGTTGGCCAGACCTTGGTTTCAGTGGCGTGCGCTGAAATTCTCTCTCTTTTTGTCGTACAGCCTTACTTAATGTGCACGAACAGGATACAAGAGGAACAGCCTGTTCCTCTTGTATCCTGCTCGTTCACATTAAATAAGGCTGTACGACAAAAAGAGAGAGAATTTCAGCGCACGCCACTGCATGGTTTGTGACTCCAGAGCGATCGTTTCCTTTAAAAATTTACAATTTTTTCCTATTTTCACTGAAACGGTTCCTGTAAATCACCTTTCTAATCTCTCTAGCGAATCTCAAGTCTTAAGATTCTCCAGTTTCTATAATGAAATGTTGCAAAAATGTATCCATATATGTACATATGTATGTCACTATGGATGATGTTTGTATGAATTCGCATTGTATTATTTTATCGTATTTGTATTGGTACACTCGTCGCTTTGGATCAATCTGTAAAGACGAGTGTAAATTTTCGATTGAAATAAATAAATACGAACAGTGGCCTATGAATAATGGGGACTTATTTATATAAATTATTCCGTGTAGTATATATTTATCTAATTAATTCTTCGAACATTGAACTTCCCAAATTCTCGCATCAAAATCATAACACAACCAATATGAGAGTTGTCAGAGAATAACCCCGGGTCGATACCCATTATAACACTCATAGAACCAACGTGTGTAATACGGTTTATTTATAGCACAATACATCGCTTGCGATGAATCGATTCTATATTATATTTCAATTTATTTCGAAATCGGAGTGCAAGTTTCCGAGACGCTGACACTGCTGCAATATAAGCGGATAGTGTGACATTGTTCGTATTTCTTGGGACAGTTCAGAGTATCGCCAACGGGTGCACAGAAATCTAATAACCGTGTAGACGTAGTCGTATCTGCAACATTCGCACCATAGACCTCACCTGCAATCTATCCTTGAGAAACTGGCATAATACGATACGAGCTTTCGAGCTGTGACAGTACTACAAATACATACATGGGAAATTCTAGACTTAGTCTCCCAGCAATAAACGGTTAACCCGTTCCCATGTTGTGCTTAGTTGGATGCGAATATTGGAGATTATCGGTAACAAATGCATCATACGCTATGAAGAAGCTAATTGTTTTGACGTCATCTTTAGGTGCACGTTGCATGTAATTCCTACAATTTGAACAATCCATGAAATTTCATAAAAATGTGTTACAAGCCGTTGCTTTTTTCAAGATTTTGTCAATGTATAGTCTTTACATAAGTATATATATAAAATTGAATGTATGTTTGTCTCGTAAGCTCCTTAAGGACTCAACCGATTACGATGGAACTTTCAGGATTTGTTGTATGCATGTCCGGGAAGCTTACTGTGATAAAAAAAAACCGGGAAAAACCCTCTTAATAATAATATTCGTAATTACGAGTTTACCGACGCTAAAGTTTGAAGCGCCATTGTGTAGTCAAGGAAATGTGTTCGTTGG
Source organism: Arctopsyche grandis (assembly GCF_051622035.1). Classification (NCBI taxonomy): domain Eukaryota; kingdom Metazoa; phylum Arthropoda; class Insecta; order Trichoptera; family Hydropsychidae; genus Arctopsyche; species Arctopsyche grandis. The sequence continues at coordinate 27,262,847 of NC_135359.1, forward strand.
TAGTCACGTTACCAGTTGGTTTATGACGACACGGCTTTAAAGAGACGTTAGTTGAACTCCAACAATCACTTGAAACGGAAAAGGCAACGGGAATTGCATTCCTTATTCTGGCATTGAAACACATGCCGGGTTCAGCTAGTATTCTTATAAAAACTATTTACCGTCATATATACCGTATAAATTTGCCTTTTAATCTGTAACTTAAGTTATGAATATACCAGCATTGTTGTTTTACAAAGATTCGTTTATTTCATCTTATTCATAATTGCTTTGTATGCAAATATTATTTAAATTAATTATTATTTCATTCATTGCAATTTTTGCGGCCTCTGAATGTTTGTTTATGATTCATACAGTGCATTACACTATCGCAATTATTATTTGAGAATAAGCTCTATACAAACTTATAGGAAGAAGTATGTTTCGACCTCTTGATGTTTGTTTCGAAATA